>NC_133130.1:95282603-95591491 GCF_048418815.1 Hemitrygon akajei | reverse complement strand
AGATGTTGTTGGTGGTCCTCGCTGATTGAGGACTGCTGATGAGGAAGTCAAGGATCCAGTTGCAAAGGAAGGTACAGAAGCCCAGGTCTTGGAGTTCGGTACTTTGCTGTGGTTGTGCCTGATGAATCCAAACTGAGTGCTGAGTCAGTGGAATAGCATTCACTGTGGCAGATCCAGGTCATTTCTGAGGCAGGAGATAATCTGTGCTGGAACGCTTCCTTATAGTTGATGTTAAGTACTCTTGGACAGTTGTCATTGTGTTCTTCTTGGGCACTGGTATTGCAGATGTCCCTCTGAAGCACCTGGGAGCCTCAGACAGCAGAAGCATGAGGTTGAAGATGCCCTTGACTACACCAGCCAGCTGGTCTGCACAGAGCTTCAGCACTTGGCCAGGTGTGCTGAATGCTTTTCACGGGTTCACCCTCTGTAAGGGACTCTCTGATGTCGGCCTCAGAGGCTGACATCCCAGGAACATCAGTAGCTGTGAGGGTGGGTGTAGGAGTGTCACTGCTCCTCCTTTCTCAGCTTGCAAAAAAGGCATTCAGCTCAGCTAGAAGTGATGGTCATTTGCCAATTATATGCCCCCGTTTTGCCTTATCAGGAGTGATCACATGCAAGCCCTGCCACGGATGTTGAATATCCTTCTGTGATTCCAGTTTAGACTAGCATTGTCTCTTCACGCTTGCTACAGCCTTACTGAGGTTGTACCTGGACTTATAGCACTAGAACTTTAACTTAGCCACACCAGGCTAACCTAACCCGTCTGCCTTGCTTTCCTCTAAACCTTTCCTTTCCATGTACCTATCAGAATCGGGTTTATTGTCACTGACATATGTCGTGAAATTTGTTGTTTCGTGACAAAAATGACTATAAATTACAAAAATAAATGAATAATGCAAAAGGGGAATTGCGAGGTAGTGTTCATCGGTTCATGGACCATTCAGAAATCTGATGGCAGAGGGGGAAGAAGCTGTTCCTAAAATATTGAGTGTGTGTCTTCAGGCTCCTGTACCTCCTCCTTAATGGTAGCAAGGAGAAAGGGGGTTGCCCCAGATGGTGAAGGTCCTTAACGGTGGATGCCACCTTTTTGAGGCATCACCTTTTGAAATGTCCTGAATGGTGTGGAGGATTGTGCCTGTGATGGAACTGGCTGCAGTCTCTTTCAATCCTGTGCATTGGAGTCTCCACATCAGTTGGTGATGTACCACTCAGAATGCCTTCTGCCGCACTTCTGTAGAAATTTGCATGAGACTTTGGTGACTTGCCACATCCTCAAACACCAAATTAAGAATAGCCACTAGTGTGTCTTCTTAGAGATTGCATCAATGCGTTGGGTCCAGGATAGATATTCAGAGATGTTGACACCCAGGAACTTGAAGCTGCTCACCCTTTCCACTGCTGATCCCTCATTGAGCACTGGTGTGTGTTCCCTCACCTTCTCCTGCCTGAAGTCCACAATCAACTCCCAACCTTGCTGACAGTCAGCGCTGGTTGTTGTAGCAACACCACTCAACCAGCTGGTCTATCTCACTTGTGCATGCCTTCTTGTCGTCATCTGAGGTTCTGCCAGCAACAGTGGTGTCATTGGTGAGTTTATTGTTGGTGTTTGAACTAGTTACAAAGTCATAAGTGCAGAGGGAGTAGAGCAGTAGGCTAAGAATGCATCCTAAATGTGCGGCAGAGGACATAATATTACTGGTGATGGTCTCCCTGTGAGGAGGTCATGGATCTCAGTTGCAGAGTGAGATCCAAAGACTCAGGCTTTGTAGCTTGTTGATTACTACTGAGGGGATGATGGTGTTGAACGCTGAGCTGTAATCAATAAACAGCAGCCTGATGTAGGTATTTCTGTTTTCCAGGTGCTCCGAAGCCTAGTAGAGAGCCAGTGAAATAGTGTCTGCTGTAGGGGTGCTGTGGTGGTAGGCAAATTGAAGTTGGTCCAGATCCTACCTTTGGCAGAAGTTAATTCTAGCCAAGATCAACCTCTCAAAGCACTTCATCACAGTAGATGTGAGTGCCACCAGGTGAGAGTCATGGAGGCAGCTCACCCTGCTTTCCTTGGGCACTGGTATGACTCTCATCCTTTTGAAGCAGGTGGGAACCTCCGACTGCAGCAGCGAGAGATTGAAGATGTCCTTGAACACTCCAGTCAGTGTTGCAGTACGCTGCCAGGTACCCCCCCCCCCCACTCCCCGGAGTCTGATGCCTTGCGAAGATTGACCCTCCTGAAGGATGTTCTGACTTGAGCCTCTGAGACAGAGGTCACAGGTGCTGCAGGGATTCACACAGGTGCTCATCGGGAAGTGAAGTTTAATACTGTTTAGGTTGCTAGGTTTCACCTTATAGGAAGTAATGGCCTGCAAACCGTCCACAGGTGTTGCGCATTCGATTTTGCCCCTAACTTCACGTGGAATTGCCTTTTCACTCTCACGGTGGCCTTCTGTAGATCATACCTGGACTTCTCGTAGGGATCTGGAATGCTGGAACACCACAAATCTAGCCCCCAGCAGACCATGAAGCCCCCGGTTCATCCAGAGCTTCTGGTTTGGTTATGCTCAGTATGTTCTCAAAGGCACGCACTCTTCCACACAGGTCTTGACAAAGTCAGTAACGACTGGTCCAAAGCAAAAACTCTGTTTTTAAACTTCTAATTGTATTTATTTCTGTCACTTCTGGTAGCTCGTTCCAAATACCCATGACCCTTTGTGTGAAAGCATTGCCCTTCAAATCCCCTTTAAGTATTTTCCCTCTCAACTTACATCTATGGCCTCTAGTTTCAGACTCCTCTGACTTGGGAAAAAGAGACTATTATTCTCACCTGTGCCCTCATGATTTTATAGACCCCTATAAGGTTACTCCTCAATCATCATTGCTCCAGGGAATAGATCAGCCTATCCAATCTGTCCAATATGGTGCAACTCAAACTACCTGCGTCTCAATATCACCAAGACCAAGGAGATGGTGGTGGACTTTAGGAGATCTAGGCCTCATATGGAGCCAGTGATCATTAATGGAGAATGTGTGGAGCAGGTTAAGACCTACAAGTATCTGGGAGTGCAGTTAGACGAGAAGCTAGACTGGACTGCCAACACAGATGCCTTGTGCAGGAAGGCACAGAGTCGACTGTACTTCCTTAGAAGGTTGGCGTCATTCAATGTCTGTAGTGAGATGCTGAAGATGTTCTATAGGTCAGTTGTGGAGAGCGCCCTCTTCTTTGTGGTGGCGTGTTGGGGAGGAAGCATTAAGAAGAGGGACGCCTCACGTCTTAATAAGCTGGTAAGGAAGGCGGGCTCTGTCGTGGGCAAAGTACTGGAGAGTTTAACATCGGTAGCTGAGCGAAGGGCGCTGAGTAGGCTACGGTCAATTATGGAAAACTCTGAACATCCTCTACATAGCACCATCCAGAGACAGAGAAGCAGTTTCAGCGACAGGTTACTATCGATGCAATGCTCCTCAGACAGGATGAAGAGGTCAATACTCCCCAATGCCATTAGGCTTTACAATTCAACCGCCAGGACTTAAGAACTTTTTAAAAGCTATTATTAATGCTTTTTGAGATAGTGATTTAGATGCATATCATATTTTTTTACTGAGTTAAGTATTGTATGTTATTAGTTTTGCTACAACAAGTGTATGGGACATTGGAAAAAAGTTGAATTTCCCCATGGGGATGAATAAAGTATCTATCTATCTATCTATCTATCTATCTATCTATCTATCTATCTATCTTATAACTCAAGCTCTCCTATCTCGGCAACGGCATGTGAACCTTTTCTGTGCCCTCTCCAGCTTAATCATATTCCCCTTATAGCAATGTACCAGAACTACACACAATATTTAATTGGTATAACCAATGTTTTGTATGAGTATAACACAAATGTATTTCACGGTGATAATAAACCTGATTCTGATCCTGAAATGTCCTTGTATTCGTTGCTACAGATAGAGGATAAACGTACTATGCCTTCTTCACAACTCTGTCTGCCTGCGTTGCCACTTTCCGGGAACTGTGCACTTGTACCCTAGGTCTCCCTGTTGAACAGCACTCTCCAGGGACCTATTGTGCGCTTGTCACATGAGGCCATAGGCATAGAGATCCCATACGGCAAAGTTTGAGACCCGATCTTGAAATGTTTCTTTGATCATCAGACCTATGTGTAGCTGCTGAGAAAAATGTCTCTGTGTTGAGATGTCGTTGTGATCTATTAATGTAATAGGATCAGGCAAGGAACAGAGCGATATGGACCGTGTGTAGGCAGATGGAATTAGTTAGACTGGTACCGTGATCAGTGCAGACATGGTGTGCCAAAAGACCTGATCCCGTGATTTACTGTTCTGTTTCTATGATCTAGTGTGCATGAGCAATTAGGCCTCATACGTCTGAAAAAAGTCATAATGAAATTGAAATGGAGGAATTCATTGGGTCGAGCAGTATTGGTAGAGGGAAACATACAGTCAATGTTTTGGTTGAGAAGGGTCTCAAACAAACTTGCCAACTGTCTACATATAGTGGCCCTTTACTAGATATACACCAACTTGTTAATGCAAGTTTCTAATCAGCCAATCAAGTGGCAGCAACTCAATGCATAAAAGCATGCCGACATGGTCAAGAGGTTCAGTTGTTATTCGGATCAAACATCAGAATGGGGTGGAAATGTGATCTAAGTGACTTTGACCATGGAATAATTGATTGCTGGTGGCAGATGGGGTGGTTTGAATATATCTCAGAAACTGCTGGGATTTTCACACTCAACAGTCTCTAAAGTTTACGGAGAATGGTGCAAAAAAAATGAAAAAGCATCCAGTGGGTGAGTGACAGTTCTGTGAGTGAAAAGACCTTGTAGATAGGAGAGGTCAGAGGAGAATGGCCAGACTGGTTCCAGCTCGCAGGATAGTGACAGTAACACAAATAACCACAAGGATGAACAGTGGTGCACAGAAGATCTTCTCTGAAAGCACCTCAGCCTGAACCTTGACAGCAGAAGGCCACGATCAGACACTCAGTGGCCACTTTATTAGGTACAGGAGGTACCTATTAAAGTGGCCCCTAAGTGTATTTCTCTCTGGCATGCTGATTTCCTTCTGCATCTGATTCAAGCATCAGCAACCTTCCGTGTCTCCAGTCTGGAATTCAGAAATAGTTTGATCCACACCATTTATACTGCTACCAACTCCAACTTGACACCGCCACCACCTGTTCACCCTGATGATTACCTGTTACAGGGAGCTCTTGGAGACTACGTGCCGTCTGGCCAATACCTTGAAGCGGTATGGTGTGAAGAGAGGAGACAGAGTTGCTATCTACCTCCCAGTATCCCCGCTGGGCATAGCCGCAATGTTGGCATGTGCAAGGATTGGTGCCGTACACATGGTGGTCTTTGCAGGGTTCAGTAGTCAATCGCTGGCTGGAAGGATCTCTGATGGTACGTGGGAAAAGTTCTTGCACTCCTTTAATTGCAATGTTAAGAGGTATGTTATTTGTAAGTTTAAGCGTTTTGCATCCTTTTACTGGAAACAACTAATAAGATGACAGCAATCTGTCCAATTGACGTAAAGTATATTTTAGAACGTCCTATTCTATTTGTGATCATCTTGTCATGGAAAAAAAAGTTATGTTAATGTGCATGGCTTTCTGTAAGTTGAGGAAACAAGATAAATAGGAAATGTTTTTATATTTTAGGCAGCCATGAAGAACCCTAAATTGATCTTGGATTGCTGATCCTTTGTCTCATAAGGGAGAGTGTACAGTACATAAACTGTGAGGTTTTCTGTTGTTCCCAGAGGATTATCTCGCTTCATCTAGCAGGGTGGCAGACTCTATTTTGAAAAAATAATTAATTCTATCTTATAATAGGACTGTAATCAGTCAAATTTTCACTCTGCCTTCTGTGAAGATAAACGTGGGCAGTTAAGTGTTCCTGCAGACTGGGCAAAACCCTACTGAAACCACTGATCTATTGATGTGAATATGCCACAACGTCAGCCTGCCCTCTGACCTCAGTAGGTGTCTCACACCCAGGTCAGGAAGGAGGCAAGCTGCATTTTGTTACCTGCGACTTACCTGTCAAAATGAAATAAAACCATGCCTTCCAAATCACAGTAGACCAATGCTCTATACCAGAAGCTTATATTTAATCTGTCCTCTAGTGAAGTCTCCAAATGGAATGTTTTGATGCAACTTGCCACCCCAGTCCATCTGCCTAAAGAAGGAGGAATCCTGAGTAGGGTCAGCAGCAGTAGTTGGTATCTGTATGGAGCCAGGAGGAACATGTGGCTGTCACCCAATTAGCAAGAACAATGCACAAGCCACTTTCAAATGTCATGTTGCAAAGCCTGCAAAGGAATTGGAGGAAGTCTTTCAGGCTATGCAGTGTAGGAAGAAACATATTCTGAAGACAATATTTTAAGCAGAAATTTTGCCCGTGCCGTAGCAAAATACAGAAAGCCTGAGGCGATCGCAGCTAGTGCAGCCCAGGGATACTTATAAGCCTTTTGCTGACTCATGTGAGGGCCCAATACTTGGTTAAGGTAGTTATCCAAAACAACTGAAAACTGCGCCAAGGCCAAGGTGGTGTCTTCACTCAGTCTCGGGATTTGTTGTAAAGCTTCATTAATCACTCCGCCTTTGCTGGTTGTAGACTTTTCTTGTCAATAATATCATGTAACGCTGTTTGTCTTCAATAAATTAGCCCAATGCAAGGTTGTTATCACCTGCAACCAAGGAGTCCGTGGTGGCCGCATTATTGAACTGAAGAGGACGGTGGATGAGGCAGTGAAAACATGTCCCACAGTGAAACATGTTTTTGTAGGGCAGAGAACGGACAAGAAGGTTCCCATGGGGGAGATCGATATACCACTTGAGGAAGTAAGTCACTGTTAAACACAGAACTGTGGTTTCATTTAAATAGGCCTTTTTTCATGTTGAAACCAGGGTAATTAGAAACTGCTAAACACAAGAGACTCTGCAGGATGCTGGAAATGTAGAGTAACACAACAAAATGCTGGAGGAACTCTGCAGGTCAGGCAGCGTCTATGGAAAGGAACAAAGAGTCACTATTCTGGGCCGAGACTCCTCATCACGGTTAGAAACCGTTGTTTTGTAAAGGTTTGTTGCTTAATGTTACATGAAGTAGTCATGTTGTTTGGGCAGTGATACAGATAATGAGGATAGCCAGGAAGCTGGGTGACCACCACGAGGAGCAGGTGGCTGGTGCAGGAATTCCCTGTAGTGATCCCCCTCAATAACAGGCATAAACTGGTGGTATAGTTGGCAGTGTAAAAGGCTGATTGATCATCTCCAAAAGAGGGCAAAGGATTGGCATATAAATTTAACTCAGTCAGACAAGTGCAAAAGGTTGCATTTTGGAATTTAAATCAGAGCAGGTCATACAAAGGGAATAGTAAGGTCCTGGGGAGTATTGTCGAACAGAGATCTGGGGTGTAAGTACATCATCATCATCATCATCGCAATGTGCTGTGTCGTATGATGTAGGCCATCGTGATCCCATGACCATGATTGTTCTTGGCAATTTTTCTACAGAACTGGTTTGCCATTGCTGCCTCCTGACAGGTGACCCCAGCTGTAATCAATACTCTTCAGGGATTGTCTGTCTGTCGTCAGTGGTCGCATAACCAGGAATTGTGATAGGCACCAGTATTTTGCTCATATGGCCATTCAACGCCTGCTCCCACGGCTTCACGTGATCATGATCGGGGATGGAGGGGGAGCTAAACAGGTGCTACACCTTGCCCAAGGGTGCCCTGCAGGCTAGCGGAGGGTAGGAGTGCCTTACACCTCCTTTGGTAGAGACGCATCTCCATGCTGCCACCCAATTAAGTACATAGTTCCCTGAAATTTGCAACGCAGGTTGACAAGGTGGTGGAGAATATGCATGCCACGCCTGCCACCATTGGCACAGCATTGTGTACAGGACTTGCGATGTGTACAAAATGTTGGTCAGACTATGTGAAACATTTTGGTTTACCATGCTGTAGGAATGTATGTTGTGTGCAACTCCAGTGGCCACGTTTTAGCTGGAGAAATTTCATGAGGATGCTGGCAAGATTGGATGGCTTGGATAGGCTGAGACAGTTTGCAATTTAGAGAACAGGGCTGAGGGGTGGCCTTACAGAGGTGATAACAGATCTTTCCCAGGATAAGCGCGTCTAATACTCGAGGGCATGGCTTAAGGTGAGAGCACAAAGAATTAAAGGGGATCTGCAGAGTAAAGTTTTCCACCAAGAGTATATGGAACAAGCACCCAGAGAAAGTGGTAGAATTAGGCATCTAGATTTAGGAAGATACATAGATAGGAAAAGTCTGGGGGAATATGGGCCAAATGTAGGCAAATGGGACTATCTCAGGAAGGCACCTTCATTGGGCTGAAGGGCCTGTATACAAGGCCTACCTCCACAAGTCTATGATGAGATCCAATTACCGTAAATCAGAGTAATATGAGAATACTTAGAAAGGTTGAAAGTCTTCTGTTTACATTGTGTCTCCCAGGACTTCAGTGCATTCCAGAGAATCTTTACAGCCACTTCCAAAGGATTGGCAGCGACGCTGCAGTCAGGGTTTGCATTGGTAGATCCCTTCAGAAGCAATGATAATTATCTATTTTGTTGATGTGGTTTAAGTTATAAATATTGACTGGGATATACTGGAGAATTTTCCGACTTTTCTTCAAAAATACCACAGGGATTTTTTTACATGCATATATTAGATGGTGGTTTTATTTTAATAACTTCCAAAATTCAACGCCTTTGACTGTATGGTGGTCCAGTTGCAGATCCAGATATTGGTCTGCTTCTTCTCAAGGAAATAAAATCAAGTGAAAGTGTGAAATCAATTAGTCTGCAATATGAGATGGGGGTTTTGAAGTGAAAGGACAAAAGTTAATTGTTTTTATCCATATTTTCAAAAGTCATACCTCAGAAACTAGTATTCCATGACATTGGATTAATAATCTATTCCTGTCTCACAGGGCTAATTTGAAGTCTAACTTCAGTTTTAATATTCAGTACAGTACCTGAAAATATAAAAGAAAGTGCTGGGTAAAAGTAACAATGAAGTTGTGGTTAAAAAAACCCTAGCTGTTTAAGGAATGAAATGACTCTTAAATTCTCTCTAACGGACTTATCAAGCCATTTGGTTAAGGAAACACACTTACTGGAAGGTTCAAGAGTTCCACTACCTTGTTAGAAGGCACCAATAACTGCTTTTACCAGCAACGAACAGAAACATTCAGTGCCCTAGCATCATTGTTCTTCATTCTCTCCCATGAACATAAAGAGTTTTAAGAGACCAAAGACGCGGGCAATAAAACGGTACTGGAGAGATTGAACCCTGTTGTTTGCAAAACAAGTGTGTTTTGTGGTGTTATCTTTACTAAATACATTTTGTCCTGAAACAAAGGCTATTTGTGAATCTGTCCTCTGTTCTGTAGGAAATGGAGAAGGAACAGCCTGTGTGTGATCCTGAATCAATGGAGAGTGAGGACCTGCTCTTCCTGCTGTATACTTCTGGAAGTACAGGGAAACCCAAAGGACTGGTGCATACTCAGGCTGGTTATCTGCTGTATGCATCTTTGACCCACAAGGTATCAACTACATAACTCAATGACTAAATAACTAAATAACTCAAAGATGAAGTCACACCCAGGTTGGAGGAACAACACCTTATATACCGGCTGGGTAGCCTTCAACCTGATTGCGTGAACATTGACTTCCCTAACTTCCGTTAATGCCCCTCCTCCCCTTCTTACCCCTTCCCTGATATATTTAGTTTTCTTTTCCCCCTCCCTTTTTTTTCTCTCTCTGCCCATCACTCTGCCTGTTCTCCATCTCCCTCTGGTGCTCCCCTCCCCCTTTCTTTCTCCCTAGGCCTCCCGTCCCATGATCCTTTGCCTTCTCTAGCTCTGTATCCCTTTCGCCAATCACCTTTCCAGCTCTCAGCTTCACCCCACCCGCTCCGGTCTTCTCCTATCATTTTGAATTTCCCCCTCCCCCTCCTACTTTCAAATCTCTTACTATCTTTCCTTTCAGTTAGTCCTGACGAAGGGTCTCGGCCCGAAACGTCGACATCGCTTCTCCCTATAGATGCTGCCTAGCCTGCTGTGTTCTACCAGCATTTTGTGTGTGTTGCTTGAATTTCCAGCATCTGCAGATTTCTTCGTGTTTGCCTTTTAAACTCAATGACTGTAGTGTCGATCTCCCCTCACCACCAGCTCTCTCTCTCTCTCACACACATACATGTGGGTAGAGACAGACAGTGAGGCTTAACTGGTTGAGTGCCTTCCATTAATGAGGAATGCTTTCACGCAATTGCTCTGATCCTCAGCTGCAGTCCCCTCGAAGCTTCCCCATGGACTACAGAGTCACTTTTGTCCCATAGGCAGGGAGTACAGTTTAAGGGGTCAGGTAACTAGCCTCCAAAGAAGGGCTAGATCTATGGTGATCTAGAGCAGTGCAAACTCTAGGCATGAAATGCCCTCTCCATCCCACACCACTAGATTACCCTCATGGTTGCCGGGGAAAAGGTAACCAAAGGTTCTCCATCGTCGGCTGGATATCATCCCATTTAGCCCATAAAGCTTATGCTGCTATTAAATAACATCATGGCTCATCTGAGCCAATTCACCAACATCCTTTAAGAGTTTTAGTTACGCAAAAGATTTTAAATTAAATTGGTCTAATGGGACCTGCCTTCAAACTTTGTATGATGACGCTTCCATCAAATGTGGTGGGATGTTCTGCTACTCTAGGTTAGCGGTATAAATGCAAGTCATTGTTGCTACTTAATATAAAGTCATAGCCATAGAACAGTAGAGCATGGATGTAGGCCCTTTGGTCCAACGAGTCCACACCAGCCACGGTGTCCACTAGCTAACCACAAATTCCTACATTCAGCCCATATCCCTTCAGGCCCCTCCCCTGTAAGTTCAATTTAAATGAAATAAGCGTACCTGCCTCAAACACTTCGCCTGACAGATTATTCCATACACTCACCATCTTCTGCGTGAAAATGTTGCCTCTCAAGTCTGTTGGAAACTTTCTCCTGACCCTAAATCTATGCCCCCAGCTTTGGACTCCCTTACCATGGGGAAAATACTGTTACCAGCCACTTTATCAATACCTCATAATTTAAATACATTCAGTGGCCATTTTATTAGGTATTTCCTGTACCCAATAAAGTGGCCACTGAGGGTATGTTCGTGAACTTTTGCTGCCATCCATTTCAAGGTTCTTTGTGCTATGAATTCAGAGATGCCCTTCTGCAAACCAGTTTTGTAACTTGTCTTTATTTGAGTTACTGTTGCCTTCCTGTCAGCTTGAATCAGTCTGACTTATCTTGTGAAGGTGTTTTTGCCCACAGAACTGCTGGTCACTTGATGATTTTTTTTTGTTTTTCGCACCATTCTCTGTAACTTGTAGAGACTGTTGAGTGTGAAAATCCCAGGAGATCATCATTTTCTGAGATACTCAAACCATTCCATCTGACACCATCAATCATTCCACGGTCAAAGTCACTTAGATCACATTTCTTCCCCATTCTGATGTTTGGTCTGAACAACAGCTGAACCTCTTGACCATTCTGCATACTCTTATGCATTGAGTTGGTGCTACATGATTGGCTGATTAGATATTTGCTTTAATGAGCAGGTGTACAAGTGTACCTAATCAAGTGTACATCTATAACAGGGGTTTCCAAACTATTTTATGCCATGGACCTGTATGATTAACCTAGGGATCTGTGGATTCCAGGTTGGGAAGCCTGATCTATAAGGTTGCACCCCATTCTCCTACAGTCTAAGAAATAAAGACCTTGCCTGGCCAACCTCTCTCTGTAACTCAGGCTTTCTAATCCTGGCAACATCTTCAGAAGTCTTTTCAGTTTAACCACATCCTCCTTACAATACCTTTATCAAAACTGCACACTGTACTATTGAAAGTGCAGCCTCGCCAATGGCTTAACACATTTAACACAGTGTTCCAACGCCTATACTCAGTGCCCTGATGATTGCTAAATGCCTTTTACACCACTCTATCCACCTGTGATGCCACTTTCAATGAACTGTGCTCTTGTACTCCTAGACTCCTCTGTTCTATCTTACTCTCCAGTGCCCTACCATTCACATTGTAATTCCTAATTTGGTTTGACTTTCCACAATGCATCACCTCACCCTCATCCGTATTAAAAACCATCTGCCACTCCTCGTTCACTTCCCTTGTATAGGTATAGAATATACCCTTGTAATCTATGTTAATCTTATTCACTAAACAACACCTCCTAAGTTTGTATCATCTGCAATCTTGCTGATCAAACCTTTGTTCATTCACATCGAAATCATTTATATAAATGAAGAATACCAAGGTCTGTGAACCAATCCCAGTGGCACACCACTAGTCACCAGTCTGCATCCTGAGAAACAACTTCAATCACTACCCTCCGTTTGATGCCTCTGATCCAATTTTGAATCGTCCTGATTAGATTTCCCTGATTCTATTGGACCAAACCTTCCAGATCAGCCTACTGTGCAGGACCCTGTTGAAGACCTTGCTATGGTCCAAATGGACAACATCCACTCCCCTATCTTCATGTGCCCTTTTGGTTACCTCTCCAAAGAACTCAAGCACTTCACAAGCATAAAGCCATGCACACTCTGCCTAATCTGAGTCTGTCCATGGACATGTTGGTCGACCCCGTCCTTCGGAACTCACTCCACTACCCTTCCAACCAGTGAAGACAGGCTGACTGACCTATGACCTGGCTTGTTCGTGTTACCCTTCTTAAACAATTGAAAGATGCTAGCCACCTTTCAGTCTTTGAGAACTTTAATGATGAGGAAAAGACTGGGCATTCTGAAGCTGGCTAAAAAAGTTTTACAAGGTCAATCCGTTACGATATCCCAGTGGTTAATGATGAAGTAAATGTCACCACAAAAGCATCTGCAATTTCTTCTCTAGCCTTCCATAAAGTCTGAGGATGAACTTAGTCGGGTCCTGAGAAGTTATCCACCTTAATACACATTACAGCTGCAAGTACCTCCTTCCTGGTGATACGGATGTTCTGAAAATCATCTTCACTCCCTTTTCCTTCGCGCAGCCATGACTTTTTCCTCAGTGAACAATGAGGAGAAATGTTCATTGAAATCCCACCCATTGCCTCGCATATGTCAGGAGACATCCTAGAAATGAATCTCAGCACAGTTGTTTCCAGGAGGGTGAGTGGGTTTAACTGGGTTCCTGGCTGGATTGTGGCTGATTGCTGCTTTGCTAATTGTGCAATGTTAATTGACGAGAAGTGCTGGAATCTGAACTGCTTTTGTCGTCCACTATTGTGAATGAGTCAGCAATGCATGTGAAAGGAATTATAAAGCCTCTGCCAAAACATTTGGCTTACAGAAACATACTTGGTTAGTGATGCATTCACAGCAATTGAAACAACTTCTTCACCAGTATAGTTATGACTAGTATAAACAAGAATAGATTTTCATTTATTGCCAATTTACTGCAGTTCCAGTCATTATCAGTGTATTCTACTTCTATGTAGGATATTTCATGTTGACAAATGTATTGGCTATGAATGAAGCTAAGTTTGGCCGGTTTCGGGGTATGAACTTAAGGACTGCAAGAGCTGACGCTAGCACTGGGAAATACGTATGTAAATTGGGACTTCCTCATTAACCCAGTATAAGGCTGAGCCAGCAAAAGTATAGACTTGCAGGTCAAACCAGGAAGCAAAGAAATAAAACATATCATAATGGATTGATCTTGTAAAACTTTTTTAGTCAGCTTCAGAACGCCCAGTCTTTTCTTACGTTCCTTTCCTCCCAAACGCCACCAGTGCCTGGAGGAGTGTATGGGGAAGAAGCAAATTTTTGCTGATTCCAGTATTGGCATTTTAACCTTCACCTACCAGCCTAAACATGCCCTCTTTAATGATGTTGATCACATGTATATTAACCACAGAATGTAAGAACATCTCATCCAGGCTTCTATGACAATACCCCACCCTCCAGCTGGAATGATGGAGCACCAAGACTGCCAGTTGTGGTTTAACGTACGCAAGGCTCTATCTCCTGCATATCAATAGCAGCCGAGGAAAATAAATTGTTCATTCCAAGGTTGTGAGGGCAGTGATTGTAATGAAAAGTGGTTATAGTGCTGCGATACTGAAGTAGTAATTAGGTTTATACAGGCTGGTTCAAGAACCGAATGGTTGAAGCAAAGTAACTGGTGGTGTGGGACTTCAGGCTTCTGGTTACACTTGGTTAAATTCCTACATTATGAAATCGCAAACTGACATTCCTATTCCCAACATGGGATAAAAGTTCAATTTTGAAGTGAGTGTAAAAAGAGAGAGATCCGTTGCCGGTCGTTACCACATTTTGCAAAGGTGGGTGGATAGGTTCACGAAGTTGCCAATAGAACATCTGGGACCCTGATCTTTATTTTATTGGCTGGGGAAAGGGTAGTCTGCAAAACGTGAAAAAAAAACAAGAACTTGAACTATAAAAGTTTGCTGCAGCTGGAGTACTGTGTCCAATAACTGAGATCATGCTTTTGGAAAAAATCATGATTTGCTTTTACAGAGGACAGTGCTACATGGGAGGTTCCCATTTAAAAAAAAAAGAGAAGAGGTTTGAAAGAAATGTTAATTATCATGAAAAATTTATGCAAAGTAAAGATAAATCATTGCATTTGATTGAAAAATTAACGCGGAGCACATAGTTAGAGTGAAAGAATCAGATGCAACATGAGCAAACACATTGTTTTACTGAATATGAATTTGGATTGAACTGCCTGAAAAAGTGCTGGAAACAGAGTTTACAGATGATATTGCCCACGTGTGAAATAAGAGCAGGGTAGTAGGATTAAATGGAAAATGCTTTGAAGGGAATAGTATGGACCCAGTGGGCTGAATATCCTCTTGCATAGTTTTATTTCTATCTCAAACACTTGGATATGTGCTCTGTGCTCAGTTCTGGTCGCCTCACTACGGGAAGGATGTGGAAACCATAGGAAGGGTTCAGAGGAGATTTACAAGGATGTTGCCTGGAATGGGGAGCATACCTTATGAAAACAGGTAAAGTGAACTCAGCCTTTTCTCCTTGGAGTGACGGAGGATGAAAGGTGACCTGATAGAGGTGTATAAGATGATGAGAGGCATTGATCATGTGGATAGTCAGAGGCCTTTTCCCAGGGCTGAAATGATTCCCACGAGGGCACAGGTTTAAGGTGCTTGGGATTAGGTACAGAGGAGATGTCAGGGGTAAGTTTTTCATGCAGAGAGTGGTGAGTGCGTGGAATGGGCTGTCGGCAATGGTGGTGGAGGCAGATACGATAGGGTCTTTTAAGAGACTTTTAGATAAGTACATGGAGCTTTGAAAAATAGAGGGCTATAGGTAAGCCTAGTAATTTCTAAGGTAGAAATTCGGCACAACTTTGTGGGCCAAAGGGCCTGTATTGTGCTGTAGGTTTTCTATGTTTCTATGTAAAACCATTCTTTTAACGTCAATGCATCAAAATTCCCACCTACCAACGTGTGAGCACTTTCACCACCAGAATTGCAATGGGGAGGCAGCACTTTCCAGAGTAACTGAGATGTTTTTTTTCAGCAAAATTCCCATTCTTAGAATGTGTGGGAGAAACCCCGAAGAACTTGGACCGTTCATCATAATTTCCATTTGGCAATCTCTTTATTATTATTAATAATATTATGAACAAAATACAATTGATATATTAACAAAGGGATTACAAACATACAAATTCCCATTACACATGAAAGAATACATAAACAATGATTACAGTATAAATGAGTTTTCCCAAAACATGGACCATACAGTATATGTATGAACAAGGTAAATCTAGTTATTTCATAATATATGATATAAAAAAACAGAAAAAAGAAAAAAAAAGATTGCAAAATTGACTAAACTACTAATCTAATAACTAATAAAGAAGAAAAAAGAAGCAAAAAAAAGAAAAACTAAAAAGGAAAATAAAAGGGCTGTTTATAATATCTCACAAGAATACATAATCATCAGTGTCGTCAACTCCGATCCTCTCAACATAAATAAGATTAAAGCTGGAAAATCCAATAAGCTTGGAACAGGGTCATATTACATCATATGAAAATATTGAATAAATGGTCTCCATATCTCTTCAAATTTAATAGAGGTATCAAATACACCACTTCTAATTTTTTCTAAATTTAAACATAACATAGTTTGAGAAAGCCAATGAAATACAGTGGGAGGATTAATTTCCTTCCAATTCAACAAAATAGATCTTCTAGCCATCTAGAAATGCAATCATTCGACAGGCGGAAGAAGATAAATGAAGTGAGTCCATCATTGGTAAACCAAAAATTGCGGTAATAGGATGCGGTTGTAAATCGATGTTCAATACCGCAGAGATAATATCAAAAATATCTTTCCAATATTTTTTCAAAAGCGGACATGACCAAAACATATGAGTTAAAGACGCGATTTCAATTTGACATCTATCACAAATAGGGTTTATATAAGAATAAAAATGAGCTAATTTATCCTTGGACATATGGGCCCTATGTACGACCTTAAATTGTATTAATGAATGTTTGGCACATATAGATGATGTATTAACTAATTGAAGAATTCTATCCCAATTCTCAATAGGAATAATAAGATTAAGCTCTCTTTCCCAATCATTTTTTGTTTTATAAAGGGGCTCTGAACGTATCTTCATAATTATATTATAAAGTTTTGATATAAGCCCTTTTTGAAAAGGGTTTAATTCGAACAAGCTCTCCAAAATATCTGAAGAGACAAAATTTGGAAACGTAGGAAGTACCGTACTTAAAAAATGCCTAACCTGTAAATATCTAAAAAAATGAAATCTAGGCAAATTATATTTATTAGATAATTGCTCAAAAGACATAAAACAATTGTCCGAAAATAAATCAGAAAATCTTAGTAAACCCTTAGTTTTCCAAGCCAAAAAAGCTTGATCTATAGTTGAAGGGTGGACAAAACAATTAGATACAATAGGAATATTTAAAACGAATTGAGTCAACCCGAAAAATTTCCGAAATTGAAACCATATACGTAAGGAATATTTAACTATTGGGTTGTCAATTCGTTTCGGCAATTTAGAAAGAGCAAAAGGGAGAGAAGTCCCTAAAATAGAACCCAGAGCATAACCTGGTACTGATTTAATTTCCAAACTCACCCAATGAGGGCCAAAAGAACCATCCCAGTCTTTCAACCAACATAACAAATATCTAATATTAACTGCCCAATAATAAAATCTGAAATTAGGTAATGCCAACCCACCTTTCTTCTTTGTCTTCTGTAAGTATATTTTACCTAACCTGGGATTTTTATTCTGCCATATATATGAGGAAATTTTTGAATCAACATTAGTAAAAAAAGATTTCGGAATAAAAATTGGTACCGCTTGAAAAATATATAAAAACTTAGGTAAAATAACCATCTTAATAGCATTAATCCTACCTATCAGAGATAAAGATAATGGTGACCACTTAGTAAACAAGCCTTTAATCTGATCAATTAAGGGTAAAAAATTAAACCTAAATAATTCTTTATGGTTTTTTGTGATCTTAATCCCTAAGTAAGTAAAAGAGTCATTAACTAATTTAAAAGGTAAATTTCCATAACTTGGGACCTGTCTATTCAAAGGAAACAATTCACTCTTATTAAGATTTAACTTATACCCAGAGAACTCACTAAATTGAGCCAACAATGATAGAACTGCTGGAATAGATTTCTCAGGGTTAGAAATGAATAATAATAAATCATCTGCGTATAAAGATACCTTATGAATATCTGTCCCACGATTAATACCCGAAATATCCTGTGATTCTCTGATAACAATTGCCAAAGGTTCTAAAGCAATATTAAATAGTAAAGGGCTAAGAGGACAACCTTGTCTAGTGCCCCGAAATAAACAAAAAAAGGGAGATCTTTGATTATTAGTAAACACCGAGGCTTGTTCATCATAATTTCCATTTGGCAATCTGAGGCCATGTAATGCTGATAGCAAGAAAATCCCTAATATGATCTAATAAACATCCTTGCACTTTTATTTTCTAAAGGCTTTCACATGTTTGCCAGATGGATTGCAAATATACGCATCAGAAAATGTACCTTAAAGGCCCTAGCTTCATTTTTATCCCTGTAAAATAGATTTTAAAATACTGCATGACACAGAGACTACTAAGGCTGAACTTATAAAAATATAACTTTTCTCTTTCAGTATGTCTTCGATTATCAGGAAGGTGACATTCATGGTTGTGTGGCAGATATTGGCTGGATTACAGGCCACAGTTATGTGGTTTATGGTCCACTCTCCAATGGTGGGACCACTGTGCTATTTGAGAGCACTCCTATCTATCCAGATCCAGGTGAGCAGGATATGTCATCACAAGGCCAGTCTTCTCACCCAGTTGCATTCTCTGACCATCACTCGATGGGAAATTGTTAGGGTTAGATTGCTGTGGCTTCTCTTTACAGGGATGAAGATAAAATTAGAGTGGATTTGATGACATAATTGAACTCTGACCTACATATCTAAAGTAAACTCTGTTGGCTTCAGGCAAGTGTGCTTACTCCATGGAGAACTGTAAAATGGAAAACTGCAGGTCATCATTAACACAAGTCATCTGAATGGTTTATGCACTCATCTCTCGGTTTCCACTAGGTAACTTGGCTAAAATCAACTGTAGTACATTTGTTGGACACAATTGTTAAAGGGCAAACTTTACCAACAAAGCTTTCTATTTTGGAACTCACTGGGATATAATTAGTTAATTATGGAATGCAGTGTCCATAAATGCTGTTTTTCAGACAAAATTAGGGATATTATCCATATATCCATAATTATTAATGATTATATATTCAATATATTATATAATCAATAATTAATATTGATTAATATATAATCAAGCGCCTCAAGTGCCTGATTACCCTTCTCTTTATCTCCCTATAGCTCTGCACCTTATTCTCTCCCTTACAAGCCCACTAAGTCCTATTGAGTCTTTTTTGCCATTGTAGGTGAGTAGGAGTTGGTACTGTAATCATTGGCAGGATGTTAACTTGCATGACTGTGTAACATTGACAAGACATTGAGGAACTGTACCTGCTCCATTTGCCTTACTTCTCAATCTGACGTTGGGTGCTTGTAAAGCAAGGTGTGTGTGTGTGCTTACTGGCATCTAGCACCCCTGGGAAGTTCACAATCTCTCTTAAACTGTGTGCTCACCCCGCCTAATTCTCCCCAGAAAAGGAAAAACAAATATTCTCCTTCTCCTGCAACCTTCCTTATTCTGCAGTGCACATCACTGAAATCTCCAGGGCAGTTTTAAAGGTGCACTCACTTGGAAATTAATGACTGCAGTGGTATTGTGGCCTCAGCTCCAGCATGTGAAGACATGCTTACTGAGCTCAGGCACCTAATGCATCATTCCTCTCTGAGAACCAAAGTGGAAAATGGTTCTTGCTAAAAATGAATTTCTTCCCCTCCTCCTCTGTCCCACCTTGTGTAATTCTGCTCATTATCTTTGTCTTGCTATAGTCTAAGGGAATGACTGTAACCCCTGGGTTGTCACCAAGCAATTTTTTAGGGGTAACTTTTTAGTGTGGCAGTGTTGAAGTGCAGACAAATCCCTTCCGCTTTTTTAGTATCAGCACGCAGTCTAAAGCTGCACTCACAAGTAGAAATGAATCAGCACTTGGTAGAAGTTAAGCTGTAACTAACCCATGACACCGATATACTCCTTAAATGGTACACAGGGATGCCCAGTAATAGGGCCCCTTTCTGCTGCTGAGTGTCATTAGTTGCTGCATCATTAAACTCTAATATGACAACACTGGTGTTAAATTATACTGTTCCTTTGCTTGGCACATGTAGACCTTCACCCAAATTCATGGATCATAGAACAGTTTTTCATGTGGTCTGCTGATGTATATTGGAAATAAATCGTCCATTTTGCACAAATACTAATTTTATGGTCAAAGTTTACAGCCTTAGACCGTAAAAATTGTAAAATGGTACAACTGCCTGTCAGTCACTTTTGGTGAAGTTAGGTGAAATGGAAGGATAGCTGGTAGTGAGTACATCATCGGGCAACTTGTGCATTAGTTGCCTTTAGAGCCTTAATTGTAGACTCCTTGTTCTGATTCATTCTACACACCTTGCTCTCTTATTTTAACTCTACACACTGAATCAAAGTCCTTCATCGTTGGATATGCTTGATGTAGTGAGAAGCATCTGTAGCAGCATTCAATAGATCATTTGGCAAAAGGGACTATTTTTAGTACAGAATCTACCTTGGGTCTCAGAGAAAAGATTTTGTGGTTGGGCCACTGATGCAAATGATGGAAACAGTCATTGTTGGTTGAAAGGCAACCAGAAGCTCTAGTTAAAGTAATTAAGCCAAAAGGGATATAAGAAAAGTGAGTTAAAAGGTTTTAAAAGCTGATTAGCACTTGATGGTCACTTAATTAGGTACCTAATAAAGTACCACGTTTGTGGTCTTTGGCTTCAGTAGCTCATCCACTTCAAGGTTCTATGTGTTGTGCATTCAGAGATGTTCTTCTGCACACTACTGTTGTAACGTGTGGTTATTTGGGTTGCTGTCGATTTCCTGTTGGCTTGGACCAGCCCGGCAATTCTCCTCTCACCTCTCTCATTAACAAGGTGTTTTTGTTCACTGAACTGCTGCTTAGTGGATGTTTTTTGTACCAATCTCTGTAAATTCTAGAGTCTGTTGTGCATGAAAATCCCAGGAGATCAGCAGTTTCTGAAATTCTCAAACTACCCTGTCTGGCACCAACAATCATTCCACAGTCAACACACACAAAATGCTGGTTGAACGCAGCAGGCCAGGCAGCATCTATAGGGAGAAGCACTGTCAACGTTTTGGGCCGAGACCCTTCGTCAGATGCTGCTTGGTCTGCTGCGTTCCACCAGCATTTTGTGTGTGTTGCTTGAATTTCCAGCATCTGCAGATTTCCTCGTGTTTGCTTTTTAATTCCACAGTCATAGTCACTTAGGTCACATTTCTTCCCCATTCTGATGTTTGGTCTGAACTGAACCTCTTGACCATGTCTGCATGCTTGTACACATTGAGTTGTGCTACATGATTGGCTGATTAGATATTTGCATTAAAGAGCAGGTGTGCAGGTGTACCTAACAAAGTGGCCACTGAGTGTATGTCAACACCTTTGGAGGTTTAAAGAAAAACAGAGATGACTGTGTTAGTATAAATGCCAGTAATGAAAGCCCGTGACACAAAACAGCAGCAAATTAGATTGTACAGCGCAGTTACTAGGTCACTGTGGATCATGTGGGAGTAGAAAACAAACAGCATTGACTGACTTGTTATGACTAAATCTAGTGGAACTCCTCTTTCCTGGTAATTTAGTGGCAGACTTGATAAGAGTTACTCATCTATTAGCAAATTTGTCAATCATCAATCCCTCTCTGGAATTGAAAAGTATGGAAAAGATGCATTACACATTAATAAACTGAGAATTTATTACTAACATTGCATCAGCCAATGAATGGGGACTAGGTGGGATGCCTGCTTCTGTGCAGAACTGTATGACCTCTGTGCAGATAACAACAAACAGTTCATTGTACGGCAGGCAAATCCGATTTTAACCAGGCACAGTTTTCTTTGTAAATAGTGGAAGGAACAACAAGTAGGACAGCTTCTTCCAATAAACACAGAACAATGTAGTGAATTGAAGATGATTTTATTGAAATAATGAGTAAATAATCAATTTCAAGCACAATGCAACAGCGTGGTAAACAAGTCTGATTCACAAAGTCATTTCCACTCTGGTTGATTATAGTGTATAACTGAAAGCAGCCTTTAGTAAATGGGATTCCTTGTACTTGAGAGAAAGTTTGAGGCAATTAGGAAACAGCTAGTGTTCCAGTGTTCCATCACTAAGCAACATTATAAGGGAATTGGATTAGTTGAGATGGATTTCTGGTTATATGAAGCTGAAGTGTGCAATCATTAATCTTTGTGTTTTGCTTATACAGGTAGATACTGGGAGACAGTGCAGCGGTTGAAGATCAATCAGTTCTATGGAGCCCCAACAGCCATTCGTCTACTGCTGAAGCACGGAGACAGTTGGGTATCCAAGTACGATCGATCGTCCTTGAAGACACTAGGCACAGGTAAGTGACAATAGCTTCTAGCTGAACTCTACACCTCGGTGAGAGATCAGCACATTATCCACCAATTCATTCATGAAGACCAAGATACGCTGTGGCCCTGTCCACCTTTAGTTCATGGGTTGAAGAATTTCCATGGGAATTTCCATCCTGATTATCTGAAGAGAATCTGGTCTTACTGAGGGCCAGTTTCTTCCTATGTTTCAGTGAGCCTTAACATTTTGCTGCATATTTTTGTACTCATCGTGGCATTACTCAATGGCCTTGATGGTTGTGCGACTCATAGCCTGACTGAGGCTTGAGGTCTGATGAAGATGAGAGAAGAGATGAAATTAACCAAGTTGTGGGTGGGGAAGGTATGTCCAAACAGATCAGGGACTGAGGTTCGGTGGGGGTTGCCTTGAATTATCCAAGTATTGAGTAGAGGGTAGCCTTGAATGATTGGTACTGAGGCTGGATTTCTAAGACTGGGGCCAAGTATTGTGGAGAGTGGCTGAGGAATGGGTTGGTGTTCAGTTAAGTGGTATTGATGGTAGGGGTTGGCTGTGAGTAAAGCTGATTGAATTTGGGCCTCTCTTTGTGGGAGGAGGTTTTTGAAGTTGGATTTAACTGTGGCCTGGAGTTTGGGTTTGAGGACTGCGGGGAGGGGCAGAAGATTAGTGGTGATCATGAACTCAATACAGATCTTGGTGGATCCGGATCTGAAGAATTGAGGGGATTGCATAGGCTTTGGGAGCAATGGGAGGACAGGAGGGGACCTGAGGGTAATGGGAGAATTGATGGGTTTTAGAGGGTTTTTAGGATGATCGTAAGTGTTTCAAAGGGCGGCATGAGAAGAACTGAATGTGCTAAGGATCACAGATAAATTAAAGGATTGGAAGTGACGTGAGATTAGGAGGATGAAAGGGCTTAGGGAGGTTGTGGAATTTGGAGGAGTTTTGTGGGGGACCAGAAAGTTGGAAGAATCCAAGGAGCTTCAGAGGTGGGGGTAAGGTGATCAGGAGGATTGGTGAATTGGGGCTTGGACCTTGATGAATTGCAACAACATCAGAGCAGATCAGGATAGTGCCATGTGAATGGGGTGTGGGCTGAGCAGAAGGGTAAAAGAGAAATGTTTCCCTGTAACACCCGGAAAAAGTATACACGGGAATACTTGTGCATGACTGATACAGAGATGAGGACAGTTTCAGACTGAATTTCAACTGTGACACAAATCACCTTATAACCAGCTGTTAATGTGAGCTGTATGGACTAAGTAATAATATTTCTCTTGCAGTCGGGGAACCTATTAACCACGAGGCCTGGCAATGGTATCATAATGTTGTGGGGGAAGGCAGATGTACCCTCGTAGATACCTGGTGGCAGACAGGTGAGGACTTCACTCAGCAAACCAAGAAGGTTGGTCAATTAGAAGATCCAGCACTGAGATTAGATGCAACCATTTCTCCAATGTTAGTTTTGTCAGTATCCGTCACATCTGTTACACACTATCTGTGGTTGCTCTTCAACTGCCAAGCTCTGAATTCTAAAATCCCTTTCTTGATCACTCCCCCTTTATGATGCTGCTTAAAGTCTGGGACTGAACTTTATATCCCATCCTAATACTCCTTTTCAGCTTGGTATTTATGTTCGCCAGATTATGTTCCAGTAAGTTGCCTTCATCTTGTTGTATATTAGAGTCTGCATTCACAGTTTTGTATCAGCTGTTGGGCTGGTTAAGGGAGATAGTTTAAACCTAGCTGGTGATTCCATAGGTAATAATGTCAGTTTAGTTAGAATGCAGGGCAGGATGGATGTAATAAAAATTACGAAAATAATAACCAAATAATTCCCAACCTTGGTTTGATTGTCATTGGAACCACACGATCTGTCCACTTTGCTCTGAAATGTTATTTAGCTGTTGCAGCCATTGTGATACACTGGAAAAGCTGTTGCCTAGCATTTTTGTAAGGGGATTTCAGTGTTGATTTTGGTTATAATGTTTAGCTAAGACCTAAGGCACCAAAGAAGACAATTCTCTTGGTCAGCTCCGAAGAGTCAGTAATAGACTGAAGTTGGAGAATTTGATAAATGTATTTGTTTATTTAGAGATACAGCACAGAGTAGGCTTGTCTGGCCCAAATAACCCACCTATTTAACCCTAGCTTAATCAAGGGATAATTTACAAGGACCAATTAACCTACTAACTGGAATGTTTTTGGAATATGGGAGGAAACTAAAGCACCTGTAGGAAACACACATGTTCCATGAGGAGGACATACAAACTCCATTACAGGAGGTGTTGGAATTGAACTCTGAACTCCAGAATACCCAAGTTGTAGTGGTATCATGCTAACCACTATGCTACCGTGACACTATAAAGTGAGCTGTTCTTCCTAATACCGGCTGGGTAGCCTCCAACCTGATGGCATGAACAGTGACTTCTCTAACTTCCGTTAATGCCCCTCCTCCCCTTCTTACCCCATCCCTGACATATTTAGTTGTTTGTTTTTTTCTCTCTCTGCCCATCACTCTGCCTGTTCTCCATCTCCCTCTGGTGCTCCCCTCCCCCTTTCTTTCTCCCAAGGCCTCCCGTCCCATGATCCTTTCCCTTCTCCAGCTCTGTATCACTTTTGCCAATCACCTTTCCAGCTCTTAGCTTCATCCCACCCCCTCCGGTCTTCTCCTATTTATGCACCATCAATAACTCTCGGAGACGTGAGGCGAGATATAGGCTTTGATTGGCTGGAAGAAAGAACAAGCAGCAAATGACCACCACACTACATCCTGGAGACTGAGGCCGGGGCGGTGTCTCCAATCGCCTTTATACCAGGGTCTGTGGGAGGAGCCACGGTCAGTGGGAGGAGCCACAGGAGCAGTCAGCAGGGGGGCGTGTCCAGACAGGTATATGTAGTTCACCACACCTATCATTTTGCATTTCCCCCTCCCCCCACTACTTTCAAATCTCTTAGTATCTCTCCTTTCAGTTAGTTCTGACGAAGGGTCTCAGCCCGAAACATCGACAGTGCTTCTCCCTATAGACGCTGCCTGGCCTGCTGTGTTCCACCAGCAGTTTGTGTGTGTTGTTGTTTGAATTTCCAGCATCTGCAGATTTCCTCATGTTTGTTCTTCCTGAAGTTCGCTTTGGAGCTCATTGTAACAACTCAGGATGGCTGCTGAGAGATAGTTCAAAGTGGCAGTGAATTAGTTAAAGTGGTAGGCAACTGGAAGCTCAGATCACAATACCGTGAGAGAAAAGGAGCAGGGGTAGGCCACTAGGCCCCTCAAGCTGTACCTGCCATTCAATATGATCATGGATAATCATCGCAGGCCTCAGCTCCTTTTCTGTGGCAGTTCCATGTAATCCTCCATTCTGCAATTTTACAAGTATTGCCCTATTACCGCTTTAAATATATTTATTAACCCGGCTTCCATCACCTTCGAGAAAATTCCAGAAATTCGTCTCTCTATTCTATGCTCATTTTTAAATGACCACTCTCTTATTTTGTAGCCACTGTATTTCCCTTGTTCATGATCCATTGACCAGTGAAAACATCTCAGTATCTACACTGTCGAGTCCCATCAGGATCTGATGTGTTTGAATAAGGTTACCCCTCATTCCTTTGTGGACTGAATGTCGGTGGTGCAGAAAGTGATTGCACCATCCGTGTCCGGTTTTCACAAGACCACTTTGCGAGCGTCACATGCAGTACGCTAGACTGGAATTACTTCAGCTGTTTGGTTTCCTGCATGATGGGAGGGGAAGAGGTGATACATCTCCTGCAGTTGAATGGGAAGGTGTCACAAGATGTGAAGCAGTTGGTGGGCTTGGAAGAACAGATGAAGAGTTTGAATAAGGAACAAACTTACAAAATATTGAAATGTGACCTGGAGCTGGTGGTAATTATGAAAGACCTTCTGTTGAATGTGGATGCTGCTGGGGTGGAAGAAGCAGACCAGGGAAAGTCTGTTCTTACTCTGTTCAAGAGGAGAGGGAGCAAGAACAGAGGTGTGGGGACTAAAAGAAAGCCAGTGTGCGTTTGTTAGAACCAAGTGAGGAAGAAACAAGATGTATAAAGACGATACAGCTCTGGCACGCTTATTACAGAAGACAGTTTAGTCCTTTGGGTCCAAACTGACTCACAGCAAAGTATCAGTTCCATTCCCCATCATTTTATTCCCTTGTAGACCTACGACTTATTCTTTCACATACCCAATGAGTTCCTTTTTTCATTCTTTGACATTTATCAAGAGCCATTTCACTTCCTGGCCTATCTGGGATATGTGAGAAAACGGGACAGCCAAAGGAAATGTGTCAGGGAGACAACGTGGAAATTCCACCCAGGAGATTCTTCAGGTCAGGAATAAAGTGAGGACACTGACGCTGTGAGTAAGTGAGTAATAACTGCACCACGTACTGCCTAATGATAGTGCCTATAGACTTGCAGAAAGCTTTTGGTAAGTGACTCATACCAGGATGATTAGCCAAGTTGTAGATCACGGGTTGTAAGGCAATAGCAACAAGGATACCAAATTAGTTAAGGGGTAGAAAACAGAGCTACGGTGAAAGGTTGTTATTTGGATTGTAATGAAGTACACCGTGATAATGTCCACATTTATATCTTATTTATCTTGGAGATTGGAGAAGATGGTACATCCTCTGCGGAGTGTCTCAAAGGGTCAAATAGCCTATCTCTGCTCCTGTGTCTTACGGTACAATTTGAAATGAGTAAATTGAATGCAAAGTTTACTGTCATTCTTTGGTTTTCAATATATTCTTGGTATTGGCATATGGGTTGGTGTTAGTTCAGTATTGTCACCTGTACAATGAAGAACTTTGTCCGTGTGCTACCCAGGCAGCGTGTTGCAAAACAGAATGCAGAATATCCTGTTGTAAAACCAAATGCAGAACAAAAAGATTTCTCTATTCGTAACATCTAGTGTCGTAACATCTATTCCTCTATCTCCAGATAACTTGGCACTAAGGCAATTCAAGATTTGAAATCACTGTCAGAAAGAGAGACTCCTAATGGTGCAGAGAAAGCTGGGGAATATTTAATGTCTTTATTAACTGGTTGAAATGATCCTCAGTGAATAATATTTCATAGAAAAATCTGACAGTATGAGGAAATGATTTCAAATTTTCTTCACTTTCTATGGTACTCTGTGATCTGAAATAATAGGAATTTCAACATACTTCCATTTATAAACAGAAACCGGAGGGATATGCATATCTCCACGTCCTTCAGAAGAGGGAGCAAAGATTGTGCCTACAATGGCCATGAGACCATTCTTCGGTATTGAACTTGCCTTAATGAGTGAGAAGGTAAGATGCTGGTTCATGTCCAATAGCATTAATAATACCAGTGTAACAAAGAAAATCAAGCACAGGCTTGTCTCCAAGCTTCCTCTTATATAAGTGCCTATAAATCTTGACTGAAGCAACCGAGGTTGAAAAGGCTGATTATGTTGAAACCTATTTTGCGTCACACAAGTATGCCCCTTAGCTATCGGTCAAGAACTGCATTCATTTTCTCTGGAATGGAGTAAGTGGAAAGGTGCCAAATATGTCCTTGAACTAAAAAAAAACCCGACACCTTTCGATCATCATCTTGACAGCAGCAGCGGGAATAGTCCAACCCAGTTCTGTCACCATCCTTGGCTATGTGCGTGCTGTTTTAGCTAAAGTTATTGGGTGGCAATCATAAGTAACAACCCTCTTCAAGCCTAAAGGTGTCACAATGTGGGCTGGCAATCTCAGAACTCACATGCGCAGGAAAGATAGACTCTGATGTAGAGATGGCGATGAGAAATTACTCGTAATAATGCTTAAAGAACATTGGTGGCTCGACCGAGCAACACCACGAGAAGTGATATTCTCAAATCCAGGACCCTGCAATTAGCGCTTATTGGGTGTCTGCTGAAATAATCCAAGTAATATGGCATTCCCAAGCCTATCAAAATAAACTTAACCAGCTTAAGCAGAAAGCGCCAGGAGACTGCATTACAAAGAGTGAGTTACTTGAGAAAAACACAAGGAACACTAAACGATTAATGGTTCTCATTGAACAACAATTAACCAACTGAGGTGCTCTGAGAACCTCGGAGCCCAGTGCTCTCTGGTGCCCCTCACAGGCCCGAAGAGCTCATTACAAAAGGAGTGTTGCACCATCTCTTTAGATCAGCTAATTCAGCACAGGCATCCTTACAGACACCATCATCCCAAAGTTAATAGTTTATGGGTTCAAGTGCTCCTACCTCGAGAAAAGAAAAGCCTAAGGAAATTATTTAATTGATGACTAAAATTATGAAGTATTCTCTAAGGTATAGAAGAGATTTCAAACATGGGAGAATTTAAAACAAAGCTATAAAAACAGATATTTGTTAACCAATCTAAGAAAGAATTTATAAGAAACATCCTTACCTAAAGAGTGTTTAGAATGTGAAGTTCACTATAGTAAGGAGTAGGTAGGGCAAATAGTGTAGATTTAAATATGGATAAATATATTGACTGATATACTAATACACGAAGATGGGACAGATGGTGCATAGAGAGATATGGAGCATTTTGAGAAGAATTGCAATAAAGATGACTTTTGTGAAGCCTAATCAGTTGTAGAGAACAGATGAATCTCAGGGCCTGTTATATTGCATACGCCGTAATTTTGTGTAACCTCATCAAATTTTAAAAAACCTATAGAATAGAATAGAAACAAGGGAAATTCGCCAGATGCTGGAAACTCGAGCAACACACACAAATGCTGGAAGAACTCAGCAGGCCAGGCAGCATCTATGGGAAAAAGTACAGTCAATGTTTCGGCCCGAAATTCTTTGGCACGACTGGAGATAAAGAGCTGAGGAGTAGATTTGAAAGGTGGGGGGAGCGGAGGGAGAAGTGCCAGGCAATAGGTGAAACCTGGAGGGGAAGGGTTGAAGTAAAGAGCTGGGAAGTTGATTGGTGAAAGAGACAGAAGGCTATGGGAGAAAGAAAAAGGGGGGGGCAGAGCACAAGAGGGAGACAATGGGCGGGCAGGTTGATAACATGAGAGAGGAACAAGGGGATGGGAAATGGTGCAAGGGGGTGGGGGGAGGCATTACTGGAAATTTGAGAAATTGATGTTCATGCCATCAGGTTGGAGGCTACCCAAACGGAATATAAGGTGTTCTTCCTCCAACCTAAGTGTGGCCATATCCCGACAGTGGAGGAGACCATGGATGGACATAGCAGAATGGGAATGGGAAATGGAACTTTAATAAAAGAATAGAACTTTATGTCAGTTGCTGAAGACAACAAGAATGGGTGCTACTCCAGTCTGTGCAAAACAGATACTTGAATGCATGCAGTACGACTTAATTTTAAAAATTCCCATATTTACATGCAACAAGTAACTTTGATAGTCCCTAACGCTAAAAGGACAATGGTAAGATGGGTTGTAGCAGTATTCAGCTGCATAACAGCCCTGGGGAAGAAGCTGTTTTTCAGCTGTACTCTCTTGGGCTAAGATGTTTCTGTTTTTGTTACCAGATGGCAGGAGATTGAACAGACGGTGTCCAGGATGGGATGGGCTTTTAAAAATGTTACGAACACGCTGTAGGCATCGAGTTGTAGATTGCCTCCAGGTCAGGTAGTTGAGCCCCAGTGATGTGCTGAGCCATTCTAATCACCCATTGGAGTGCTTTGTGATCTCCATCTTGCTGCAGATAGTGTACCACACTGATATTCCATATGTCAGTATGCTCTCTACTGCACATCAGTAAAAGTTGGCAGCAATTTTTGAGGCAGATATCGGATATAAGGTCACCTTGCAAGCTGTTGATCTCTAGAAAACCTGGTCTGTGTGGCCTTTCCTAATGGTTGGGCTCTAACTTCCTTGATTAATGAAGTTTATTGATGTGCTCTTGCAGGGTAATCGTATGGAGGGCAACAATGTTACAGGTGCTCTGTGTATCACAAATCCTTGGCCTGGCATGGCCAGAACAATCTATGGAGATCACCAGAGATTCATTAGTGCATATTTCAATGAATATCCAGGTAGGAATAATGTTTTCAGAGAAAACTATTTATTCACATTTCTATCAACAGATAACAGGCAATCAAAGAAATTCATCTTTGATCAGTTGCTCTAAACGCGTGGTGTGGTACTGGCTGTATTTATCACCGCGCATTTCTATTTCATGAAATAAATGTGCAAAGCTGGGTAAAATTAGGAGCTGATACCCCAGAAATTATTTTGTGTCAGTGGTCAAAGATGAATTTCTTCCTCGACGCCCCCCCCCCCCCCCCATCTGTTAGTTATTAAGGTAGCTGACTGGCACCAGTGAGAATGCAGAGATTAGCAGAACCTGATCAGGGATTAAACTCCGTTACATAGAGTGAATAGAAAAATGCTTTAAGACAGAGGAGGGTAAGGTGTGGATACGGTTTCCACTGGAGGGTGTATCGTTAACTACTGTAAGATAGCTGCACAAGAGTCAGATGGAGGATGAGACCTCCGTTACAGATTACAAGGAAAATATTAAATAGATATTTTAGTTTAATGTGGTCAAATGCTTCAACCTACTTAACAGAAAAGCAATCAGCCAAAAATTGGCACTGGCCTAGTATTAGGGCAGATGATCAAAGGCTTAGTCAAAAATGCTGTTCAGGGAATAATGTGAAAGAGGAGAGACAGAAACATGGAGAAGTTTAGAAAATATATTCCTGAGCTTAGGGCTTTAAGAATTGAAATGTAGTCATCTAAACAGGACTGAATGACTTTGACAATGTGCAGGTTTGAGTTTTGGAGGGTGTAGGGTGCTTTGAGCATTCTGGGATATGAAGAGGTTACAAAGAGAGTGAGTAGCAAGGTCGTGTAGATTATCATATAACTAAAAATACTTCAGGATTTGAGATTGAAAAACCAGGAGAGAGGATAATGAAAGCTACCCTTATAATGGTGCCAGGATTGCCTCTGTTATCAACTATAATTCTCATCATAATGATCTGAAGGATTCATGTGTCAGCAAGAATGCAGGGATTAGTTGGCAGGGATTCTAAATAAGCACAAAGTCAAATGATTAATGTGATTTTTTTTCAAATATGTAAGATATACAGTACAAGCCAAACCAGTATGTCACGTGGAACTCATGAATATTATTAAACACAACTTTAAATTGATAAAGATATGAAGCTGCAGCTGCCTTCGTAGTTTTGACTTTCTCATTGTTACTAGCCATTTACTCTGAGGTGCCCACATAGAGTTGTAGAACATTACAGCACACAAACAGGCTCTTTGGCCCATCTAATCTGTGCCATATTATTATTCTGCCTAGTTCCATCGACCTGTACCCGGTCCAGAGCCGTCCATACCCTTCCCATCCACGTAGTTATCCAAACTTCTCTTATATGTTGCAATCAAACCCGCATCCACCACTTCCACTGGCAGCTCGTTCCAACCTCTCACCACTCGCTGAGTGAAGAAGTTCCTTCTCATGTTCTCCTTAAACATTTCACCTTTCATGCTCAACCCATGACCTCAAGCTGGAGTCTTACCCAAGGTCAATGGAAAAATGCCTGTTTACATTTACATTTATGCTATCTATTCCCCTCATCATCCTACAGTCCAGGGAATAAAGTCCTAACCTATTCAAACTTTTCCTATAACACAGGTCCTCAAGTCCTGGTAATATCCTTCTAACATTTCTCTGCACTCCTTTAATCTTATTGATCTATTTCCTATAGCTAAGTGACCAGAACCACACACAATACTCCAAATTAGCCCTAATCAACTCCTTATACTTAAGCTTAACATCCCAATTTCTGTACTCAAATACTTTGATTTATGAAGGCCAATGTGCTGAAAGCTCTCTTTTTGATCCTATCAAGGAAGTATGAATCAGTCTTTCCGGATCCCTCTGTTCTACCGCACTCCTCAGTGCCTTACTCTTCACTGTGTAAGTCCTACCCTGGTTTGTCCTTCCAAAGTGCAACATACAATATGGCATTAAAAATGAATAAGACACTTAAAATTCTAGTATATCAATGAAGACAGTTAAATCATTGTTTTTAATTATTTCATTTACTTAATTAAATCAATTAAAAATGTAACATGCCAGTAACATACCGATTTCCCTCTGAGGCATACCACTCTACTCAAAGCCCTCCACTTTACTCGCTGCAAAACTTTGTGCAGTACTGCACTAGCTCAGCCAATGCAATAAACCTTGTAATAAAATTATATTGCTTTTAAACATCAGCTGACCCTGCTATTATATTCATGTAACAACCATTGCAATGAATTGTGTATCATGTTACTATCTTACACAACAGAAACTTGCATTTATATTGCACTATAATAAATGAAATGTCTGTTATTAATATTCTGGTAATAGGAGGACTAAAGATATTATGGGAGAATATTCAGTGTCCATTTAATCTTCATGACTTTTAATCTCCACCATCAGATTTCTGAACAGTTTATGAAACCCATGAAGGCTATTTCATTTTCCCTTTTCTTGGCATTATTTATTTATTTTTGTAATTTATGTTAAGTTTTTGGGTGACAGGGTGGAGATACATCTCTACCAAAGGAGGTATAAGGTGCTCCTTCCCTTCGCTGGCCTGCAGGTTACCCTTGGGCAAGGTGTAGCACCTGCCTAGCCCCTGATCAGGGTCACATGTAGCCACAGGAGCAGGAGCTAGATGGTTGTACTGTATAAGTAGCTGGTGCATATCATAAATCCTGATTAAGTGACCACTGATGCCAGGCAGACAATCTCTGAAGAGTATTGGTAATGGCTGGGGTCACCCGTCTTGTAAAGACACTGTCCAGATGAAGGCAATGGCAAACCACTTCTGTAGAAAAATTTGCCAAGAGCAATCATGGTCATGGACCACGATTGCCCACGTCATATGACACGGTTTATAATATTGATGATGAGATTATACATTGACCCATAGTGTCCCCCTGGCCAGCTGGTGGTGTAGTGGCATCTGCACTGGACTTCGAGGCGAGTGGTCCCAGGTTCGACTCCAGCTGGCTCCTTTCACACTTTCCATCTGTGCTGGGTTGAGCGTTGAGCTAACAACTCAGCCTTGTAAAATAGAGGCAAAGCTACTAAAGAAATGGCAGAAAGGGAGAACAGCTACATAGTGTCCCTATATTGTATCAGAGTCTTTTAGTCTTTCCCATCCCTACTAACCCACACATTCCAGAAAGACATTTAGTTCTGAGCTAAATAGTGTTGAGTCTTCCCAGCTTTGCTGCGAATACTGTGCTTGTCTGGGGAAGCACACGCGGGGAATTTAGTTATACTTATAGTGCCCATTCCTTTTCAGGCTATTACTTCACTGGTGATGGTGCATACAGGTCAGAGGAAGGCTATTACCAAATTACTGGCCGGATGGATGATGTTATCAACATCAGTGGACATAGACTGGGCACAGCTGAAATAGAGAATGCTCTGGTAGGGATACTGCCTGAACAAATAAAGTTGCATAGATATAACAAAAACTATTTTAAAACGTCATTCTGAGTTCTTTTCTGATCCTTCAAGCAAGGGAGACACTGTACTTGTTTTTAAGGTACTTTTCTAAAGTTACAAAGTTATGTAGTAAAAGCGACAAAGTAATACTGAGTAGGCTACGGTCAATTATGGAAAACCCTGAACATCCTCTACATAGCACCATCCAGAGACAGAGAAGCAGTTTCAGCGACAGGTTACTGTCGATGCAATGCTCCTCAGACAGGATGAAGAGGTCAATACTCCCCAATGCCATTAGGCTTTACAATTCAACTGCCAGGACTTAAGAACTTTTTTTTTTTAAAGCTATTATTAATGCTTTTTGAGTTAGTGATTTAGATGCATATCATATTATTACTGAGTTAAGTATTGTATGTAATGAGTTTTTGCTACAACAAGTGTATGGGACATTGGAAAAAATGTTGAATTTCCCCATGGGGATGAATAAAGTATCTATCTATCTATCTATCTATCTATCTATACTTATCCACACTGCACAATATAGGGTGCCACAGCAGTGTAGTGGCTAGTGCAACACTATAACAGTTCGGGTGTCGGAGTTTGGAGTTCAGCTCCAGAGTCCTCCGTAAGAAAGTTTGTACGTTCTTTCTGTGTGCATGTGGGTTTTCTCTGGGTGCTCCGGTTTCCTCTCACAGTACAAAGACATATTGGTTAGTAGGTTAATTGGTCACTGTAAATTGTCTTGTGATTGGGCTAGGTGTTAAACAGCTGGGTTGCTGGGCGGTGTGGCTCATTGGGCTGAAGTGAATAAGTAAACAAATAATAAACAATATTCTGCCAGAAGAAAGCACAGGTGACTGACAGCTTTTCCAGTCTCTCTCTCTCTCTCTATGTCCTTGTCTACATCTCTAGCTCCTAGCACTATTCACAACCCAAGCTAAGAGAAGATTTCCCACTTGCATGAAGAGATTGCCCCTTTTTATTCATTTGTATCTCTTGCGACCTTCGGCCTAGACCCACATAACCTTAGAAATAGAAGCAGCAGGTGCATATGGAGGAAAACATTCTTCACTGGTATCTAATCTTAATGATGTGCACTGAAAATAGAGACCAGCCATTGGTCAGTAAGGGGAAAACAGGCCATTATGACATTCAAAGCTGACGCCATTTTGTGTTATATATTTTAGCATGTATCAAGGAGGAATCAGATTTAACTCTTTCTTTACAACAGAACTGAAGACAACGTTACAACATGACATGAAAGTCCAGAAATTAGACCTCATCATTCTCTGATGTAGTAATTAGTCTTAATATCAAATCAGTAGTTACACAAAGATATCACCAACTTGGGATATCTGCACTTCAAGAAATCACAATCATGGTTCTCTCCCATTCAGAATGTGATTTCTGTATCTACATACATTACTTGAGGCTGTCATTTGCATGCTGCCTATTGGGAAGAGGGTCAATTCAGTAAATTGTAAATCCATGGCAAGCACACTTGGTGAGATGGAAATAAAGGCAAAATGGAAGTGGGCAGAGAGGGTGGAATTGGTAGGGGGCAAGGGCAGAAAATGGCACTCAGGTCTTCTCAAAGAGGCTGTCTGGACGATGGGCATCAGATCATAGTATCTTGAACTGAAACACTGGGCTCTGAGTCAGTGCTGTCTGGGAGGAAGGTTAGTAAATTAAAATGTGTGAGAATTAATGCTTATACAAATGCCCTATCTGTGACCCTTTAATGTATTTGTATTTCTTGACTTATGGCATGGCTTGCTCCTTACTTTATGTAATTAAGGTCATATCTCATTATCGTTTGATCCAAGTTCTGATAGAAAAGAAGCAATGAATGCAGATGTGTGAATGACAACAGGGAAATGACACTTGCATGAAAGTGAATCATTCCTGTTACTGCTCCGTCCAATTTCTCAATGGGCAAGGCCTCAACAGGAAATGGGTGCAAAAGTTTACAAAATTATTTTTCTGTGATTTACACACAAAATACAGATCCAAGTGGAAACAATTACTAAGGTAGAATATATTCTGTGCTTGGAAATATATGGCAAGTAATGGCCTTCACCGATTTGAACCAAAGCCTTAACTTTTCAACATACATATGAATGACTTAGAGAAAGGAGAAGAGAGTTGTATAATGATCTTTTGAGCAGTAAGCACTAGATTCCCCAGAATGAAGCTGGTATTGTTACCTATGGAATGAATGTTTACACTGAATAGTAAGGTGATAAGGTGCTACTCTAATTGATACAATACTCTCTGTTTAAATGGTGTTTAGGATGAACACCCTCAAGTGCCAGAGACTGCAGTAATTGGCTTTCCTCATGAAATAAAAGGGGAAGGTAGGTGAGAGAAATGGTAATCACATTTACTTTCTAAACCTACAAATATTGTTCAATTCAAGTGCTGCTGGCTTTTTGTAATTTAAAAAAAGGTATAATCTATAATGATTTTAAGGTTGTTCATTACAATATGAATTTCTTCAGTACGCGCTGATCTTTATGCCCATCTACACTAATCACATTTGTCCACATTAGATCAGTATCCTATTCAAGCACCTGCCTCTTAAACAAAGAGATTGTATCTGATTCCACCACCTCCTGTGGCAGCATATTCCAACTATCATCCACTCTCTATGTCAAGAAACTTTCTCCTCAGATCCATTTTAAAATTAATTCCAGTCTCCTTAAACCTATCCCCTCTTGTTTCTGACACTCCCACCATCTGATTATCTATTCCTCTTAAAATCTTACTTATCTCTATCAGATCAGCTGTCACCCTCCTTTGTTCTGGGTGACAGACATGAACAATCCACTCTCTCTGCATAACTAAAATCCTGCCATCTACTCAACTTCCCGGTGAAGCTTCTCTGCATTCTCTATAGCAGAATCACATCTTTCCTTGTGCAGTGACTAAATCAGTGCAAAATAGTCCAAGTGTAAGGTAACCATTCACCATTTTGCAAGACGGTTAAAAAGGCTGCAAGGTTATTTTAAAAAAATTATTAACTATACCTTTCCTCTCACATGACTTGACCTGGAGAACCTTGATAAAGTTGGTGTGTCCTTATTGAAATTCTACTGCAGGATAAAAAAGGTATAACCACAAACCATCATCATGGATTTTGCCATCACCTGAGATGACCAAACATTACATATCACCACTTCCTCGTGACAGGAGTCGACAGCTGGCATGTGTGGAGCACCATATACTGTCATAAACTGGCCTGTTGTATCTGACCAAGCTGATACTTCATTTGTATTTATAAAAGGCAATATTTCATATTTAGCATCAATGCCCCTTTCTGTAACATAAATAATATAGATACTATTGCCATGCAAACTGTTTCCAGTGGATTAAGGTGCAACTTGCATTGCAATCGTCACCATGGGTACTTTGGGAAGAGTAACCACATGTGCAAGCCATTTTCTTGATCTGGAGCAGAGCACTTGGCCTCCCTTGTTCTTTTCTGTAGCTGCAGCAACTGTAAGTATCTAATCAATATTCTCAAATATAAGTCAATGGTAGCCAGATGATGCTGTTTACTGTGGACTATATTCACATTGAAACACTATTTATCCTAACATATAATTACATAGAGATGAGAGCCCTGAAGGAGGCCATTAGACTCATCAAATCTATGCCAGTTCTACGTAAGACCAATCCAGCTAATCCCACTCACCTATCCTCTTCCTGTAGTCCTGAAACTTCCTTCTATTCAAGTACCTCATCATCTTTCTTTCAAATGTCATGATTGAATCTATGCCCACTATATCCACTGACATTATATTACAAACTATAACTGCTTGCTGTATAAAATACTTCTCATTTTTTTTATACAGTCTCTCCTGATTCTTGAACCTTTCCTCCAAAGAAAACAGTTCAAATACCTTACTAGATCCCTTCTCAGCGGGTGAAAAACTCCAGCTTCTCTTGTCTATTTCAAATAACTAAGGTCGCTGGAATTATTAGATATCTCCCGTACTCTCTCATCTATTCTGAATAGTGCACCTCCGTTTGTGGCCAAACCAACATATTTCTGGTTATTTGGTCTATTTTCTACTTATGTTGCCTCAAATAACATTAGGATTGATGATTTTTGTAATAAATTAAATTGTTTTTCACATACACTCCGTGGGCATTTATTTAGATGCCTCCTGTACCTAAGAAAGTAGCCACTGAATGTATGTTTGTGGTCTTCTGCTGCTGTAACCCATCCACTTCCAGGTTCAATGTGTTGTGTGTTCAGAGATGGTCTTCTACGCACTGCTGTTGTAATGTGTGATTAATGTCGTCTTCCTGTCAGCTTGAACCAGTCTGGCCATTCTCCCCTGACCTCTCTCATCAACAAGGTATTTTTGCCCACAGGACTACTGCTCATTGGATACTTTTTGTTTTTCACACCATTATCTGTAAACTCTAGAGACTGTTGTGTGTGAAAATCCCAAGAGCCCACAATTTCTTAGATACTCAGATCACCCTGTCTGGCACCAATACTCATTCCATGGTCAAAGTCACTTAGATCACATCTCTTTTCCATTCTGATGTTTGGTCTGAACAACAACTGAATCTCTTGATTATGTCTGCATGCTATTATGCATTATGCATTGAATTGCTGCCACATGATTGGCTGATTCGATATTTGCATTAACAAGCAGATCTACAGGTGTACCTAATAAAGTGGCCACTGAGTGCAAATATAACTTTCTTGGATGCTACCTTGTAAACTTAAAGCCTGGTTTAAGTAGGCACTATTTGAAATTAGTTAATTGATGGACCCAAGATCCCTTATTCCTGCATCCCCATCTTTCGCAAATATCTCTATTTGCTGCTGCCATCAAGAAGAAGGTACAGGACCCTTGGGATTCACACCACCAGGTTCAGGGACAGTTATTACTGCTCAACCATCAGGCTCTGAACCAGAGGGGATAACTTCACTCAGCTTTGCTTGACCCATCACTGAACTGTTCCCACAACCTTTGGACTCTTCATCTCATGTTCTCGATATTTATTGCTTATTTTTCTCCTTTCTTTTTGTATTTGCACAGTTTGTTGCTTTTTACACACTGGTTGTCCACCTTGTTGGTGCAGCCTTTCATTGGTTCTATTATGGTTATTGGAATTACTGGGTATCCCTGTCAGAAAATGAATCTCAGAGTTGTACATGGTGACATACAGTACTTTTGTTAGAGAAATTAATTTGTTAAGAAAATTCAATTAAAGATGATCGCATGTAAATTAGTCACTGAATTTGAAGTAAAGAAAGCATTATTTATGATATTGCAGTGAGTGGAACCACTAACAGTGGCTTTCAAACTCCAAATAATACAGAGAGCACAGCTCCTTTTATACAAGTACAAATCAACTGCAAGAGCAAAGGCTGTTTGATTAACCTTGTGAGTTACAGAAGATAAGCTAGGTTCACTTGTGATAAGCTACACTCATAGTAACAGGCAAAAATTAAAAATTTAGTCCTGTGTACAACTTTGTATGAACAGACAGTTTGTCTCATATCTTTGATGTTAATTCTTACAAGATAAGCAACTGCAAGTATTTATTCTAAGAACTGTCTGCTAAAAACCAAGGCCACATCTATAACAAATTAAGCAAACTAGTTTCTATACTCAAAAAGCCAATATTAACCCTTAGTCTATCAAAATCTTTTACTCACAATATTTTCCTCCACAGCTTTAATAATAAATTTACTTGGTTCTTCAAAACTTTTCATCCTACATGATCTGGTCTGTTTCTGACTAGTCCTGTACCACTTTGGTTCACTCTTAAGTGCCCTTTGAAGTACACTGGTACATCTGTATCACATCCAGGACAAAGCTCAAAACTCTACAGTTCAGGAAGAAGACTCATTACCACTTTGGCACTGGCATTCAGGAAGGGACAATAAACATTCAGGTCTTAATGATGACTCAAGCATCCCAAGAAAGAATTAAAAATTAGTTATGTTAAAGCACAGCAGCATTTCCCCCCCCCCCCCATTAAAAGTCATACTATACATGATTGTTGAGGCAATGTGATTAGAAATATTAATGATTTCTTCAGTGATTCAAGGAAAATGAGTTCTGGGTTGTTAATGTTAGTTAACTGTTGTTATTGAACACATTTCTATGTCAGAATGCACACTTGTGTACTAAAGAATTTTTCTTGTGCTTCATTTCAGCTGCATTTGCCTTTATTGTTTTGAAAGATTCTGAGAACATTTCTGAATCAGCCATCATTAAGGATCTCAAATCAATGGTGGCATCTAGGATAGCCAAATATGCTGTTCCTGACCATATTATGGTGAGTGACTATCTTCTCCCCACAGACTCTGGCTCAGTGAGTAGATTTCAGAGATCGCACTTGATTTAAGCATTGATGTAATGCTATATTTGTCATTGTTATTTTGCACTGCTCCTTTGGAAAATATTTATGTGAAGCCATGGAAATATTTTCAGCCTCACATCTAGAATGGTGAGATAGACTCTGTGATTCCCTTGTCCATTCATCCCTCCCCATTAATCACCCTCCCAACACTTATCTCTGCAAGCATCTAAGTGCCACACCTGCCCACTTCTGTTCAGGGCCCCAAACAGTCCTTACAGGTGAGGCAACAGTTCACTTGTGAATCTGCTGGGGTCATCTATTGTGTCTGATGCGGCCTCCTCTACATTGGTGAGACCTGCTGTATATTGGGGGACTGTTTCGATGAGCACGTCCACTCCATCCATCAAAAACAGAACTGCCTGCTGGCCAAACATTTTAATTCTGATTCCCATTCCCGTTCTGACATGTTGCCTCCTCTTGTGCCAACACTTTATATTCCATCTGGGTAGCCTCCAACCTGATATTGATTTCTTCTTCCAGTAAAAAAATCCCTCCCCCTACCTTCTTTTCCATTTCCCAATCTGACCTTTTACCTCTTCTCACCTGCCTATCACCTCTACCTGGTAACCCTCCTTCTCTTTCTACCATGGTCCACTCTCCTGTCTTTTCAGACTCCTTTCTCTCCAGCCCTTTACCTTTCCTACTCACCTGGCTTCACCTATCACCTTCCAGCTCTCCTCCCCCCACCTTTTCATTCTGGCATCTTCCCCCCTTCCTTTCCAGTCCTGAAGAAGGGTCTCAGCCCAAAACATTGGCCACTTACTCACTTTCATAGATACTGCCTGACCTGCTGAGATCGTCCAGCATTTTGTGTGTGTTGCTCAAGATGGCAATAGTGTTTATTTATTTATGTAACAGGCCCTTCCAGTCCAATGAGCCCACACTGCACAATTGCCCCCATGTGACCAATTAACCTACTAACCCATGTGTCTTTGGAGTGTGAGAGGAAACCACTGTGGTCCCAGAGAGAATATACAAAGTCCTTGCATACAGCAGCAGGAATTGAAAATGGGCCACTGGCGCTGTAGTAGTATTACGTTAACTGCGACGTACCATGCCACCCAATCATGTTCTTCCTCCTTGAGAGAGAATGATGTGAAGTACTTATGAGGCTAAATAAAGTTATGACAGATTGCAATGATTGTAAACCAATTATTTCTTAAATTGTATGGGGGGCATGGTTGGTGGTTAGTTGTCTGTGGTGTTCAGGTTTTAGGGTCTCCAGTAACCCACCTGTTGAAGGGAGAGGACCAGCCTCCAGAAATTATTATCATTCTGAATGTCTGCCCTGAGCCTGGGATTAGATTAACAGCCCCTATCTTCTAGGACTGTCTGAAGCAAGTTTCAAACCTTGCATTTTCAGACTCAGCTGATACAAGAATAGGCTCACTGACCCAAATGTTATTTTCTCCACTAGTGCACCATGAGAGATGGAAAGATTGGCAGATTTGGAGAAGGCTAGTAGGAAACCATGTCTGCTGCTGCAACAGTGATGTTCAGAACAGATTAAGTCAAAATACTTCTGTATGCTGGAAATCTAAATTAAAAACTGAAAAATCAGGAAATAGGGTCTGGAGAGAGAGAGAGAAAGAGAGAGAGAGAGACAGAGAGAGAGAGAGAGAGAGAGAGAGAGAGAGAGAGATGTGAGGAAATTAACCATACATCAGAAGTGGGAAAAGTTAGAAATAAATAAGTTTAAGAGGTCATGATAAAAGGGAAATGAGAACAAGTTTAGGACTCTATGGTAGCAGAATGCAGAAGAGATTAAATGATAGAAGTATTAAAATGCATGGCAAAAAGAGAATGGAAATAGGAAATGTAAAGAGTTCATTCTAGGGGAGACCTGGGTGGAAGAAACAGAAACATGATCTGAAATGACAAAATACCATGATACTAGAAATTGGAAATAAAGTCCGCCGAAGATGATAACCATCTGAAATTGTTGAATTTAGGTTTGAGCCTGGACTATGAAAAGATGAGGTATTTTTCCTTGAGCTTAGGGTAATTGTTGCATGAAAGATCCTAGAAGGATGAGGACAGTGATGCAAATGTGAGGGTGTCATGAAGGAGGAAAGAGATGGGTAAATGTGGTTATTGTTATACTCATTTAGGAGAGTATTCCATCATGTCTCTGATTGTATTTTTCTAAATGGTGGAAAGGCTTTGGAATGATAGGAGTTCTGCACTGCAGAACACTAAACCTCTAGTCTGCTTCTTTAGCTACAGTTATTTCATTGATTCAGTTAGGTTTCTGCTCAACCCACAGAATGGTGATACTATTAAATAATGAAGATAGATGGTTTGTCGATAGTCATTGCTTATCACTTCGGAAGCATGATTATTATTTTCCATTTGTCAGCCTGTGGCTGAATGTTAGCTCAATCTTCCTGCATGAAGGCATGGACTATTTCATACGCTGAGGAGTTGTGAATGAGGTTAAATATTGTGCAACCATCAGCAAGCAGCCCTATTTCTGACCCTATGATGGAGGCTCAATGATATAAGGTTAGCTTCATTTGTCACATATTCATCAAAACATTGAAATATGTGTCCTTTGTGTCAATGACGAGCAACACAGTCAGAGGATGAGATGGGTAACTGTAACCCATATGCCTTTGGAATGTGGGAAGAAATTGGAACATCCAGATGAAACTGACACAGTCATGGAGAGAATATACAAACTCTTTACTGATGCAAGGGAATTAAACCCCAATCACTGGCACTATAAAGCATTGCACTGACCATTATGTTAGCATGCCACCCTCATGCTGCCAAGGAACGTAACTGAATGAAGTAACTGAAAATTGTTAAGCCTTGGACAATGTCCCCAAAGGAACTCCTCCAGAGATGTTCCAGAGCTTGGAAGATTTCCTTCCAGAAGTATAACTGTCTTCCTTTGTGCAATGTGCAACTTCAAGCATCAGAACATTTTCCTTTTCATGCCCATTGACTTCAATTTTACCGGGGTTCCAGGATGCTACACTCAATTAAACACTACCTTGTTATCAATGATCCTCAGATCATCTCTGAAACTCCATTTCCCGTTCCACATTTGGAGCAAGGCTGTGACAAGGCTTGAGAGGCTTGTGACACCCAAACAGGGATTTGGTCAGTTGTTTATTCAAGACCTAATGCTGCTTGATAGCATTGTTTACAACACCTTCCATCACTTTACTGATGATCAAGAGTAGACTGATTGAATATTAATCAGCTGGATCAGATCTATTTGTTTAGAGAACAGGATATATTGTCTCAAAAACCTCTGGGGGTGTTGTTGACTGTGAGGAGGATGGTCTTAGGCTGCAGGGTGGCATTGGTCAGTTGGTAAGATAGGCAGAGAAATGGCAGTTGGAATTTAGTCCTGATAAGTGTGAGCTGATACACTTTTCAAGAACGAATAAAGGATGAAAATACACAGTGAAGGACAGAATGCCATACTGAGGAACAGCGGGATCTTGTACAATTTCATAGATCCTAAAAGATGGTAGCATAGGTACAGTAGGAAAGCTGGTGAGGAAGGCATATTGAATACCGTACTTGGTTTTACTGGTCACGCCACAGAATGAGAGAGCAGTGAGGTTATGGTACAACTTTATAATCATTATTTAAGCCACAGCTGAAGAGCTTTTCCTGCAGGAGTCTTTCAGTTATGTGTAGGGAATGGATAGGCTGGGTTTGTTTCCCTTGGAGCCGAGAAGGCCAGCAGGAGACATGATAGAGGTATGCAAAATCGTGAGACATTTTTCCACAATGCATAGGTGTTCTGAACTAGAGGGCATAGGTTTAGAGATTTAGCGGGGACCTGAAGAAGCACGTCTCTAAGGTGAACTGTCTCTGGTTTGTTAGAACGGTGCAGGTAAGGGAAGTCAATAAGCCAGGTCTGTGACTTTGAGGTAAGGATCAGCTCTAAAGTCTGGGATGGTCAGGCTGGGCATAAGCCCCAGCTGGATGAGGATCCAGTTCCCCTCCTTTTGGTGATTCTGGACACTCACCAGGCCTTTCCTGTGGGTCACCCCAGCTCTGGTACGTGTCAGCCTCCACATGGGTGGGTGGCTTCGGTCAATGTTTAGCAGCTGACTTAGAACTGGTGCGGACCCTGGAATCCCACTGTTCAACTAAATCATTATTTTCACTCTGAGGTTGGTTGGAATCTGGACGGCACTGCTTGTGGAGATGATGGAGGTAGATGTTCTCACAACATTTAAGAAGTATCCAGTTGAACACTCTAATCTCTATGGTATAAAAAAGTTATAGACCAAATTTTGATACATTCTTTAAACTTGCATACTTGATGGTCAGCATTGTCGTGAAGGGCCTGTTTCTTTGGTGTATGATTCTATGACTCATACACCAAATGGTTTTCCACACAGTCAGGTAATTACCAGCGTTGTAACTGGCAAGGTGCTGTTGCCTAGAGGCACATATGGTTCTGTAGTCTTTGGGACGATATCTGGCTGCTTCCTTTTCCATGGACCCTGCTATACCCAGTGCTGTGTTTCTTTATATCACATGGGGGCACATGATGATTGCAATCTCAAGAAAGAGTCAAGATAGATCACCACCTGGCTTTTCAAACTAATTCCACTTCCAACTCTTGGCTCAGGTGGTGTAAGCAGTTATTCTTGGCTCTTGTCATTTCAGGAATGGGTATTTAGACGAATGCTTACTTCTCAGTTCTTGGTCCACGTTGAGTGAGGAAGGGAAGGAAAGACTAATGCCACTATCCTGCTGTCAGTCACTGTTGATAGAGAAAGGGCTGTCATTCTAATATCACCATCTACCTATAAAGTGAAGCTTGGTGGACACTTCAATTTTTTAAAACTTAGGTACTTTTTAAACTCAGATGGCTTTAGCTACCATCACCCTTTCATTAGTGATTTCCAGATCCCCATCACTCCTTGGGCAGAAGTATTTTTGAAGTTCTAATGATATCCTTCAATTTTCACAGATCAATGTGGCTTATTGACCTTAACTAGGCAATGGGCTATCGCTAAAGGAAATAGGTCTTTCCTGTTCACCCTGTTTATAATTATATTTTTATTAAAAATAAAGGATTTTCTGAAATGCACAGACTGTAGGGTTGCTGAAATCAACTCCAACTGTAATTTTCTGAAGATCATTGTTCACACTACGCCGCCTTGGTCTATCTGAGTGTTAGGGAGCAGCTTTAACACCTGCATCAGAAGTTAACTATGTTATACGTGAACCCAACATTTATCTAACTTTGGTCTTGCAGAACATACCTAGAATATATCTGAAATTGCAACTAAATGAGAGATACATAGTGTCTCCACTGCTCATTTGAAAAGGAAAGAGAACAAAAGGCAGGGAGACATGATTGGCTTGTCAAAGCTGACTGATTTCATATTGTACTGAAGCAAGAAGTCAGTAGAATTATATTGTGCTTTAGTTTTTAAATGGCAGCATATCAGCAGCTACACAAACAATAAACAACTGTTAATTGTGTCCGATGGACCTGGTACTGTTTGTCTAGTGATCAATGTGCTAAGCTAGGAGATGAACCACTGTCTGCCAGGTCCTTGCTCATATAACATATGGTTTGAGTATAATAAGTGTTTCCAATTTTCAGACTGTGAAGCGACTTCCCAAAACTCGATCTGGGAAAATCATGAGGCGGGTGCTGAAGAAAATCATCAATGATGAAACCACTAACCTGGGGGACCTCAGCACACTGGATGACCAAAGTGTCATTGCGGAAATCATTGCAACCTACAAAAAATATAAAAAAGACCATGAAAGCAGCCAATAGATTATATCAGGAATCCTTAGGAGTCGTTCCACTTTGACTCATATGGCACCAAAAGGCTGCATGGTGTTCAGAGTGTTGCACCAATAAGCTAATAAAACGGATTCCAATATCAATGAATCATCCCAAAATGTATATGCCTATATTTTCTCCTTGACCCATTGTCAGGGGCTCATAATCATGATCTATGGGCATATACTTATGTCTGACCAAACACTACATTTTGAGTGTCTGGATCATTTTTGCAGTTGGACTGGGTGATTATAGATAAATGTGTTCTTGCTCTTAATTGGCTGCTTGTATTTGCAAATTCCATTGGGAGTTGAGGTATGTTAATTGGGAACCCCGACTGAATTTTTTCTTTTCTTATTTTTTTTCAAACTAGAAGACCCCAGGTTTCCGTGTGCTTACTGGTAAAAGATAAGGGATCTCAAGCCACTTCCATAGCAGAGTAGTACATTTAAAACCCATGCTAATAAAGCACTTTAAGTTTGCTTATGTCAAAGAAGCATTTAAAATAAGTTTTTAAATGTGATATTTCAAGAAAAAACAAGTATTAAGATATTTAAAGAAAAATGATGTGGATTTTCTGACTTTACCAAGCCACAGTATTTTTTGTTAATTGTGAGCTGGAAACCTGCAGAATATATTTATGAATATATTACTGGAAATTCACTAATCATTTATCATTTCAGAGGTTTACAGCTACATAGATGCTATGACTATATATAAGGAAGAACTGATATGTTATCTCTAAAGTTCACAACTGTGTCAGATATCCGTAATTATCTCAGAATGAAAGATTATTCTTCCAGACACTCATTACAGCATCTAGAGAGGTATTGGAACATTCTCTTCTCACTCCCTCTTTGGCTGGTCTTTCAAATAGCAGGGACACAGGAAATCTGGAATTCACTGAAATGCTGTTGTCTGTGGATTCCAACCATGAAAAGGTTAGAGCAGTTTCCAAAGCCCAGCAGATATAGCCAGTGTTCTGGATGAAAAGACATGTTGGGGATTAGCTCAATGGATATAGAAAGGCAGCAATTTCTGCAGGGGTTCATCAGTTTTTCTCGCCATTTACAATGAATGAGTACTCCTTCTTTGATGTTTAGGAAATCACTGCTGGTTTCACAGGGAGAGAAATTGCAAGGGAGCAATAAATTCAGGAGCAAGTGATTAAGGTGATACTATTTATTGCCATTTATATCCATAAAGGCTCTGCTTACAAAAAATAAATATTTAAAGAAAATAGTGCTTCAGATTGTCTGACCCAATATTTATCCACCATTCACTTCTTATTTGTACCTACATGTACAGCTTGGTGATTCATGAGTGACCCCATTGAACCCCCCCGCCCCCGCCCCCACATTACTCAAAGGTGATTAGTATAGGTGGTGGTCACACAAAAGGCCCTCAAACCGATGATGACAGCAGTACAGCCACATATACCTTGTAGGATGATTGCCATGTGACAAAAGTAATTTATTAGCAATGAAGTCTGAGGAAATAAAAGGCACTATATAAAAGCAAGTTCATTTTGAACAGCTTGGATTCATTAAAGGCATGACAGAGATGCAAATTCTTATAAGCATACTCTTTTTGTTTGGTGTCCTCTCTGTCTTCATAAACATTGGTTTTTTTTTGCTAGTCTAGTTAATTGAACAATGGAGATCCAGAGAATGTGGGTTCAGATACTGTTAAGGTAGTTTGAGAATCAAGTAAAAAGAGCTGGTTAAACTTGACTGTTTCACTGATGACTGTATTTTTGGAGCTGGAAACTGCTGCTCCCTACTAATATGGCTTCTACATGGCTCCTACCCTGGGTGGAACACAACCTCAAATCATGGCTGCATAACACAGATATTGCCCTAAAAGGAGAGACAGAATTTGGGGGCTGTTCTTAATAAGTCTCCTTAAAGGTAGATGGTCTTTGACCCAGAGACAATTCTTGAACATTTAAAAAAAAATCTTTTCTCTAGAAGATAGGGAAAAATCTCCTCCTCATTCAACGATAACTGATTCTTTACAAAAAGACTGCTTTTACTAGTTTCTAATGGTGTTCATTGACCTGCAAATTGCAGTTGCTTATGTCAGTCTTATTTAGAGAGCATTACTGCATATTATCAATTATCAGTCTTCAAATAGTGAACTAGAAAGTGTAACTATATAATCAGTAATAACTGCAATGATTTTGGTCCTGGCATATTTCAAGAAATTTAACAATGATGTTCTACATTTATAATGGAAATTTTATCTTTTAAATATGATGATCTATTTTATAATTACCTTATCTTCAGAAATAAAGGAGGTTTCCGCAATACCACCCTCATGGCTTACACTTTGTTGCAGTTCTATTAAAGCCTTTTGCAACGTCCTGAGGTAATCCTGCAACGATCATTGACCAACAAATGCAGCTTTACATATTAATGACCAACTTGCAAAAGAAAACAAATCAATTCTTAGTATTTATAATAAGTACTTCAACAGTGACAACCAGAAATTGTCAGTATATTATTCAGAATGATAGAATTACAATAGCCTATTACACACCAAGTGGCCTCTTTTGACAGAAATGTATGGCTATGGTCTAACTGCAGAGAAAGAGACAATGAAGCTGATGAACAGTTCACTGATGTAATAAGAATTGTGCAGAATTAAAGGAAAAACAATAAATGTTAGTCCAACAGGGCTGTTAACTAAAACTTTCAAACTAAAAGTTAATGCTGACACTGGCTAGGAAGCATTAAGTTAATACCAAAATACTGCTCCTTTGCCATGTCAATCTAAATGGTAGTCTTCTTTCCTGGAACAAGGACGAAGGTAAGCAGGAAGGATTGATATTTCTGTGCGGGACTTGACAAGACTGAAACAAGAGGAAGGGAGTTAATAACATGAGAATGAAACACTAATTGTCTGGAACATGCATACTCATGTGTAAGATCACCAACCCTGTTCAGCAGCCCACCTTCAAGGGTGCGCAGACTCTGTGGCGGAGTCTATGGTTGTGACAGCATTATCAGGTACATCTGTACACCTGCTTGTTAATGCAAGTATCTAATCAGCCAATCACTTGGTCGCAATTCAATGCATTAAAGCTTGCAGACATGGTCAAAAGTTTTAGGTGTTGTTCTGACCAAACATCAGAATGGGGAAGAAATGTGATCTAAGTGACTTTGACCGTGGAATGATTGTTGGTGCTATACAGGGTGGTTTGAGTATCTCAGAAACTGCAGGCCTCCTGAGATTTTCATGCACAACCGTCTCTAGACTTTACAGGGAATGGTGCAAAAAATAAAACACATCCAGTGAGCGGCAGTTCTGTGGGTAAAAACACTTTGTTAATGGGAGAGGTCAAAGAAGAACGGCCAGACTGGTTCAAGCTAACAGGACCGCGACACTAACTCAAATAACCAGGTGTTACAACAGTGGAGTGCACAACATGTTAAATCTTGAAGTGGATGGGCTACAGCAGCAGAAGACCATGAACATACACTCAGTGGCCACTTTATTAGCTACCTCCTGTACCTAATAAAGTGGCCACTGAGTGTAGATTTCATAGAAAGTAATGGCTTTTAAAATTGTTGGAATTCTTACTGATGGCAGTAATATAATGTATAGAATTGTACTCAGTTTTGAAATAAATGCAGTCTACTACGCAATGATATGATGTGTTTGCCATTTCCTTATTCTTGTTCCTCAAAAACACACACAAGATCTTCCTAGTAAGTTGTATCCATGATAGGGGGAACATAGAACTGGCATGAAAGCACTTAAAAGACCAGGTCGAATACATTTGAGATGCCTCTTGGAATGTTTTTCCTTTCTTATGCAAACCATCTGGCAGCACAGATTGTATCAAGTTGCTCTTGCAATAGTTTGATGTTCTGAAATTGAAGCTAAGCTGGTCATATACAGTACAGCTTTTCCAAACAACAACCAAATGAAACATGCAAACCCAGATTTCTCTACCAATATATTTGAAGCACATCATATTTGAACTTCACGCAATAAATAAAATTGCTCATTTGGGATTGGGAAATGTACTGCACAGATTTGTCGGCTCTGTGGAGTTGGAGTCGGCTCTATGGAGCACAGGGTAATCAGGACAAGCAGTGAATGCAGGCACTCAGTTTGGATTTGCATGCATGCCATTGTATCTACCCCTCTCAGGCTGATGCTACTGGCAAGCTGTGATCTCTGGCAGGACCGATGAAAAGGAAAACAAGGATTCTGGATTGAAATATACCAAAGTTGCTGGTCTCTGCTTTTGAGGGATGACATTAATCTTGAGTGTCAAATGGCTTTGAGGGAAAGGTTTTTGGTTCAGATGAAGGACAATATTCACAAAAGAATGGCCCTGAAATTACTATTTGACATTCTGCATGTTTGGCTCAGGAAGCAAGGAAGCATCTTGAATTTCAGCTTCACTGCTTTCTCTGCAACATGGTGGCAAAGCTTCAAAGTAGCACAAGTCAGTTGAAAAGGTCAGATTCAGTAGATTCAGGCAGCCACTAAAGTAATGAAGAAATATATATATCTTATATATATATATCTCTTAACAGAGAGAACGTGCAGATTACTAAGCAGATCCAACAATGCTGACTCTGCGATTTCCCATGCCTTTTAGGTGGTTTCTGTATGTTATCGACACACTAAATGAAATGCTGATGATCAGTGTTAACCAATGTTACAGGAAGGAAGCTTTTTTTAAAATTAGTTTTTTTAATACATTTTCTACATCACTACAGATAAAAAAAACCCCAGATCGAAATGAAGAACATTAATACAGTGCAAAAATAAACATACAATAATAATATAATACAACAGAAGATAATTGCGAAAGCACCCAAATTGAAGATATGTAAAATTAGTATCCTCCCCAAGCCCCGCAACAAAAAAGAACTCCAGACCAGCCACAACACAATCTAGAGAGTATACATCAGGACATTCAAACCCCCAAAACTGTAAATACACTTAAAAACAGAAGATATTAATGCCTACTACCAACAAAAAAGGAGCTGGAAGCAAGGGACCGAAAAAAAAAACCTTAGTTAAGAGGAAGGTTATGAAAATACTCAATAAAAGGTCCCCAGACCTTATGGAACTTTGTATCCGAATTAAGAACTGAATAATGAATTTTTTCAAGGTCTAAGCAGGACATAATATCATTAAGCCATTGAGCATGCGTGGGCGGGGCAACATCCCTCCATCTAAGGAGGATTAAACGTCTAGCCAGGAGAGATGCAAAAGATAATATTCGACACTTAGTCGAACTCAGACGTAAATCTGTCTCACCCAAAAAACCGAACAAAGCAATTAAAGGGTTAGGTTCTAGGTGGTGATTCAAAATATAAGATAACGTTATGAAGACATCTTTCCAAAATTTCTCCAAGCTAGGACAAAACCAGTACATATGAATGAGAGGGGCCTCGCCCCTTTTGCATTTATCACAGAGGGGACTAATGTTAGGGTAAAATCGAGATAGTTTAGATTTAGACATATGGGCTCTATGAACAATCTTAAACTGTAAAAGGCAATGGCGAGCACAAAGAGAAGTTGAATTAACCGATTTGAGAATCGAGTCCCAAGTCTCATCAGATAAGGAGATATTTAAATCATGCTCCCAAGCCATTCTAATTTTATCCACAGGGGCACACCGTAAGGATGCTAATTTATCGCGAATAAATGATATTAAACCTTTACCTAGTGGATTAATAGAAAGAAAGAAATCCATAACATTTTTCTCAGGCATTTCAGGGAAGTTAGGAATTAAAGGAGTAATAAAGTGTCTAATTTGGAGATATCTAAAAAAATGAGCATTGGGCAGATTGAACTTAGCAGAGAGCTGTTGAAAAGATGCGAAGCGATTATCAATAAAAAGATCTTCAAAATGTCTAATGCCCTTCCTATACCAATCATGGAATGCTGAATCATACGTAGTAGGTAAAAAAAGGTGATTATGTAAGATAGGGCTAGAAAAGGAAAAACCATGGAAACCATAAAACTTCCTAAACTGAACCCATATACGCAAAGTGTGTCTAACAAGAGGATTAACAATTAATCTGGACAAACTACTAGGGAGTACAGAGCCAAGAAGTGCAGAGATAGATAAATCTTTAGTGGAACTCAGCTCCATTGCCACCCAATTAGGGCACTCGGGTTGGCCATGGAAAAAAGACCAAAAGGTAGCATAACGTATATTGGCTGCCCAATAATATAAACGAAAGTTAGGTAAAGCCATGCCACCCTCTTTTTTAGATTTTTGGAGATAAACTTTATTAATTCTAGAGCGCTTATTCTTCCACGGATATGACAAAATAATAGAGTCTAAGGAATCAAAAAAAGATTTAGGAATAAAAATTGGGATTGATTGAAATAAATATAAGAGTTTAGGGAGAACGTACATTTTAACAACATTGATACGACCTACCAAAGACATAGATAGAGGTGACCATTGTAACAGACTCTGTTTTATAGTATATGAACGATTGGCAAAATTTTCACGAAAGAGATCTTTAAACTTCCTTGTGACTGTAATCCCAAGATAAGTAAATTGATTATGAACTACTTTAATTGATTATGAACTGGTTCGGAAAAAGAGGGATGTCTACAATAGATATAGGCAGCATGGAGTAAAGGAATTGCTCGAGGAATATAAAGAATGTAAAAGGAATCTTAAGAAAGAGATTAGAAAAGCTAAAAGAAGATACGAGTTTGGTTTGGCAAATAAGGTGGAAGTAAATCCGAAAGGTTTCTACAGTTATATTAAAAGCAAGAGGATAGTGAGGGATAAAATTGGTCCCTTAGAGAATCAGGGTGGTCAGCTATGTGTGGAGCCGAGGGAGATGGGAGAGATTTTGAACGATTTCTTCTCTTCGGTATTCACTAAGGAGAAGGATATTGAATTGTGTAAGGTGTGGAAAACAAGTAAGGAAGTTATGGAACCTATGACAATTAAAGAGGTGGAAGTACTGGCGCTTTTAAGAAATTTAAAAGTGGATAAATCTCCGGGTCCTGACCGGATATTCCCCAGGACCTTGAGGGAAGTTTGTGTAGAGATAGCAGGAGCTCTGACGGAGATCTTTCAGATGTCATTAGAAACGGGGATTGTGCCGGAGGATTGGTGTATTGCTCATGTGGTTTCATTGTTTAAAAAGGGTTCTAGAAGTAAGCCTAGCAATTATAGACCTGTCAGTTTGACATCAGTGGTGGGTAAATTAATGGAAGGTATTCTTAGAGATAGTATTTATAATTATCTGGATAGACAGGATCTGATTAGGAGTAGCCAGCATGGATTTGTGCATGGAAGGTCATGTTTGACAAACCTTATTGAATTTTTTGAAGAAGTTACGAGGAATGTTGACGAGGGTAAGGCAGTGGATGTAGTCTATATGGACTTCAGCAAGGCCTTTGACAAAGTTCCACATGGAAGGTTAGTTAAGAAGGTTCAGTCGTTAGGTATTAATGCTGGAGTAATAAAATGGATTCAACAGTGGCTAGATGGGAGATGCCAGAGAGTAGTGGTGGATAATTGTTTATCGGGATGGAGGCCGGTGACTAGCGGGGTGCCTCAGGGATCTGTTTTGGGCCCAATGTTGTTTGTAATATACATAAATGATCTGGATGATGGGGTGGTAAATTGGATTAGTAAGTATGCCGATGATACTAAGGTAGGAGGTGTTGTGGATAATGAGGTGGGTTTTCAAAGCTTGCAGGGAGATTTATGCCGGTTAGAAGAATGGGCTGAACGTTGGCAGATGGAGTTTAATGCTGAGAAGTGTGAGGTTCTACATTTTGGCAGGAATAATCCAAATAGAACATACAGGGTAAATGGTAGGGCATTGAGGAATGCAGTGGAACAGAGAGATCTAGGAATAACAGTGCATAGTTCCCTGAAGGTGGAGTCTCATGTAGATAGGGTGGTGAAGAAGGCTTTTGGAACGCTGGCCTTTATAAATCAGAGCATTGAGTACAGAAGTTGGGATGTAATGTTAAAATTGTACAAGGCATTGGTAAGGCCAAATTTGGAATATTGTGTACAGTTCTGGTCACCGAATTATAGGAAAGATATCAATAAATTAGAGAGAGTGCAGAGACGATTTACTAGGATGTTACCTGGGTTTCAGCACTTAAGTTACAGAGAAAGGTTGAACAAGTTAGGTCTCTATTCATTGGAGCGTAGAAGGTTGAGGGAGGATTTGATCGAGGTATTTAAAATTTTGAGAGGGATAGATAGAGTTGACGTGAATAGGCTGTTTCCATTGAGAGTAGGGGAGATTCAAACGAGAGGACATGATTTGAGAGTTAGGGGGCAAAAGTTTAAGGGAAACACGAGGGGGTATTTCTTTACTCAGAGAGTGATAGCTGTGTGGAATGAGCTTCCTGTAGAAGTAGTAGAGGCCAGTTCAGTTGTGTCATTTAAGGTAAAATTGGATAGGTATATGGACAGGAAAGGAGTGGAGGGTTATGGGCTGAGTGCGGGTAGGTGGGACTAGGTGAGATTAAGAGTTCGGCACGGACTAGGAGGGCCGAGATGGCCTGTTTCCGTGCTGTGATTGTTATAAAAGGGAGATCACGAAATGTTAATTCTTGTGCTTCTTTATTAATTGGGAAAAGTTCGCTCTTATGTAGATTAAGTTTATAGCCAGAGAACTGGCTAAACTGATCAAGAAGTGAAAACATTGGAGGTAAGGATGTAGACGGATTTGAAAGAAAAAGTAATAAGTCATCAGCGTAAAGAGAAACTCTATGCTCAACACCCCCTCTCCAAATCCCGGTCAATTCAGGACAATTTCGAAATGCTATCGCCAAAGGTTCTATAGCCAAATCAAAGAGAAAGGGACTTAAAGGGCATCCCTGGTGGGTGCCACGTTTGAGGTTAAATAACTGGGATTTCTGAAAATTAGTCAAAACAGAGGCAGTAGGACACAAATACAGCAATTTGATCCAAGAGATAAAACTTTGACCGAAGTCAAATTTTTCTAAAACCGCAAAAAGGTAGTTCCACTCTATACGATCAAATGTTTCTCCGCATCGAGGGAAATAACACATTCAGGAATCCCAGTTGGAGGTGAATATAAAATGTTAAATAAATGCCGAATGTTAAAAAAAGGGAGACGGTTTTTAATAAAGCCTGTTTGGTCATCAGAGATAATGGAGGGAATAACAGTTTCTAATCTATAAGCCAAAACTTTGGCCAAGATTTTAACATCAACATTGAGCAGAGAGATCGGCCTATATGAGGAACACTCTGTTGGGTCTTTACCCTTTTTTAATAAAAGAATAATAGATGCCTCATTAAAAGAGGGTGGCAATTTACCGTAATTAAACGAGTCAGATAATTCTGAGAATAACTGAGGAGAAAGAAGTGAAGAGAATGATTTATAAAATTCTACGGGGAACCCATCAGGTCCAGGAGATTTCCCTGAAGACAATGCAGAAATTGCAAAAGATATTTCTTCTGATGATATAGGCGCATTAAGTTTGGCTTTAAAATCAGATGAAAGCGAAGGAATATTCAGATTATTTTAAAAATGATCAACAGAGATATTGTCATTCAAAGATTCAGAGGAATAAAGTCGAGAATAGAAATTTTTAAATGCGTCATTGATTTCTAAGTGATCCGACGTAAAGTCTCCATTCTCCTTCCAGATCTTTGTAATATGTTGTTTGGCTTTGGAACGTCTCAGCTGATTGGCTAGAAATTTACCAGATTTGTCACCATGAATATAGAAGTGACTCTTACTTTCAAGAAGTTGGCGTTCGACAGGTTGAGTAGACAGAAGATTAAATTTAGTTTGAAGTTCTACACGTTTCTTATATAATTCAGGATTCTTAGTTTGAGCACACAGTTGATCCAATTCTTTAATCTGATTAATGAGGTCTAATCGATCTGCACAGGACTTTCTATTAAGATTTGCTGTATAGGAGATTATTTGACCCCTCAAATATGCTTTCATGGCATCCCAGACAATCTGGGATGACATTTCAGATGATGTATTGGTGTTAAAATAAAAGGTTATCTGATCCTTAATAAATTTTAGAAAATCATCATCCGATAATAAAGTCGAGTCAAAACGCCAGTGTTTATTCCTCTGAGGGAGACCAGGAAAATTTAAAGACAAAGTAATTGGGGCATGGTCAGAAATGAGTATACTCTGATAGTCACAAGAATAGACAAATGGAATAAGTTGATTATCGAGTAAAAAGTAGTCAATTCTAGTACAGGTATGGTGAACATGTGAAAAAAAAGAATAGTCTCTCTCAGTAGGATGAAGGAAACGCCATATATCAGAGATACCATAGTTAGAGAGAAACGAGTGAATAGCTAAGGCAGATTTAGTAAGTAGTCTAGTAACAGAGGACGATCAATCCAAATTAGGATCTAACCAGCAATTGAAATCGCCACCCAGTATAAGAGAGTATGAGTTTAAATCTGGTAGTGAGGAGAAAAAACATTCAAAAAAATTAACATCATCAAAATTGGGAGCATACAGGTTTGCTAGTACAACTTTAGTATTGTATAATTTACCAGAAACAATAATAAAACGGCCATTTGTATCAGATATCTTATTGTGGAGTTCAAAAGGAATATTTGAATTAATAAGGATGGAGACCCCCCTAGCTTTGGCAGCAAAGGATGAATGAAAATGCTGACCTGCCCACTTTGACAGAAGCCGAGAATTATCGAAACTATGAATATGAGTTATTTGAAGGAAAGCGATGTCAGCTTTGAGTTGTTTAATATGTGAGAAGACCTTCCTTCTTTTAACAGGATGATTCAATCCCTTTACATTCCAGCTCACAAATTTAAGTGAATTAACCATTATCAATTGTTAGTGCATAGAAGGCAGCAGGCATATAAAAAATCAAGCAATACAATAACAGTCTGGGAGCAAAAATGTAAATATAGATCCGTAGAATCAAAACAGAGACATGTCCTGAATAACAAAGAAAAACAAAAGAAACAGTGAGTAGTGTTGGAACTGGAGAATCCACCCCCCCCGCAACCCAAAATTAGACGGCTACCTAAAAAAGCAGCTAGCTCTACCAAAAAAATTAACCCAAGTATGACTTCCAGTTCTGTGTCGTTAACAAAAGTTCTGTATAAATAATATAGCAAATAATAACTAATTTATGCACTAGAAAACAGAATTATAAATAGGAACAACTTCAACAGAAGTATAAAACTTAATACAAAGAAAATCAGAAGAAAACTAAAACTAACCTACCCGCAAAAAATTATAAAAGATTAAAAGAAAAAAAAGGAGGGAGAAAAGGGGGAAATTATAAAATTCAAAGAGAGTCCTTATCGACCATTTACAGAAAAAAAAGCAAAACTTAAACTATGAATCAACCAACAGGGAGGCCTTCAATAAAAACTCCAAACCTCCAAAACAAGTTAAAGACAATTGTAGTTCTCTATGGATAATGTTATACAAAAGTAAAATAGATTACACAGGTAAAATCTAAAAGTTCGCAGGGAAACATTAAACTTAGATTATCTATTTAGAAAAAATGCACCAAGTCCAGGGAGAGATTGACTGCAGCCCTTAGAGTTTCAATAGATAATGACTGAGTTATTCGAGTAAAGTCTGAGTTCGGAAAAAATAGTTTTACTTCGAGAAGTACTTATCAACCATTTTAGAAGGTCAGGCCGGTTCCGAAGAAGACGAGGTGGCTGGAAGACTTCCAACAAACGCCTCAGCCTCCTTCACTGATTTAAACCACTTATAATCTCCAGTAGTAAGCGTAATTCGAAGATCGGCTGGGTTTCGGTCTGAATCTGCGATCAAAAAGCATTTTCATTACACCTTTAAACTCAGCTCGCATCTTCAGAACCTGGGGGGCAAAATCCTCCACAAAACGAATGACCGTATTTTGAAAGGCGAAAGTACCTCTGTGGCGTGCCTCCATCATCAAACGGTTTTTCACCTGGTATTGATGAAAGCATAAAATAATCGGCCGTGGGCGGGAACCCAGAATTGCTCGAGGAACATAGATCCTGTGTGCCCTTTCAAGCTCAGGTGGAGTCGGAAGAAGTTCTTTCTCGAAAATCTCACAGAGAAACTTGGAAAAAAATTAAATGGGAGAGCCCTTTTTGGTGGCTTCTGGCAAACCAAGAATTCGTAGATTGCAACGTCTGCTCCGATTTTCAAGATCCACCATTTTGGAAAAAAGTTTACTATTTTTCTTCTCTAGGTTGGAGCAGAGAGTTTCAAGATATTGAACACGACGTTTTAAATCTTCAGAAGTTACATCAATGCGAGATAAATGTTCAGCATGATCATCCACTCTAGCATTAATCTGATCCAGTTTGACATTCAGCTGGTTGAAAGAAGTTCTAAATTCAGTTCTAAAATCCATTAAAGTATCTTGTCGATGTTGTTCCAGAACAGTGAGAATGTCAGCCGGCAAAGCCGTAGAAGTTTCCTTTTTCCCGGTTTTAGTACTTTTGGTAGCCATTATAAGATAGATGCGTTCGCAGGCAGGTAAAAGAGAGCTAATAAAATACCTAACTAAGGTTTAAGAAGGGAGACACATAGTGCAAAGGTAAGAAGAATAACGGAGCAAAAGTTGGAGCAACTAAACAATTGCCATCTTACCGGAAGTCAAGGAAGCTTTTTTAAAAGAACATTTGATTGGAACCCTGAGCTTACTTGATTTGATAAGGGCTATATGGGGCTGTGGTTTAGCACACCAACATCAAATTCAGCTCAAGATAATTGAAGAAAGGGCGTTGCCGCAGGCATAATTTTAAATTTATATTTGTGTGCCATCACTTCTTAGTGTACTTTAGGCAAAAATGATCTTTCTCATTATCATTTGGGAATGCACAATCAGCCAAGGTAGAAGGCAGAAACACAAAATTTACACTGATACCCCTCTGTATTAGGCATAAAGACCCTTTTTGGATCTACCTGCAGCACAACGTTTTTTTTAACTTTAAGTCTAGCCAATTTATCCAATGTTGTTTGTGACAATGATGGTGGTGATGACATATGAATGTGAACTCTTATGGAGATACATATCTACAAGCAGGAGTCCATACACAACAAGCCCTGCCACAGCCTGCCTCTTAGATTCGAGATACAATGCTGGCATCTTCATAGGCTACATTTGTTCCTCAACCAACACTTGATTAAAACACAGAGTAATAACATTGTAAGCAAGATCAAGTACTATTTTTAGTAGAACTCTGTTATCTTAAAAACATTGGATGCAGTTAACAAATTCTGTCTAAGTCAGCTGCACTAATGCAATCCAGTCAAATCAGGAAGGTTAAAATCTTCCTATTACTGTACCCTATTGCATTCCACTCTGTCACTTTGGAAGCTTCTATACCCTGAAATATTAAACTGCCAGTCCTGCTCTTGCCTCAACCATGTGTATGCAACATTCCAGGTGCTGATCCATGCTCTAAGATCATATATCTGACTTAGCTGTGAGATTCCTTGCATTAAAGTCAAGTCATTTAGGTCTGACGTCTTTCCTAACCTGTCTCCGGCTGTGTTGCCCTCTGGACTTGCTTGACATGTCCTCTAAATTTTTCTCACATTTTGTTGTACCATTTCAATGCTTCCTAATTAGGTACTTGCCAAATTAGGTTAAGCCCTCCCAAATAGCATAAGTCAATCTCCCTGCAAGGACATTAATCTCCTCATTCAGTTTAAAATCAGAATCAGAATCAGGTTTATTATCACTGGCATGTGTCATGAAATTTGTTAAATTAGCAGCAGCAATACATAATATAGAAGAGGAGGGGAAAAATAAATAAGTTAATCAATTACAGTGTACATATATTGAATAGATTAAAAATCATGTAAAAAACAAAAATAATATATATTAAAAAAGTGAGGTAGTGTTCACGGGTTCAATGTCCATTTAGGAATCAGATGGCAGAGGGGAAGAAGCTGTTCCTGAATCATTGAGTGTGTGCCTTCAGGCTTCTGTATCTCCTACCTGATGGTAACAGTGAGAAAGGGCATGCCCTGGGTGCCGGAGGTCTTTAATAATGGACACTATCTTTCTAAGACACTGCTCCTTGAAGATGTCCTGGGTACTTTGTAGGCTAGTACCCAGGATGGAGCTGACTAAACTTACAACCCTCTGCAGCTTCTTTCGGTCCTGTGCAGTAGTCTCCCCATACAGACAGTGATGCAGCCTGTCCACGGTACATCTATAGAAGTTTTTGAGTGGACTTGATGACATACCAAATCTCTTCAAACTTCTAATGAAGTCTAGTCGCTGTCTTGCCTTCTTTATAACTGCCTCAGTATGTTGGAACCAGGTTAGGTCCTCAGAGATCTTGACACCCAGGAACTTGAAACTGCTCACTCTCTCCGCTTCTGATCCCTCTATGAGGATTGGTATGTGTTCCTTCGTCTTACCCTTCCTGAAGTCCACAATCAACTCTTCTGTCTTACTGACATTGAGTACAAGGTTGTTGCTGTGGCATCACTCCACTAGTTGGCATATCTCACTCCCGTACTCCATCTGAGGTTTTACCAACAATGGTTGTATCATCAGCAAATTTATAGATGGTATTTGAGCTATACCTAGCCACTTAGTCATGGGTATAGATAGAGTAGAGCAGTGGGCTAAGCACACACCCCTGAGGTGCACCAGTGTTGATCGTCAGTGAGGAGGAGATATTATCTCCAATCCACGCAGACTGTGGTCTTCCGGTTAGGAAGTCGAGGATCCAATTGCAGAAGGAAGTACAGAGGCCCAGGTTCTGTAACTTCTCAATCAGGATTGTGGGAATGATGGTGTTAAATGCTGAGCTATAGTCGATGAACAGCATCCTGACATAGGTGTTTGTGTTGTCCAGGTGGTCTAAGGCCATTTGAAGAACCATTGAGATTGCATCTGCCGTTGATCTATTGTGGCGATAGGCAAATTGCAATGGGTCTAGGTCCTTGCTGAGGCAGGAGTACAATCTAGTCATGACCAACCTCTCAAAACATTTCATCACTGTAGATGTGAGTGCTACCAGGTGATAGCAATTAAGGCAGCTCACATTATTCTTCTTAGGCACTGGTATAATTGTTGCCTTTTTGAAGCAAGTGGGAACTTCCACCTGGAGCAGTGAGAGGTTGAAAATGTCCTTGAATACTCCTGCCAGTTGGTTGGCACAAGTTTTCAGAGCCTTACCAGGTACTCCAATGGGACCTTCCGCCTAGCGAGGGTTCACTCTCTTTAATGACAACCTCTGAGACAGAGATCACAGGATCACCGGGTGCAGCAGGGATCATCACAGTAAATCCATCTGGTATAAGTCCCATCCACCTCAGAAGTGATCCCGATAATCCAGGTACCGCAAGGACATCCCTTCTGTGCTGAATCTTTAGCATCTGTGTGTCCTAACTTATTTCTATGCTCACTAACATGTAGCACTGGGAGCAAACACTAGAAATTTTGCAATAGCAACACAACATTTGAAAAATAGCAATCAAGGCACTAGCTCTGAAGAGGCGCATAAAGTTAACATTTCAAGTTGATTATTTTCACTGGAAGTTTAAACAAATTATTAGACATTTACTGTTATTAATAACATATTCAAAAATGCAATTAATGCATATATTAAGCCTGAACCGAAGTGTATTGATAACTGAATGAGATCAGTATCCAGAAACTTTTCATCAATAAGACAAAGATTGGAAAACTGATAGGCAAACTCATCAGCAGAACAAGAAAACTGACAGGTAACACTGGACTGATACGATCAAACTGCTAATATTGAAGTAATTCATTGATCTGGTTAGAAAATTGGTGGAGCAGCAAGAGGTAATGAATTGACAGCATCTTATTAGCGGTGACCTGCAATTATCTGTGGTGTGCCAGTGGGGTCTGTAGGGATTTGGTGTTCTGAGATCTCTGCTTTTTGTGATTTTTATAAATGGCTTAGATGAGGAAGTGGAGGGATGTGTTAGTAAGTTTGCAGATGACACAAAGCAAACACGAGGAAATCTGCAGATGCTGGAAATTCAAACAACAACACACCCAAAATGCTGGTGGAACACAGCAGGCCAGGCAGCATCTATAGGGAGAAGCGCTGTCGACGTTTCGGCCCGAGACCCTTTGTCAGGACTAACCGAAAGGAAGATAGTAAGAGATTTGAAAGTAGGTTACAACAGAACATTGAGAGGTTGCAGAGCTGGGCTCAACCTATCTTTATAAGATATGCTCTTTAATTCAGGTAATATCCCGGTAAATTTCCTCTGCATCATCTCTAAAGCACGGTGTAGTGTCTGACAGCCATACAAGTGCACGAGTCTGGCTCTAGTTGGAAAGTGTTTGGCAATGGGAACCCTGGCTATTTTCTTGATTCATTTATGTTCTTTAAGAGTTGTCCCAAATAAGAGGCTGCTCTGCTGAACCGATGGCCCAATTAACCCGAATCCACTTGTATTTTAAGACCTTTTAAATGTCTTTCAAAATCTCTAATTAATAGGATCTGCAATTGTTTTACTGATCTATTGAAATTTATCCCTTTATTTTTTTTCTTGTTTACTTCTTCAGTTACAGGTGGCTAATGTTTTTTTTAAAATCTCTTGCCCCCTTGAGGTACGAGATAGTTCTGTATCACAGTTTCTCTCAAAACCTCTCAGCTCTTCACTTTGATTTTGCCTAGTAACAGATTTGTCTCTTTACTATGTAACCTCTCATCTTATGGAAGTCAGTCTTTCTAAATCTTAGTAGTTGTTTTATGTTGTTCTGTTGAAAACACCGGATTGAGCTTGATCAAACTATGATCATCATTAGATATTTATTTACATACAGATGGGTTGTTTACTAAATTTGTCTCATTACCTATTACTGAATTTAATAACTTGTGCAGCTGGATCCTGGACTTCCTGTCAGATTGCCAGCAGGTGGGCTCCCTCACCTCTGACCCTCTGACTCTCAACACAGGTGCCCCTCAGGGCTGTGTCCTAAGCCCCCTCCTTCACTCTCTGTATACCCATGGCTGTGTCGCTACCCACAGCTCCAATCTGCTAATTAACTTTGCTGATGATAATACACATGTCCCCTGCTTTACGAATGTTTGCTTTATGCCACTTCGCATTTACAAAAGACCTAAATCAGTAACCTGTTTTCGCATTACAAAGAGGATTTTTGCTTTTTCGAAAATGTTTCCCATATAAATGAATGGTTCTTCACTTTACACCGTTTCAGCTTAAGAAAGGTTTCATAGGAATGCTCTACCTTTGTAAAGGGGGAGGGGAACACCTGTACACTGACTAGCCTCACCTCAAATAATAATGAGGCAGCTTACTGAGAAGAAGTCATCACTCTGACACAGTGGTGTCAAAAAAACAACCTCTCCCTCAATGTAGTAAAAACAAAGGAGCTGGTTGTGGACAACAGGAGGAATGGAGAGAGGCTAACCCCTATTGACATCAATGGATCTGGGGTTGAGAGGGTTAACAGCTTTAAGTTCCTCGGCATCCACATCTCCAAGGATCTCACATGGTCTGTACATATTGGCTGTGTGGTGAAAAATGCACAACAGCACCTTTTTCACCTCAGACAGCTGAAAAAATTTAGTATGTACCCCTAAATCCTAAGACCTTTCTACAGGAGAATGATTGAGAGCATCCTGACTGGCTGCATCACTGCCTGGTACGAAAACTGTACTTCCTTCAATCACAGGACTCTGCAGAGAGTGGTGCAGACAGCCCAGCGCATCTGTAGATGTGAACTTCCTACTATTCAGGACATTTACAAAGACAGGTATGTAAAAAGGGCCCGAAGGATCATTGGGGATCTGCGTCACCCCAATCACAAACTGTTCCAGCCGCTATCATTCGGGAAACGGTACCACAGCATAAAAGCCAGGACCAACAGGCTCTGGGACAGCTTCTTCCACCAAGCCTTCAGACTGATTAATTCATGCTGATACAATTGTATTTCTATGTTATATTGACTGTCCTGTTGTACATACCATCTATTACAAATGACCATAAATTGCACATTGCACATTTAGATGGAGACGTAACATAAAGATTTTTACTCCTTGTGTATATTCAATTCAACATGATGTTGCACAAACTATCATGAATTTTTATATGAATATGTATGGCAGCTTAAAAACCCACCATCAAGATCTCTCCTTTCTCCCATTTCCCCTATTACTGCATCTTAAAAACCAGTGTATTCAGTCACTAGATTACAACAGGGCTCTGTCCAGGAGAACTGCTCATAACCTGAACTGTTTGTAAGTTGGAAAAGATCAAACATAGTGTGTGGAAGAGGATCACAGAAATAACTGTGATGGGAGAGCAAACAGGCATGGGAAGCGATGTTCCCTCTAATTTGTAATAGCCGGCGTGTGCAAAAATCTTATGCTGTGCAATTGTTTGCCCAGTGACAACAACATGTGCACACTGAATAATTTCTTCAATAAAAACAGTATAAATTAGCCAGTTCTAAAATCTGCAGACAAATCATCACAAACTCCAAGTTGTCAGCACCATCTGCATCAGAAACCAGAAAAGGAAGTGTGATTGTGTATGATCGTGAAGTATACCTAACATGCCAATGAGATAGAGGATGACAAACTTTTGTGCTTGTGCGCTAGTAGCAGAAGATGTGTGTGTGCACACGCGCACACCTTAGACGGAACATTGATGGGAAGAGTAGATGTCAATTGGCCTCACTGACACAGTGAATGAGCGAATGCTTTTCCTAAATACTCCCAGGTCTGCCTGATGCAGCCTTTGATTACTGTGGCTCAATGTGGGAATGGGGAGGAATGGGGTGGTGGTGTGGGGATGGTTTAAGATGACATGGAGAAATGCCCTGTTCCCACCCGGCAGAAAATGCCTGCAGCTGCACAACATTTGGCAAATCCATCCCCTTTTAGATTCTGAAATGTTCATTTCATTTCTATGCAATATGCATTTCTACACAATATCCATAAATAAATGCTGGTGTAACCCAGAGAAGACTGTGGTAACAGATCTTTCCAGAGCTGTTGAACAATAATGGATTGAAAGTTAATTCAGTTTCTCTTTCCACAGATGCTGCCTGACCTGCTGAGGATTCATTGCATGTTCTGCTTTTTTTAATCACTATTATGTCAGTATCAAATAAAGACCCACATCAATTCCCAAACAAATCCCAATAACAGCCAAGAAAGCAGATATGTAAACTATTTTCATTAAGTCAGTGATTATTAAAATGACTGTTCAATTCTCCAAGTTATGTCCGGTAACTGATAAACTCACAATGAGGTCATAACTGAAAACGGGCACATAGACTCCTACTAACAGGTATAAAAACTGTCTGATTACCTCCATCAGCAGTTGAGCAGTTAGGCAATTTACAGGTGAAATCTGATATACAAAGGCAGAATCAGGTAATCTGTCAGTTAACATATACAAAATGCTGGAGGAACTCAGCAGGCCAGGCAGCATCTATGGAAAAGTGGAAACAGTCAGGCTGAGACCCTTCATCGGGAATCTGTCAGTTAACTTCCTTTTAATAGATCAGTAATATAACTTCACAGATACATTTAGTAGTTGGAAACTCCAAGATAAATTTTCATCAATAGTTAGGAATAGATAATCTCACTGACCTCAGTAACCTGGAAAAATTAAACTCACTATTGGAGAATTGCCATCAATAGGCCAGTTACATAAATTCACAAATTAACTCCTATTAATTGAAAACAAGCATGCCAACACCCATCAATTGTTCAGTATCTGGTAACTCACAGGTCAGCTCCCATCAACAGATCAATAATAGATCATTGCAAATGGATTAGTCAACTCCCATCGACAGTTCAACAGTGAGAACATTTTGCAGTATGCTTAAATGCTCAGGCATTTTGAGTTAAAGAAGGAGGTGGTGTTGGGTTTCCCGAAGAACATTAAAGTGGTTCAATTCCCAGAGCTGATGGGTTATATCCCAGTTAACTAAAAGAGGCAAGAGATAGAATTGCTGGGACTTTAACCAAGACCTTTGTGTCTTCTCTAGCCTCAGGTGACATCCTGGAGGACTGGTAAGTAGCTAGTGTTGTCCCATGAAGGGAAATAAGGATAGTCCTGGAAACTATAGCTTTATTTTTCACACCTACATTGAAACATTGAGTGAATGAATTATTTTGCATCAAATCAAGTCAGCGAGGAGTGTGCTGGGGGTAGCCTGCATGAATTGCCTTGCTTCTGGCACCAATAATGCATGCCCACGATACAGATCAGTTAGTCTCCCATCATTGGTAGGGAAGCTACTGGAGTGGATTCTTAGGGATTGGATTATGACTGGAAAACATTGGCCTAATTAGGGACTGACAGAAATCAAGATGTGTAATTTCTTAACTTGATTGATTTTTTCAAGGAAATGTCAAGGGTGATTGATGAAGGTAGACCTGTGGATGTTGTCTACATTGATTTTAGTAAGGTCCATCATGGTAGGTTTGTTAAGACTAAGATACATAGGATCCCTGGTGACTTAGCTGTATGGATTCAGAAATTGACTTTGGCTTGCGCTTAGAAGGGGGTAGTTAGTGATGGGACTTATTCTGGCTGGAAAGCAGTAGTGTTCTGCAGGGATCTGGGATCTGTACTGGGGTCTCTGTTGTTTGATGAAAACATGGATTAGCAAGTTTGTAGACAATATAGATTGATGACATCGTAGATAGTGTAGAGGACTACCAAAGGATATAGATCAGTTGCAGATATGTGGAAGTGGCGTTTGGGGAGAAATAACAGATAGAGTTTAACTCAGCCAAGTGTGAGGTGCGCACAGCAATACCTATGTCAGGCTGCTGTTGATTACAGCTTGGTGTTCAACAGCATCTTTCCCCGCCTCCCAGTACTAATTAACAAGCTACAAAACTCGGGACTCTGTACCCAGCTTTTGGATCCTTGACTTCGTCGTTGGGAGACCACAGTCAGTGAAGGTCGTTAATAACATCTCCTCTTCGCTGACAATCAACACTGGCACACCTCAGGGATGTGTGCTTAGCCCACTGCTCTACTCTCTCTGCACTCATGACCGTGTGGCTAGGCACAGCTCAAACCCCATCTATAAATTTGCTGCTGCCACTGCTGTTGTTGCAGAATCACAGATGGCGCTGAGGAGGTGTACAGGAGTACGATAGATTGGCTGGTTGAGTGGTGTCACAACAGCAACCTTGCATTCAACGTCGGCAAGACCAAGGAGTTGATTGTGGACTTTAGGAAGTGGAAGATGGGACACACCAGTCCTCATTGAGGGGACAGTAGAGTAGGTGAGTAGCTTCAAGTTCTTGGCCCTCAAAGGATCTATCCTGAACCTACAATTACAAAGAAGGCATGGCACTGGCTATATTTCATTAAGGGTTTGATGAGATTTGGTATGTCACCAAAGAGTCTTGCAAATTACTATAGAAGTACTGTGGAGAGCATTCTGACTGGTTACATCATTTCCTGGTACGGAGGCTCCAATGTGCAGGATTGAAAGAGGCTGCAGAGGCCTGTAGAGCCAACCAGCTCTACCATATACACAACCCTCCTGACCATTAAGAACATCTTCAAAAGGCAGTGCCTCATGAAGGCGACATCATGCTCACCATGCAGGATCTGCCCGCTTCTCATCACTATTATCCAGGACGAGGTACGGGAGCCTGAAGATCCACACTCAATGTTTTAGGAACAGCCTCTTCCCCTCTGCCATCAAATTTCTGAATGGTCCACGAATCCACGAACACCACCTTACTATTCTTCTTTGAACTATTTTTAAAATTTTATTGTTTACTGTAACATAGCAATCATTTTGTCTTGAACTACTGCTGTCACAAAAATAAATTTCACAACATATATTGTGAAACATATCCTGAGAGAGTATTGAAGCGGCAGGGTCCAGGTCAGAGTGCAAGGTCTGAACGATTTAAGCCAGGTTGAAAAGGACAGAGGCGAGGCATGGGCCAGTTCAAATCACTGCTCCCTGAGGTTTACTCGTCTCTGAGCTGAACGTCAACTTGTTACTCCATAAACTTTACTCATTTCTGCGACAGACTATGGCTGTAGCCTGCAGCTATCATAATGTGAACTCACTTTCACGAACTTCAGTTCTGAATGTTATTTGCTTACTTCCATTGTTTGTTCGTTTTGTTTCTTTTTTTTTCTCTGCACATTGAGTGTTTGACGGTCTTTTGTTTTAAAGGGTTATATTGGGTTTCTTTGTTTTGTAGCTGCCTGTAAGAAGATGAATCTCAAGATTGTAAAGTATACATACTTTGATAATAAATGTTCTTTGACTTGTGATAATAAATCTGATTCTGATTTTGAGGTGTTGCACTTTGGGAGATCACGTGTAAAGGAATAGTCAATGGAAGAACCTTAACAGTGTTAATGTATAGAGAGATCTGAAGGTGCACAGCCTCAGCTCCCTGAAAGTGGCTGCATAGGTTGACAGTGTGGTAAAGAAGATGTGTGGAATGCCTGTCTTTGTTAGTCAAGGCACAGAGTTCAAGAGTCAGGAAGTTAAATTGCAGCTTTACAAACCTTTGGTTAGGTTGTATCAGGATTATTACATTCAGTTCTAGTCGTCCATTATCGGAAGGATGTGGAGGCTACACAGAGGGTGAAGAAGAGGTTCAGTAGGATGCTATTTAGATTAGAGGCATGTGCAATAAAACAATGGACCAGCTTCTTGGGTGTCTTAGGGTGAGGGGATACTTGATTTTTTTTTTAAAGATTATGAGAGGCAACTGGTATGGTAGCTTTATTCCGGGGAAAAGGGGAATGTTGAAAGAGGTATGTGGGCAAGTCATTTACACAGAGGGTGATCTGTGACTGAAAGGCAATGGCACTGCTGGGGGCGGTGTCTGATATAAAAGAAGCCTTTAAGGCATCAGGAATATGCAGAGAATGGAGGAATATGAATATTGTGTGGGCTGAAGGACTTCGTTTAGTTAAGGTCAAAAAGTACATATACTACCTGAAATATGTGCAATTACAAAAACAGCAATACATAAATAAATAGATAGATGGGTTAATAAGTAATGAACATGAGTTGTAAATCCATTGAAGTTGAGTCCATAGGTTGTGGAATAGTTCAGTGTTTATGTGAATGAAGTTGTCCACGCTGATTCAGGAGCCTGATGGCTGAGAGATAATAACTGTTCCTGAACCTAGTGGTGTGGGGTCTATCGCTCCCGCACCTCCATCCCTATGGCTGAAGTGAGGACGAGAGCACGGCCTGGATGGTGGGGTCCTTAATAACGGATGCTGCTTTCCTGCGACAGCGCTCTTTGAAGATGGTGGGGATGGCTTTTCCTGTGATGGACCGGGCTGTATCCGCTCTTTTTTGTAGGTTTTTCCATTCGCAGGCATTGGTGTTTTCATACCAGTCAGGAAACTCTGCATTGTGTAGTTATACAAGTTAGTCAAAGTTTTAGATGACATGCCGAATTTACGCAGACTTCTAAGTAATGGCACTTGCGTGTTGTCAAGGAGTTTAAAATCATTGACCGTCTCCTCCTCGAATCCCCTAATAACGATTGGCTCATGGACCTTCTCCAGCTACCTCCCCTCCTTCAGTCGGTGTTGTGGCACCGCTCAACCAGATTTTCAATCTCCCTCCTTCCTATATGCTTATGCGTTTAAATACCAGTTTAATTAGGTCTGTTCCTGTGCTAAACGGTTCTGTGTTTTAACCGGTGAACTAATGTTGATCGATAAATCAGTGACATATTGCTGACAAGTAATCTCGCACCAACTGTGTTTACCTCACTGTCGATTGGTCGAATGACGCCATTACCCCGCCCTCTGACGTGACCGCGGGGGCGGGTTCCACTCGCGACCGTTAGCTGTCACTTGCCGCGAGGTGGGCGGGGCGGTGCGGTGCGGTGCCGTGTCGCGTTGGACGATGAAGGAGAGCGAAGGACTGCGGCACCGCCGGTTTCAGCAGCCGCAGGTCGTCTCGGACGAGTCGCGGGATGCCGAGACCAAGCGTGTCAGGTAGAGGCCGAGCGGCGGTTGCGGTGACTGCGGTCATTTGGATCTTGGTCTGGATCCATTGGGTGGTGAATGCTGGAGAGGGCTGGGCTGATGGATAAACACAGCGCTGCGTGGTGGAGAGAAAGCTCAGGAAACATAAAACCCTCCGAGTGTAGGATCACTTCCCTGACACTGATGTTTAGAAACCAGAGAAAATCTGAAAATCCAAGCAACGCACACAAAATGCTGGAGGAACTCAGCAGGCCAGGCAGCATCTGTGGACAAGAGTGTTGTCGACGTTTCGGGCTGAAACCCTTCGGTAAGGCTCGAATCGTCCACAGTACTCTTTCCCATAGATGCTGCCAGGCCTGCTGAGTTCTTCCAGCATTTTGTGTGTGTTGCATGTATCATTTAGACCCTAGTCTCTAAATGATTGGCTTAATAGGGTTCTGCAAGTGGATCTTTTTGCAGAGGTAAGATGCTCTCTATACCCAATTTTAGAAACTGCGAACATAATCCATTAAACATTTCTAATGAATCTTCTATGCATTTGCTTGTAAGGCAGTGTGACTTTGTTTTCTCTTTGTCAATTAAATTGAGGAGCTAATGTGGAAAGGGTTAATGGAGTGGTGCAACTGTTGGCCAGAGAGATAAGCTAGTTCATTGTGTTGGGAGGGTGTTTACCAGGTATCTTATTGCAGAAGAGCTAATTAATACAGTAAGTATAACTTATTGGTTAATGGTGCATTGGAGTTTGTCAGATGGGGAGCAGTTCAGTTTAATCAGGTAAAGATAATGTGCAGAGAGTGTTAAGCTCATGATGCTGGAGAGGGAGCTAATGTATAATATGTGGTATGTTTTGCGGAGGGTTGAAAGGCAGGATGTGCTGACAAACTGGGCTGTTGGGTGGCTTTGCTGCCAGATGAGCTCAATGCCTTTTATGCTCATCAAAACAAGGAGGCATCTTCACGAACTCTCACAACCCCCAATGATCCTGTGATGTCAGTCTCTGAGGCCGATGTGAGAGCATGCTTCGGGAGGGTAAACTCACTGAAAGCATCGAGCTCAGACTGAGTACCTGCCCTCGTACTAAAGACCTGTATTGATCAACCGGCTGGAGTGTTCACCAATATCTTCCAACTCTCGCTTTGGCAGTCTGAAGTACCCACCTGCTTCAAGCAGGCTTCAATTATAATGATGCCTAAGAAGAATATGGTAACATGCCTTAATGACTATTGTGCCTTAGCACTTATATCCACAGTGATGAAGTGCCTTGAGAGGTTGGTGATGAAACATATCAGTTCCTGCCTGAGAAGTGACTTGGATTCACTCCAGTTGGCCTACTTGGACAATGGGTCCATAGCAGATGCTATTTTATTGGCTCTTCAATCAACCCTGGAACATCTGGACAGCAAAGATATATACATCACGATGCTGTTTATTGACTACAGTTTGGAATTCAATACTATCACCCCCTCTAAACTAATCAATAAGTCTCAAGACCTTGGCCTCAATACCCCCTTGTACAACTGGATCCTCGATTTCCTCACTTGCAGACCCTAGTCTGTTTGGATTGGCGACGACATCTCCTCCACAATCTTCATCAGTGCAGGTGCACCACAAGGCTGTATGTTTAGCCCCCTGCTCTATTCACTTTATACTCATGACTGTGAGGCTAAGCACAGCTTCATGCCATATTTAAGTTCATTGACGACACCACTGTCGTTTGCCAAATCAAAGGTGGTGACGAAACAGCATATAAGAGGGAGATTGAAAATCTGGTTGAGTAGTGTTACTACAACAACCTCTAACTCAATGTCAGCAAGACCAAGCTGCTGATTATTGACTTCAGGAGGAGGAAACCAGAGGTCCATGAGCCAGTCCTCATCAGGGGATCGGAGGTGGCGAGGACTTTAAATTTCTTGGTGTTATCATTTCAGAGGATCTGTCCTGAGTTCAGCATGTAAGTACCATTATGAAGAAAGCACAGCAACACCTCTATTTCCTTGGAAGTTTGCAAAGATTCAGCATGACAACTAAAACTGGTAAACTTCTACAGATGTGTGGTGAAGATTATATTGACTGGTTGCATCATGGCTTGGTAAGGAAACACCAATGCCCTTGAATGGAAAAGTCCACAAAAAGTAGTGGATACAGCCCAGTCCATCACTGGTATTGATTCCAGTCATTGATTCTATTGTTTTTCTTGTATTTACAAAATCCTGCTCCACCATTGAGCACATCTCCATGAAGCACTGTTGCAGGAATGCATCATCCATCATCAAGGACCGCTACAATCCAGGCCATGCTCTCTTTTCCACTGCTGCCATCAGGAAGAAGATACAGGAGCTTCAGGGGGCACATCACCAGATTCAGAAACAGTTGTTATTCCTCAACTATCAGGCTCATGAACCAGAGGGAATAACTTCACTCGCCCCATTACTGAACTTAAACTATGGACTCACTTTCAAGGGCTTTTCATCTTATATTCTTGATATTGCTTATTTTGTCCTTGCACAGTTGTTTTTTGTACATTGGTTGTTTGTCCTGTTGGGTACAGTCTGTCATTGATTCTATTGTTTTTCTTGTATTTACTGTGTATGCCCACGAGAAAATGTCTCTCAGAGTGACATATGTATTTTGATAATTTACTTTGGATGGGAGGTGCTGGTAAGTGGGTGGTATGCTGTGCCCTATGGTCCTAGACTCACCCACTATAGGAAACATCCTCTCCACATCTAATCTATTTAGGCCTTTCAATATTCAATAAGTTTCAGTAAGATTCCACCCCGTATTCTAAACTCCAGTGAGTACAGGCTCAGAGCCATCAAATGTTCCTCATATGCTTTTAATTTGTAGAATCATTCTTGAGATTCCAATGCAAGACATCCTTTCTTAGATGAAGAGCCCAAAACTGCTCACAATACCCCCAAGTGTGGTCTGACTAATGCCTTATAAAACCTTAGCATTACATCCTTGCTCTTGTATTCTAGTCCTCTCAAAATGAATGTTAACATTGCATTTGCCTTCCTTACCACCGACTCAACCCTTAAGTTAACCTTTAGGGAATCCTGCGTGAGGATTCCCAAGTCCCTTTGCTCCTTTGATATTTGAACTATCTCCCCATTTAGAAAATAGCCTAGCCTTTATTCCTCCTACTGAAATGCATGACCATACACTATTCTATTTGTCTCTTCTTTGCTCTTCTCCCAATTTGTCTAAGTCTTTCTGAAGACTCTCTGCTTCCTCAGCACTACCTACTCCTCCATCTCTCTGTGTATCATCTGCAAACTTGGCCTCAAAGCCATCAATTCTGTCATTTAAATCATTTGACGTATAATTTGAAAAGAAGCTGTACCAGTACTGACCTTTGTGGAACACTACTAATCCACCGGCAGCCAACTAGAAGAGGCTCCCTTTATTTTTACTCTTTGTCTCCTGTCAGTCAGCCAATCTTCTATCCAAGCTAGTATCTTTCCTGTAATACCATGGTCTCTTGTTAAGCAACCTCTTGTGTGGCACTTAGTCAAAGGCCTTCTGAACATCCAAGTAAACAGACTGACTCCCCTTTGTCTATCCTGCCTATTAATTTCTCAAAGAATTCCAACAGATTCGTAAGGCAAGATTTCCTCTTAAGGAAACCATGCTGACTTTGGCCTGCTTTATTATCTGCTTCCAAGTACCTGAAACTTCATCCTTAATAATGGACTTCAACATCTTTCCAATCACTGAAGTCAGGCTAACTGCCCTATAATTTCCTTTCTTATGCCTCCCTCCCTTCTTAAGGAGTGGAGTGGCATGGCATTTGAAATTTTATTGTCCTCTGGAACCATTCCAGAATCTAGTGATTCTTGAAAGATCATTAATGTCGCCAAGATCTCTTCAGCTTCCTCTTTCAGAACCCTGAGGTGTAGTCCATCTGGTTCAGGTAACTTATCTACTTCCCATCCTTTCAGCATCCCAAGCACCTTCTCTTTAGTAATGGCAACCACGTTTGCTTCTGCCCCCCTGAAAATCTCAAATTTCTGGCATACTGCTAGTGTCTTCCTCAGTGAAGACTGATGCAAAATACGTACTAAGTTTGGCTGGCATTTATTTGTTCCTCTTTCCAGCAATCCAATATTTGCTGTCTCCTCTTACTTTTCATATATCTGAAAAAAACTTTTGGTCTCCTCTTTTATCTTGCCTTCATATTTCATCTTTGCTCTCCTTGGGCTTTTTTAGTTGCCTTCTGTTGGTGTTTAAAAGCTTCCCAATCCTCTACCTTTCCACTAATTTTAGCTTTATTACGCTTTTGCTTTTGACTTCCTTTGTCAGCCTTGGTTGCCTAATCGCCCCTTTAGAATACTTCATCTTTTGGATGTATCTACCCTGTGCCATCCAAATTTGCCCCCAGTAACTCCAGCCATTGTTGTTCTGTCATCATCCCTGCTTGTGTTCTTTTCTAGTCAACTTTGGCCAGGCCCTCTCTCATGCTCCACTGTAATACTGATACATCTGACTTAATATTTTCCTTCTCAAACTGCAGCTTGAATTCTATCATATTATGATCACTGCCTCCTAAGGGTTCTATTACCTTGAGATCCCAGATCAAATCTGGTTCATTATGCTTATCTATAATTGCCTGTCCCCCAGGGCTCAAACACAAGCTGCTTTAAAAAGCTATCTTATAGGCTTTCTACAAGTTCCCCCTCTTGGAATCTGGCATCACCCTGATTTTCCCAATAACCTGCATATCGAAATCCCCAACGACTATCGTAACATTGCCCTTATTACATGCCTTTTCTATCTCCTGTTGTAATTTATATCCTACATCCTGGTTACTGTTCTGATGCTTGTATATGACTCCCATCGGGGTGTGGCCTTGGTGAAAGTCTTATCTATGAGGTTTTCAGCCTCGCAGATAAATCTGAATACATCCAGCTCCAGCTCAAGTTCCTTGACCTTGTCAGTCAGGAACTGCAGTTGGATGCACCTCCCATAGGTGTAATCGTAAGGGAGACCATCAGGTATCCTGCAATCCCACATCTTACAGGATGAGAATTCCAATGCCTTAACTACCAACTGCTTACACTTGTTATACATTTAATTTTTTCAGCTTAAGTTCTAGAGTATGTCTGTTCTCACCGAAGCCTGTTGAGCTAAAGCCAGGCCACTTTAACTCTGTCCATTCCAACAATGGCCACTGCTTCTTTTCATTGGCACCTGTCGAGTCCCTGAGGAATCATTATGATTGCAGCTGCTGAAAAGTTTCGGTTGGCCCTGAGCTCTTTATAAACCTCGCACTGCCTTACCAACGAATGACTTCTCATGATGATAGCAGCCCACCGAGACAAGGAGGGGAAGGAGTACAAGTTGGTAGGTGAACGGAAAGGTGAATGGGTATGAAAGTGTGGGGGTGGGGGAGGTGGTTGAAGTGAGAAGTTGAGATGTGATAGAAGGAATCTTTTAGAAGAAGAGCGTGGACCATGGGAGAAAGGGAAGGAAGAGGGGTACCAGAGGGCAGTGATAAGCAGGAGAGGAGCAGAGAAGAGTAAGAGGGGAGCCAGAATGAAGAATAGCAAAAAAGAGAAAAGAAAGTTGAGGGAGAAACTACTGGAGTTTAGATAAATTGATTTTCATGCTGTCAGGTTAGCGGTTACCCAAATGGAATATAAGGTGTTGTTCCTCCAACCTGAGAGTGGCCTCATCGTGGAAGTAGAGTTGGCCATGTGTCAGAATGGAAAGTAGAGTTAAAATGGGTGGCTACTAGGAAATTCCGCCTTTTGTGGTGGAGCCCTATAAAGTGCCCTACAGTCTATGTTGGGCCTTATGTTGATGTGGAGGAGGCTGCACTAGATACAGTAGATGACCTTGACAGACTTGCAGATGAAGTGTTGCCTCACCTGGAAGGACTTCCTGGGGCCCTACATGGTGGTGAGGGGGGGGGGGGGGGTTGAAGGGGTAAATGTAGCACTTGTCCTGCTTGTAGAAATGTGCCAGAAGGTTAATGAGTGAGGAGGGGCAAATGGATAAAGGACTTGCAGAGAGACAGCAATCCCTGTGGAAAGAGGAGAGTGGAGCTGTGAGCGGGGGAGGAAGTAAAGATGTTTAGTACTAGGATCCCATTGAAGATGGCAGGTTATGGAAAATGCTGTGCTGGATGCGAAGGCTCATTGGGTGGTTGGTAGTAGGTCAAGAGCCCTTGTTCTAAGCAAGTGCCATACATTTTGACCATTGTAGCAAGTTCTCGTCTTATACAATGGCATGCAAGTTATGGCCAAGCAGACAATACTAGGAGGTTAAGTTCCAAGTTACTGTAGGTTTCTACATTTAAGTGTAAGTTGATGAGTCTTCACTAAACACTGGAGAATACATTTCCTTCACCATTGAGGTGTGCAATGAGATCATGGATAATGTGTACCATCTTCTGTATCTTGGGAGCTATTTGCAGTAAAAGGGAACACGGATGAAGCTTATTATTGTCTACAGTGTGAGCAAATCTTCAGCTGATTGTGAAAAAGACCATAGAAATGAGTGGTAAAAGAGAAAAGTTTGGAGACTAACACCTAAAACCTGGCATGGAGTTCATGATTCACAGATCAGCATTGAGCTCTGTCCTCTTGTACATTTCAGAGACATGAATAAGCTGCAGTAGACACAATCCTTAAATATCGGGACAGCAAAGATGCATACATCAGGATGTTCTTTCAGATTTAATACCATCATTCTCTCAAAACTAATCAGTAAACTCTAAGTCCTGGGCCTCGGTACCCTCTTCTGCAATTGGATCCTGGATTTCCTCACTTGTAGACCCCAGTCAGTTTGGATTGGCAAAAGATTTCCTCTTCAATCTCCACTGGCACTAGAGCACCACAGGAATATGTGCTTAGCCCCTTGCTCTACTCACTTTATATGTATGACTGTGTGGCTAAGTACAGCTCTAACACCACATACAAGTTTCAGAATCATGTTTAATATCACCGGCATATGTCATGAAATTTGTTAACTTAGCGGCAGCAGTACAATGCAGTACATGATGTTACGTTCCCCAGTAACCGGGTGACTTACCAGCAAAGATAGATAGGTCCGCTGAAGCCTGGTGCTACTATTTTCAAACGTTTTTATTTATAAAGGGGCACAAACGTATGGTTAATACAAAACATTCAGATCATATACGTCATCACGACTCAATCTAAAGCACAGGTATAGTAATAATCAATCAGAAATAAGCTCTATCGTTGTCTAGGGGTAATGTATATATTGTTCGCTGTATATCTGAAAGTCTCTTGCGGCCACTGCAGTTCCACCAGCTGCCGTCTGTTGTGGTGTCGCGTTGGTGCACTTTTGTTAGAAAGAGAGAGAGAATTGAATGAAACAGTTACCCGACAGGTTTTCCAACCTGTAGGAGTTCGGTTCGTCGGAAGTCTCGTTGGGGAATGGACTCTCATCTATGCCCTCCCCTGTAGCTAAGCCGTTCTTCCGTGGTGAGGTCGCCAATCCCAGGCAAGGAAAAGACGCACACGAACCCCACCACCGGCTGTCGCTATCAAAACGCTGTCGCAGGATTTCTAGCGTGTCTTCTGGTGCGTCTGTGGCCCCGCCTCGGCAGCCCACCTTTTATCTGGACTGGCAGGGTTGTAGATGTCCATCAGGGTGGGGGGGGGGGCGAGGCAATCCTTCCCCCATCACCCATCTCACATTGCCCTGAGAGTTTGCACATAGGCCAGTTCCTTATTCCACAAAGGTGTCTCCCAAGACAATGGCTATATCCGAGGCTTTTGTCTTGTTGAGCGACCAGCCCACATTCCAAACCGTAAGGCTCTCTCTCTCTCTTGCGATTCTCACAAAGGAGGGGGCATTAGGGTTAGGGTTAGGGTTCTTTTCCTGTGGCATACTTAGCAAATCTATAGAGTAGTAATTGTAAACAGGATCAAAGAATAACAAACTGTGCAAATACAAATATAAATTAACAGCAATAAATAACGATCATGAAATAACATGATAAAGAGTCTTTAAAGTGAGACCATCGGTTGTGGGAACTCCATAAAGTGCAGTTATTCGCTATGTTCAAGAGCCTGATGGTTGAGGGGTAGTAACTGTTCTTGAACCTGGTGGTGCGAGTCTTGAGGCACCTGTACCTTCTACCTGATGGCAGCAGCAAGAAAAGAGCATGGCCTGGGTGGTGAAAATGGATGCTGTTTTTCCACAGTAGATGTGCTCAACAGTTGGGAAAGTTTTACCCGTGATGTACTGGGCTGAATCCACTACCTTTTGTAGGATTTTCCACTCCAAGGCATTGGTGTTCCCATACCAGGCAGTAATGCAGCCAGTCAGCAAACTTTCCACCACATATCTATATAAGTTTGACAAGGTTTTTAAGACTCGCTGAATCTCCACAGGCTCCTGAGGAAGTCGAAGTGCTGTTATGCTTTCATATTCTTTGATCCTGTTTACAATTACTACTCTATAGATTTGCTAAGTATGCCACAGGAAAAGAATCTCAGGGTTTTATGTGGTGACATGTATGTATGCTGATAATAAATTTTACTTTGAACTTGAAGCATTGAAATGTCATTGACACTGTCTTGATAGAATCCTCAGTCTTGAGCAGCATAAACAAACTACTACCAGCAAACTCTGATCACATTTAATCATCTCGATGGGTGGGTTTGGTCTGGATGAATGATACAAAACGAGCACTCCAAGCTCTAATGGCAAGAAGTTTTCCAGGAATCACAAAAAGTGCTTTAAGAACATTACTAAACTCTTCATGGGGGTGGGGTGGATAAGAAACATTCTCATTGACTGCTTCAATTGCCTCTATGAGGACACTGACCATGTTGAGTCTCCACAGTGGGGGCTGAGGCAAAGAGCAGAATGAGCAAGGTACAAACTAAACAGCTTCCTTGTCCATCCTCTCCAAGCTACATTCAGAGCAAAACAATATCCAGTCCACTAGTCTACCAAGAGGAAGAAATTGCCAGCAGTCTCCATTATATTCTTTTGACTTGTGGCTGTTCGACTATTTGCCATTTTATTATAGAAACTCAAAAACTATACAGAGGATGAGAGAAAAGGTTCATGTTTCAGATTGTGACCTTTTGTCCAAACTGAAAAATGTTGTAGGTGGAGGTTTTGAGCTTACATAATGCTAGAGGAAACTGGGGCCAGAATAACAAAAGTAAGGTCTGATAGGAGAGAAAGCAGGAAATATCACGAGAAATGAAATAATGTGTCAATGCAAAATGTAAGGTAGTTGGCCAATTTCGAAATATCAGGTGCTGGTTAGAATTCCATTGTTGGAGGGGGGTGGAGATGGAGGAGGGAATTTGGACATTGGCTTTTGATATTGTGCCTGTGAGCCCACAATAGGCTTAATTGGAAGTAGAGATATTTGGCTTTCATAGCCAAACTTTATTGCAACACTGAGAAACATCAGGGATGGGCAAATTGGAATCAGATAGAAATAAAACAGCAAGTAACTAGAGATTCAGTGAATCAGCTTTTGATCTTGCCTGAGCAGTGAATACAGCTTAATGCGCATAAATTGCAGTTTCAATTTTTGTCACTATCATTTTATAATGATGTATTATTAAAATGATACTTATTTAATAATTTAAGATTAATTTTCAATCTCCACACCTACAGGCTTACAAAAGTTAAATACAGCAGCAATGTTTAGAAATTGTATTTGCCACTTTTTAAATACATGCTTGACCTGCTTTTGGCCAATGTTCTATTTATCCATTGGTTAGTCATTTGCAAAATGAACAGATTCACCACCAGAAAAGCTGCAAATAAGACTCGGAGCTGGCGTGCTGGAAGTGATTGTTTTTTTAAAGCTGTGTCACAAGATGAAATTAGTCAGAGAGAAGGAATCAATGATGTATTCAAAGCTTGCTAAGGGAAAATGTGCAGCTGCCTCACTAATTGTCAGGAATCCCTGGCTCATGATTAATCAGAGAAATTCAAAATGCTATCGAGAGTCAAGTGTCCACGTATTGGAAGCATGCAGAAACACTATTCAGTAGATGGCGTGTACCACCTCATAATTACCCACATGCCTGAACATACTGGGCCATTTCTTGCTCTATCTGTGTGATAATCTGCACTTCCTACATTAATCTCAGTCACTTCGTAACCCTTAGCGTGGAATCAAGTTATCTTTGATCCCGTAAGATTGTAAGAGGGGGAAGGGAATGATATAATAGTATTTAATATTTATTTTTGTTTTTTTAACAAAAATACATTAGTGCCTGTCTATATTAGTAGATTTGTTTAGATTTGTATAGCGAATCCTTATCAAATATGGCAGCATTAAGGGAAACCTATACATTTTAGTTTCATCTAGATTAAAATTTTTGGAGATGGTGGGGTTGGGAAAAGTCACATGAATGTTATGGCAGAGGATCTCCAGCACTTGCTGTACATGGTTCTTTTCCAAGTCCATCATAAATACAATTACTACTAAATATCTTTGCAATTGTGGATTTTGCCCTCTGTTGCCTCAGTGCCTAGTGGGGTTACCTTGTTCAAAACTTTAGTCATTTGATTGATTAAGTCAATGATCCAGTTGAATTCATGTTTTATAACGCCAGGTTGAAATGTATGTACATCCCAATGTAGGCTTGCTCATAAGATTGTGAGCACAATATGTTTTGTTTTCCATTTAAAATGTTTGGACTATCGTTGCCATCTGCAGAGCATCTTGTGTACATTTGTACCAATTGACTTCATTCTGCAGCTTTGACTCTCCAAATGTTGGTGGCTTATGTGTTGTAAAGGAAGCATGCTCTGACACTGGCAAGTTGCTAACAAAAGTAATGAAAATTATTCTCCTGTCCTACAATTTATAATGACCATTGCAAATTACAGAATGTTTATTTTTCAGTGCATATAGCGGGAAAGTTTTCAGGATAACCTTGACAACTCTAGTTGTGACGCTCGTGGTTCCATTACTGTCGGCAGCATTGCTGCTGCAGTCTCCAATAAATCCCCAGCCTTTCAGGTAAGGATCTACTTGCTCAGACAAACTGCAGTTGGAGTGGGCAGCAATTCTGCTTTTCCTTAAAATTACTCTTAATAAATTCAATTAGTAATAGACTATAATCTTAACAATTACCAATTTCTGCAGTCAATGCTTCCTAAAATCTAATAGATCAAATAAGTATATTGTTGACTATGTAATAGAATAAATTTCAAGAAAAAAGCTTAAAAGTAGTTTCCAGCAATTGATGTCACAGGTTTAGATTATATACAACACTGGGAGTTTGACGACTGCAATTTACGAGTCTGTTGTTTGTAAATGCTTGTAAATGGCTGTTCCTAGCCATTTACAAACATACATTTTAATAATTTCCTGATTATAATTTCCAGATTTGTAGAGGATTCCATCCATTTTAGTCTCTTTATTCCTGAAGTAATCTGACTTCAATCTTTTAAATTTTATTTTCATCCCCTCTCACCTTCAGTTATAAGGAGCCTCCTCTGCTGATTGGTCCTTTGGAAGCAAATCTTAAATTGAGAGAAGCTGAACGCTTGTATGAGGGACAGCTTATTGGACCAGAATCAATCGCACATCTTGGAGGTATGGACCAGCCTTGAATATTCATATATGAGGAGATTCTTGAAGATAAAAATACTTGAGTTTTGAAGTTCAAGAATACAATCTCTAAATTACTATTAGGAAACTGCAAAGATGGGAAATTTGAAACAAAATGCTAGAAAAACAAAGCAGATCAGGCAGTATCTGTGGTATTCCTGAACAGTGGCTTCCCTCTACCATCAGGAACAGAATTCTTGACTGTATCTCATCTATTTTCTGGGCCTCTTCTCTCATCCTTTCTCCTGGGTAGAGCAAGAAGTCAAGTCAAGTCACTTTTATTGTCATTTCGACCATAACTGCTGGTACAGTACATAGTAAAAATGAGACGTTTTTCAGGACCATGGTGTTACATGACACAGTACAAAAACTAGACTGAACTACTTAAAAAAAAAAACAGAGAAAGCTACACTAGACTACAGACCTACACAGGACTGCATCAAGTGCACAAAAGTGTTGATTCATCCTTCTTAACTTCTGACAGTTCTGTAAGGGTTTTGCCACTAGTTGTGCAATTCCCCCTTCAGCATCTGGAAAAGATCATTACCTTTGCAACTCTGGTCCACACTTTCATCTGTGGCATCTTCTTCCCATGTGATTGTATCACTTATCATTTCATTTTTCTTTCCTACCAAGCAGGAAATCAAATGGCCTTTACAGGTAAAGTACTTCTTCCAGTGTAGTGTACTGCATACTTTGTTTACAATGTGGTCTCCTCTACATTGAAGAAACTAAATGTGGAATGAGTTGCATTTAATGTGTAGGAGTGACCCCGAGTTTCCAGCTATCTACCATTTTAATTCACCATCCCATTCGTATACTGACCCTTGCATCTGTGCCTGCACAGTTATAATGAGGCTCATGTAAGCTTGAGCAACCACATCCTCATCTACCGAGACAAGTTGCAATCTTCCTGACTCAAAATACTTTACTTTAGATAACAAGCTGTTCCTTTCCATGTGCATCAGAAAAGGCCATTTCTGCAAGTTATCTATCTGTGGGGGTCTCGGCTTGAAACGTCAATTGCACTCTTTCCCATAGATGTTGCCTGACCTGTTGAGTTCCTCCAGCATTTTGAGTGTATTTCTTAAACTAGCAAGTATGTTTTCTCCCTGTGACCAAGTTGGTTTACTTTTGGTGCTCTGATTTCTTCCAACATTCCAAAGACATTTGGGTTAGCAGGTTTATTGGTCCCTGTAAATTTTCCTCGGTGTGCAGGTAGATTGTAGAACCTGGATGTTGTGGGATTAGTGGTGATGGTCAGTATGTTTTTTTTGGGTTGAAAGTCTTGTTTCCATCTTGCTTCTCGCTGGCTCTGGTTTGATATTCCATGAGCCTTTAGATGAGCAGGACTTGTGAGTTTTAAAAAAATCTAATGCTGATTAAAATATGATTTACTGCTGAGAACGTATGGTTTGTTAGCCTTTATTAGTTGGGGGATTGAGTTCAAGAACCACAAGGTAATGTTGCAGCTGTATAAAACTGGTCAGACCACACTTAGATACTGTATTCAGTTGTGGTGGCCTCATTATGGGAATGATGTGGAAGCTTAAGAGAGGGTGCAGCGTAGATTTACCAGGATGCTGCCAGGACAAGAGAGCATATATGAAGACAGGTTGAGCAAGCTAGGGTTTTTTCCCTTTGGAGCAAAGGAGGATGAGAGGTGACTTGTTAGAGGTGTAAAAAATGATAAGACGGATCCACGGATAGTGGACAGCAGTGCCTTTTTTCTCAGGACCAATGGCTAATACGAGAGGGTATAATTTTAAGGTGATTGGAGGAAAGTATGGGGGAATGACAGGGGTAGGTTTTTTACACAGTGGTGCGGACATGAAACATGCTGCCAGGGTTGGTGGTAGAGGCAGATAGACTAGAGACATTTAAAAAAAAATCTCTTAGAAAGGCACATGGATGAAAGGAAAATGGATGGGTATCTTGGAGTAGGTTAGAGGGTCAGCACAACATCATAGTCCTATGGGCCTTGCCATACTATTTTGTGTTCTATATCAAATACATAATTAAAACTACAATCATATCTCAGCCTTGGGAATCATATTTCTTTGAATCCTGAAGTATAGTAAGCCACCATTCAGCTCAATGTCAATTCAGAGCTCCCCTTTCTGTCTTCATAGCCTTTTCCTTTTCACATTTCTCCTTTTGGTGTATGCCTAAATTGAATTTGGATTTTTTAAAGCTTGGGTAATAAGCAATTAATGAACCTGCAAATTCTTAAAATGTTGATTAGATTTCACTTGTATTAACTATTCATCACATAGATCGCTTATATATAAGGTGTTGCACATTACAGGGCATCATTTTTATCAGATTAATTTTTATTTTGTTCATAATGGAAAAGGTTTGAAGCCTGTGTTACTCTGATTTATCTTTCTAGCAGCTTGCTTAACAGAAATTTGGAATAAATTTTGCAAAGGTCAACTTGGTGGCTGAAGCAGTATCTTATAGACAGGATTTAATGTCAAGTTCTAAATCCATTTGTCAAAAGTTAAGATTAATAAATTACAGGGAAGGAAAATTTTTGGGAAGCCAACTTCATTACAAAGGAAATGTCTAGAAACTACAGCAGGGGTGGCCAACCTTTTACATTTCATGTGTCAATGTTTTCACTCATGAGTTCAGATGTGCCATACAACTCTTGTACCCCCATTCAATACTTGTAAAAATATGTTAATATAGACATATTTAGCATTTTTACATGATCTATTGATTTAATATAAAAACAAGATAAACATTACCTAGCTCAATGAGACTTTTAACAAATATGTTTTCTGATTTCTTCCTTTTTCTTAATCACATATTCTTTCCGTAACTCAGACCCAAGCTCTAGCTTCAGTTTTCCTTCTATTTCAGTCTGATGTTGTGTTTTATAGTGTCTATTAAGATCAAAGAAACAATTATTAAGAAACAATGCACAACAGTTTTCCTGACGGACCCGCTATAAATAAGTACTCATTTTCCCACTGTTCATTGAATTCATGCTTACTATCACTTTCTGCTTTTCTTTTGCACTGTGATGGGTAACTGAATGTGAAAACAAGGCTTAATTTTCAAAAAAGTACAAAACTGCAAATGTTCAGAAAGGATGAACAAAGCACAACTCCGTAGCGCATGAGTGTCAATTGTAAACTGGTAAAAACCTGCAGTGCACCATTGGCGCAGATGCCTGGCGTTCAAGATCAGACAAGTATCAAACGTGAATTGAACAGTTATGGAACGACTGCAGAACAAAAGTCCTTCTTTCCTAGTTTGACTCATTGAACTTTTTAAAAAATTGACAACAGATTAATGTGAAAGAAGATAACATTCACCAAAAGATGTGCACGAAATAATAAAATCGCTAAATATAATTGCTAAGTTTTAGAGATTTATTCTCAGTAAAACCCATTTTTAGCTCTAGATACTTGAATTCCTGTTAGATTTTTTTTCTACAAATCGGTTTTTGGTTAATACTTTTTGCATAAGTAGGCTTACTTTTTTATTATCACTGAGGTGCAATGCGCCACTTCTAATCATCCAATCCGCCGCTTTTGGTGCATGCACCATAGGTTGGCCATCCCTGAACTACAGGGTATAGGTTCAGGGTAAGAGGTTTAGAGGGAAACGAAGAAAAATTATTTCACTATGGCTGTTCAAATTGGAAACAAACTGCCTGTGTGGATGGTGGAGGTAGGTATTCTCATGACATTCTCATCTGAGTATCTAGATGAGCTCTTGAATCACCTAGGTGCAGAGGTATGCAGATTGCGGGTAGGTGGCGTTAGAATAGATATTTGATAGTCAGCATGATTGTGGTGGGCTGATACCCTGTTTCTGTACTTTGACTCGATAATCTTATTTGAGATGTGAATTATACTGCTTAGACCTCTCCTATTTTCCTTTGCAACTGTACGTAAAATGTAAGTTTCATTAAACGTACATAATATAGAACTAGATAAGGATGTGAATTTCCTTGAAGGCATTAACCCACATTTTAATGAATTCACAACATTCTTTGCATTTTTTTCTCAGTTTATTTTATTTTACCCTTCTCTATCCAATTCTGCTTATCATCCTTCACATTTAAAATTATTTCCTTGGGTTTGGGAATCATTTCCACCATATACATCATGTCTTGTACAAACTTGCACTTGTTAAATGTAGGATATTTTTAAAAATGAAGATGAGGATAGAAAGCCCATATCTTAATTGTGACTCATTAATTGATGTTCTCACATCCTTATTGGTTTGAATCCTATTCAAAGACTGTGTACACACTTATGCAGACACTGGAGTTGCAAACTGTCTAATGCATGAGTTAAAACCATAAGATATAGGAGCAGAATGAGGCCATTTGCCCCATTGAGTTTGCTCCGCTATTTCATCGTGGCTAATCCATTTTCCTTCTCAGCCCCAATCTCCTACCTTCATCCAGTATCCCTTCATGCCCTGACCAATTAAGAATATATCAACCTCTGCATGTAAAGACTTGGCCTCCACAGCCTCTATTCTGAGACTGTGTCCTTTTGACCTAGGCTCTACCACCATAGGAAACAGCCACTCATTTGAGGCCTTTCAACATTTGATAGGTTTCAATGAGGTCATCCCTCATTCTTGTGAATTTCATTGAGTACAGGCCCAGAGTCATCAAATGCACTTCATATGACAAGCCATTCAATCCTGGAATAATTTATGTGAACCTCCTTTGAACACTCTCCAGTGTCAGCACATGCTTTCCAAGATGAGGGGTCCAAAACTACTCATAATACTCCAAGTGAGGCCTCGCCAGTGCTTTATAAAACCTCAACATTACATCCTTGCTTTTATATTCTAGTCCTCTTGAAATAAATGCTAATATTGCATTTGCCTTCCTCACTGCTGACTCAACTTGCAAATTAACCTGTAGGGAACCTTGCACAAGGACTCCCAAGTCCCTTTGCGCCTCAAATTTTTGAATTTTCTCTCCATTTAGAAAACAGTCTACCACTTTATTTTTTCTACCGAAGTGCATGACCATAGACTTCCCAGACACTATATTCCATCTGCAATTTCTTTGTCCGTTCTCTTAATTTGTCTAAGTCCTTCTGTAGCCTCTCTATTTCATCAAAACTACCAACTCCTCCACCTATCTTCGTATTGTCTGCAAACTTTGCAACAAAGCCGTCAATTCTATCATCCAAGTCATTGACCTATAAGGTAAAAAGCAGTCCCAATGCAGACCTCTTTGTAACACTGCTAGTCAACAGCAGTCAACCAGAAAATGCTCCTTTTACTCCCATTCTTTGCCTCCTGCCAATCAGTCACTGCTATTATCCGTGGTAGTGTCTTTCCTGTAATACGATTGGCTCTTAAATTGTTAAGCCCTACCTAACTATGCCAGTTGATATAAAAATTCCTTAGGCAAAATTTGAAAAGTTCACTTATTCTTGGTTGACTAAGACAGTAATTTGTTTTCTAGCCAAAAACACTCTTGGAAGATTATCTAGTTGTGATCACTTTGCTTCTTGTGAGAACTTTTTGGAATATGAACGGGCAGCAAAGCTTTCTCTACACTTTAAAAGTGCATAATTACTTATAAATAACTTTAGGACTTCCAAGGACGTGAAAAATATACAATGCATGCTTTCTGTTTCTGAAAAATTAAAGCTGAGAATTTGATCCAGCTTGTTTTTCTAGGATACTATTCAGTGAACTGAATTCTATGTGGGATTTCTGCAGATGTGATATTCACTGGAACAGCTGACGGCCAGATTCTGAAAATAAGTGATGGAAAAATACAGACCCTGGCAAGAATTGGCAAACTACCTTGTGGTAAGATTTTCTTGATATGACATACAGATAGATTTTTAGATATTTCTGAAGTAACATCATCTTTAGCAAGATACTTTGTTTGAACATACATGTAAATTCCAAGTCTTAAATGTTAAGGTGATTTATATAATTACAATTTGCTTTTCACATGGTACATTAGTTTTTTAAAACTCTTTCTTCTATACCCTTGCTGCTACTTTGGCTTCTAATTGACATGCACCCATTCTTGACATTACTGGTATCTATGTCTTGCACCTAGGATCATGGGAAGATGAACCAACATGTGGAAGACCTTTGGGCATCCGACTTGGTCCAAATGGCACTCTGTTTGTGGCAGATGCTTACTATGGGCTATTTGAAGTTAATCCAGTCACAGGTAGACTATTTACTGTCAATATAACTGAACATAAAATTGCAAGTCCAACACAATGTTATATACATACAGGTATGCATCTTGTTTACTGTCTTTACTCTAGAGATTAGCCTATGTACTTTGAAAAACAAATGAGATGAGGTGCCTGTATTTTTTTTATCATGATGCATGCCAACACCTTTCTTTTCAGATTGAGAATTACATGTTTCCTTTCCATTTCTGTGGGTCCTCAGGTGACTGAAGGCAATGTGGGACTGAAATTCCCTCACAAATGAGGCAGTTAAATGGTGGGTTGTTTGAGGTGGTGCATTCTTTCTGCTATTTATGCTGGGAGGCTGTCTCAATGCCATCTCAGATGTTCCTTATTTACTTTGAACAGTTATGGAACAGATTCACAGGAATCAAGTAGGGATGTGGCATATTTCAAGGGGTTCTGAGACCACCTTTGAGTTTTTCAATGACTCTGCCATCCTCATCAGGGATCGAAACATTGGTTATAATCGATACCTGTACCCAGCTGGAAGCCTGGAAGTTGTTTATTTGTTGGAATCCTATATGTTTCTGAAATCCAGTGTCATCATGTGAAAGGAAATGCCCTATAGAGCTGCCTGATGCTGGAGATATTAGTCTACGAGGCGAAGCTGGTACAGCTGAAACTTTGTTACTTAATCCATTTGAGGGGCATAAGAATAGCCAATCTACATTCTTTCCCAGGGAAGGTGAGCTAGGTAGGGAAGGGTAGGGGACATAGGTTTAACAGGAGAGGTGAAAGATTTAAAAGGAACTTGAAGGGCATCTTCAAGCAGAGGGTTGCATGTCTAGAATGAGCCATCTGAGAGTGGTTGAGGTAGGTACAGTACAACATTCAGAAGATACTTGGAAAAGTAGATGATTAGGAGGGATTTGGAACCATACGGGCCAAATGCAAGCATAAGGGACTAATTTGGTGAGCATATTGGTCAGCCTGGATGAACTGGGCTGAAGGGGTCTGTTTCCATGCTCTCTTATGTCTGCAAAGTAGACTCACCAGCCTAGGCTTCCTCAGTTTCTCTCTTTCATCTGGGGAGCAAAGATGAGAGGAGTTCATCATTGATTTTGGAGAGGTGAAGAAGATAAGCCATCGTACCCCTCTATAAATAGGATGAGGGAAGCTGTTAAGCCAACAATGAAAATAAAATGACAGTTTGAATTGCTTGCTTTAACCTTTCAATGTGGAGTCAATAACTAATGAGTTATCTATATACATTTGTCCAATAGAAATCTCTCAAATGAGGATGGAATGAAGGAATATGCAGATTGTCACCATTTCCTCTGAGAGGGTGGTTGTATCACAGGAGGGTCCTTTTGAATTTCTCTTTAGTTCCCCTTGTGTTCCTATCTGAACAGCACACAATCTGGTATAGGTGCAGGGCAGAAATGAGAGTAAGTTGAAAATTCTAGAAAGTGTTTATAAATGTAACCGATGAATTCCAGTCTTGCTGGCCAGGCTTCCTATCAGTACTACATTGGAACTGAGTTAATTTTAGATCTGAGATACAAAATGAATGATGATATAGTTCAAAACATTAAAGTCTTGTGGGGTTGGGCATGGAAGAACTTTAAAGGACCTATAATTTAGTTGCTTGGTGTACTGATCTGTTTCTTTTCATAAATTATATTGCATTTCTTTATTTTCCTGTAAATGCCTGCAAGAAAATTAATCTCAAGTTAGAATGTATATGGTGACATATATATGTACTTTGATAATAAATTTACTTTGATTTTGGATTTGATTTTCTGCTATGGGCCTGCAATTCAAGTTTGAATCTTGATCCTGCCACCAGATGGTGCTGAATCAAAATAAAAGGTTGCAGTGCTTGTCAGCTGAAAGGCAATGTACTTTCCGAAGACAAATGATAGGTACATTCTGCCAGCTGTGCGTTACAAGTGAAAACACATGGCCAAAGTTATTTGTTGTTCACTATACTCCTCATTTTGGGTATTGTATAAAACAATTTGCAGGTGAAGTGAAGATGTTGGTCTCTGCCCAGAAAGTTATACAAGGTAAAAGGATGGCATTTGTGAATGACCTCAGCATCACTCAAGATGGTAGAAAGATATATTTTACAGATTCTAGCACCAAATGGCAGAGGAGAGACAACAGATATCTGGTGATGGAGGGTACAGCTGATGGGCGGTGAGTACTTAAAGTTTGTATGAAAGTTTTGTGGCTAATTTGGAATTTTTTCATAGCTAGTTGATTTCAGCACCTGTTTTCTTTTTAGTTCTCTGTCCTGGATGAAGCATCCAGTGGTGTGCATAAACCAGCAAGCATTAGATGTAAGCTCTTTGCATAGTTGCAGTAATCACCAATAAATTGAATTAACTATAATCTGATCCCCAGGTGATCTTTCGTTAGTGGGAAGATGAAATGCCAGAATTTGGACCTAATCTTTCTCCTTTCCCCCACCTCCCAATCTTCATCAACACAGAGATTTGTATTCCATGGGCCAGTGATTGAAACTTGCAACCTTTCAGTATAATTCATTATCACATTAGACATTGTATTTATCAGCTGATGTAGGCAGTTTTGAGTCCACCACCTTCAATCTAAATGTGCTTCCTTTTCTTTCAGACACTTTGCCTGCAAGTGTTGCAGGTTGATGCACTTGCAAATACTGCCAAAAACCTCTGCTTTGAGCTCTACTATGTTTAGTTTCATCCCCTACCTTTGGTTATTGTATGTGTAGACCAGAAACTAGGAAAGCAGCATTCAGCTGGAGTACTCCACCAACTGCATTTTCCCATCTAACTTCCCTGTCTCACACCCTCTGCTTTTGCAGCCTCATTCATTTCTGGTTCTGTTCTTGTAACTATATTTTCTGATTCTGTCTTTCTTTTTTTGCTCTTGGTATTACACCAAGAACCAATGGAAAATGCATTTTGATTTTATTATTTATTAGAATTATTAGCAAATTTATTATAATTAACCTACACAGAAAGACGCCAAATGGTCAGGATAGTTGGCACAAGATTCTTTCTAACTGGTAGTTTTTGTTTGAAGATGGTAACTTTTGAAGGGAAGTGGGGTTGATGTTGTTTACATAGACTTCAGTACAGCCTTTTGACAAGGCCCCATGTAGAAGGTAGGTCCAAAATATTGGAACCCATGGGATTCAAAGAATAATGGTGTTGGGTCCTAAATTGGCTTGGTAACAGAAGGCAGAAAGTAATCCAGGTAACAAATTGGATGTGAATATATGAGATATGTTTATGTTTCTGATTACATGAATTGTTGATAGTGAAGAGAGTAGTCTTGAGATATAATATTAGTCAGTTAGTGTCATGTGAAATTTAGTTTTGTTAATCATGAGGTGATACATTTTGGGGGTAGGTCCCTGGGGAGTACTGAGGAGCAAAGTGACTTTAATATACAAGTCCAGAGGTCTCTGCAGGTGGCAGTGAGATAGACAGGGTGGTGAAGAAGGCATAGAGAGTTGCCTTCATTAGCCAAGGTGTAGAATGTAAAAACAGGGAATCTTGGTGCAACTTTATAAAACATTGAATTTGCAACTTCATAAAATATTGAATGAGCCTTAGCTGAAATATTGCACGCAGCTTCAGTCATCAAACTAACGACACAATAGCAATGGAGAATATGTAAAGGAGAATCACCAGCATGATTCTTGACATAGATGGGTGGGATAGGCTGTTTGTTTTCTGTAGACTAGAAGTTTCTGAAAGGGCACCCTGGTAGGGGTGGAATTGAAATAACACTGCATGGAAACAGATTCTTAGGCCTAACTCGTCCATACTGACCATGGGTGCCCACCAAGCTAGTCCCATTGCCTGCGTTTGCCATGTATTCCTCCTAAACCCCTCACACCCATATACTTAAAGAACTGTCTTTTAAATAGAAACATATGTAAATAGGTGCAGGAGTAGGCCATTCAGCCCTTCGAGCCTGCACCGCCATTCAGTATGATCATGGCTGATCCAATTCAGAACCCTGTACCTGCTTTCTTTCCATACCCCCTGATCCCTTTAGCCACAAGGGCCATATCTAACTCCCTCTTAAATATAGCCAATGAACTAGCCTCAATTGTTTCCTGTGGCAGAGAATTCCACAGATTCACCACTCTCTGTGTGAAGAAGTTTTTCCTCATCTTGGTCCTAAAAGGCTTCCCCTTTTATCCTTAAACTGTGACCCCTTGTTCTGGACTTCCCCAACATCGGGAACAATCTTCCTACATCTAGTCTGTCCAATCCCTTTAGAATTTTATACGTTTCAATAAGATCCCCCCTCAATCTTCTAAATTCCAGTGAGTATAAGCCTAGTCAATCCAGTCTTTCTTCATATGAAAGTCCTGCCATCCCAGGAATCAATCTGGTGAACCTTCTTTGTACTCCCTCTATGGCAAGAATGTCTTTCCTCAGATTAGGGAACCAAAACTGCACACAATACTCCAGGTGTGGTCTCACCAAGGCCTTGTACAACTGCAGTAGAACTTCCCTGCTCCTGTACTCGATTCCTCTTGCTATGAATGCCAACATACCATTCGCCTTTTTCACCGCCTGCTGTACCTGCATGCCGACTTTCAATGAGTGGTGTACAATGACACCCAGGTCCCGTTGCACCTCCCCTTTTCCTAATCGGCCACCATTCAGATAATAATCTATTTTCCTGTTCTTGCCACCAAACTGGATAACCTCACATTTATCCACATTAAATTGCAACTGCCATGAATTTACCCACTCACCTAACCTATCCAAGTCACCCTGCATCCTCTTAGCATCCTCCTCACAGCTAACACTGCCACCCAGCTTCGTGTCATCCGCAAACTTGGAGATGCTGCATTTGATTCCCTCGTCTAAATCATTAATATATATTGTAAACAACTGGGGTCCCAGCACTGAGCCTTGCGGTACCCCACTAGTCACTACCTGCCATTCTGAAAAGGTCCCGTTTATTCCCACTCTTCGCTTCCTGTCTGCCAACCAATTCTCTATCCACATCAATACCATACTCCCAATACCGTGTGCTTTAAGTTTGCACACTAATCTCCTGTGTGGGACCTTGTCAAAAGCCTTTTGAAAATCCAAATATACCACATCCACTGGTTCTCCCCTATCCACTCTACTAGTTACATCCTCAAAAAATTCTATAAGATTCGTCAGACATGATTTTCCTTTCACAAATCCATGCTGACTTTGTCCGATGATTTCACCGCTTTCCAAATGTGCTGTTATCACATCTTTGATAACTGACTCTAGCATTTTCCCCACCACCGATGTCAGGATATAATTCCCCGGTTTCTCTATCCCTCCTTTTTTAAAAAGTGGGGTTACATTAGCCACCCTGTAATCCTCAGGAACTAATCCAGAATCTAAAGAGTTTTGAAAAATTATCACTAATGCATCCACTATTTCTTGGGCTACTTCCTTAAGGACTCTGGGATGCAGACCATCTGGCCCTGGGGATTTATCTGCCTTTAATCCCTTCAATTTACCTAAAACCACTTCCCTACTAACATGTATTTCCCTCAGTTCCTCCATCTCACTAGACCTTCGGTCCCCTACTATTTCCGGAAGATTATTTATGTCCTTCTTAGTGAAGACAGAACCAAAGTAGAGTTATTCAATTGGTCTGTCATGTCCTTGTTCCCCATGATCAATTCACCTGTTTCTAACTGTAAGGGACCTACATTTGTCTTAACCAATCTTTTTCTTTTCACATATCTATAAAGCTTTTACAGTCAGGTTTTACGTTCCCTGCCAGCTTTCTCTCATAATCTTTTTTCCCTTTTCTAATTAAGCCCTTTGTCCTCCTCTGCTGGACTCTGAATTTCTCCCAGTCCTCAGGTGTGCCGCTTTTTCTGGCTAATTTGTATGTTTCTTCTTTGGATTTGATACAATACCTAATTTCCCTTGTCAGCCATGGGTGCACTACCGTCCCTGGTTTATTCTTTTGCTAAACTGGGATGAACAATTTTTGTAGTTCATCCATGCGATCTTTAAATGCTTGCCATTGCATATCCACCGTCAACCCTTTAAGTATCATTTGCCAGTCTATCTTAGCTAATTCACGTCTCATACCTTCAAAGTTACCCTTCTTTAAGTTCAGAACCTTTGTTTCTGAATTAACTATGTCACTCTCCATCTTAATGAAGAATTCCACCATATTATGGTCACTCTTACCCAAGGGGCCTTGTACGACAAGATTGCTAACTAACCCTTCCTCATTGCTCAATACCCAGTCTAGAATGGCCTGCTCTCTAGTTGGTTCCTCGACATGTTGGTTCAGAAAACCATCCCGCATACATTCCAAGAAATCCTCTTCCTCAGCACCCTTAGCAATTTGGTTCACCCAATCTATATGTAGATTGAAGTCACCCATTATAACTGCTGTTCCTTTATTGCACGCATTTCTAATTTCCTGTTTAATGCCATCCCCAACCTCGCTACTACTGTTAGGTGGCCTGTACATAACTTCCACCAGCGTTTTCTGCCCCTTAGTGTTATGCAGCTCTACCCATATCGATTCCACATCCTCCAGGCTAATGCCCTTCCTTTCTATTGCGTTAATCTCCTCTCTAACCAGCAACGCTACCCCACCTCCTTTACTTTCCTGTCTATCCCTCCTGAATATTGAATATCCCTGGATGTTGAGCTCCCATCCTTGGTCACCCTGGAGCCATGTCTCTGTGATTCCAACTATATCATATTCATTAATAACTATCTGCACATTCAATTCATCCACCTTGTTACGAATGCTCCTCGCATTGACACACAAAGCCTTCGGGCTTGTTTTTACAACACTCTTCGCCCTTATACAATTATGTTGAAAAGTGGCCCTTTTTGATTTTTGCCCTGGATTTGCCTGCCTGCCACTTTTACTTTTCACCTTACTACTTTTTGCTTCTACCCTCATTTTACACCACTCTGCACTTGTTCCCATCCCCCTGCCACATTAGTTTAAATCCTCCTGAACAGCAGTAGCAAACGCTCCCCCTAGGACATTGGTTCCAGTCCAGCCCAGGTGCAGACTGTCCTGTTTGTACCGGTCCCACCTCCCCCAGAACTGGTTCCAATGCCCCAGAAATTTGAATCCCTCCCCCTTGCACCATTTTTCAAGCCAGGTATTCATCTGAAATATCCTCCTATTTCTACTCTGACTAGCATGTGGCACTGGTAGTAATCCAGAGACCTTTGTGGTCCTACTTTTTAGTTTATCTCCTAACTCCCTAAATTCACCTTGTAGGACCTCATCCCGTTTTTTTACCTATATCGTTGGTACCTATGTGCACCACGACCACTGGCTGTTCACCCTCCCACTCCAGAATGTCCTGCAGCTGCTCAGAGACATCCTTGATCCTTGCACCAGGGAGGCAACATACCCACCTGGAGTCTCGTTTGCGGCTGCAGAAATGCCTATCTATTCCCCTTACAATCGAATCCCCTATCACTATAGCTCTCCCACTCCTTTTCCTTCCCTCCTGTGCCACAGAGCCACCCATGGCGCCATGAACTCAGCTGAACTATACTGCTTTCCTTCCCCTGATGAGATATCTCCCCCAACAGTATCCAAAACAGTATATCTGTTTAGGAGGGAGATGACCTCAGGGGACTCCTGCCTACTGCTCCGCTGTCTGGTGGCCACCCCTTCCCTTTCTGCCTGTGTAGCCTTTACCTGCAGTGTGGCCAACTCACTGAACATGCTATTCACAACTTTCTCAGCATCGCGGATGCTCCAGTATGAATCCAATCGCAGCTCCAGCCACTCAATGTAGTCTGCCAGAAGCTGCAGCTGGACACATTTCCTGCACACATAGTCGTCAGGGACACTGGAAGTATCCCTGATTTCCCACATGCTGTAGGATGAACAAACCACGGGGCCGATTTCAGCTGTCATAACCTACCCAATACGTTGCCTCAACTTTTGAAACGTTCTCCTTTTAAAGTGACTTACCCGGCCTTACCTCACTTGGAGTGAAGCTTGTCCTCAGCCTCTGCTCGCCGAAGCCTCTGGAGACAAAGCCTTCCTACTCTGTATCCGTTGCCCGCTACAACGTTGCCCGCTCCGTCAAACTGCTCTATTTTAAATATTCCCGCTGCCTCACGGTCCGACTTACACGCGCTTGCGCAGTCGTTCCCCGTTAAACTGCCGAAGAAAATATGTTATTGTTTGTGCTGCAACCATTTCCTCTGGCAGTTTATTCCATATACTCACCACAATCTGAAAAACGATGTTGCTCCTTTAGTCCCTTTCAATTCTTTGACTATATCCTTGAATCTGTATATTCTTCCCTAGGGGAGAAAAGTATGTGTTCACCCTATGTATTCACATCATATCCTAGCCAGTACAACCCCTCCCTATAAAATAGGCCCTTAACACCTGATTGCATCCCGGTAAATATTTTCTGTATTCTTTCCAGTTTAATGATATCTTTAAAACTTATACAAAATTTACCAAGTATAGATAATAATTGGTTAGAAATATTAAGTGAGGAGCAAGAAGTTTAGAAGGGTCCTATGGAGGGATTTTTCAAGAGGGTGTTGGAATATGGAATGCACTGCCTGAGAAGATGTGGAGGTGTGTTCTCACAGCACTTAAGAAATGGTTGGACAAGCACTGAATTGAAAAGGCATTGTAGGTGTAACCCCCTGGGTCGCCTCAGGCTCGCTCAGCTCGTTCTCGTCTAGGGTGAGTAGCCTTCGGCCCCGCCAAACTGGGTAATCAGCTGGTGTGGATGCTGTGTGATGTCCCCGCCTCGCCCAAAAACAGACAGTACACCATATGCGATTAAATGAGTACAATTTATAAAGGTTACTATAACTAAGTGAATAATAACGATACAGAATATATTAAAAAAAATATAGAAAAGGCGCCAAACTTGTCAAAGTCCAAACCACTTCGTGCACAACCGTTGGAGCTCAATTACTGAAGTCTTCTGGCCACCATTCGATCCCCTCCGAACTCCTCGACTCGCAGCTTAGGACCATCCGAAGTGGTCAACCAAGCACATCTAGCTTCATCTCCTCTCCTCGGAGTACCTCCTGGCCTTGGACCCCCGCTTGGGGTCCGTTCCTCGCCCAGCTTACAGCATCACGTCCTCTCTCTCTCAACCCCTCGCGCCGATCTCCCCAAAAGCCCGCCAACAATAGCTTACAGACTCAGAAGAAAGAACAACATTAATCCCAATTGGTTTACAAAGGAATACAATTCTCGTTATCAGTAAATTTTAACCCAAACAAGCTTCCAGCACTCTCTCGCAACAAAGAAGCATTCCTACTTTTAACAAAACAAAGAAACCATTTTGATTACATACACAGTAACAAAGAAAAAGAAGAAATCCCCTAACATAGGCCACAGAAAATTGCTAATAAATGGGCTTTGAAAAAGTGAGTGTGATGGGTGTAATGAGTTGTAAAACTGTCTTTCTAACTCAAAATTGGTCAAATGCACAATTTAGTCATCCCAATTTTGTCTGTGATGCAAGCAGAACAAATAGCCTTATGTGAAAAGTAATGTAGATTTAGCCGTTTACAGTATTTCAAATTGTTAAACTGTTCTTATTGGTGACACCTGTTCTGTTTGCAGATTGATGGAATATGACACAGTAACTGAGCAAGTGGAGGTTCTAATGGATGACCTGAGGTTTGCAAATGGAGTACAGCTCTCCCCTGCTGAGGATTATGTTCTGGTTTCTGAGACCACCATGGCCAGAATTAGAAGGTGGGAAAAAATGATCATGTTTGTGAACAAGATCACTGGATTAGGGTACAATGACATCAAAGGTTCATGGCATTGAACATTATATACTTCACAACACACACAAAATGCTGCGTTCCACCAGCATTTTGTGTGTGTTGCTTGAATTTCCAGCATCTGCAGATTTCCTCGTGTTTGCGTTTTTAAATATACTTCACAACATTTTCTGTCTATCATTGTTAAATTTTTAGGCCAGGTTACTTTTTTTGAAGAGCTGATTCATGGAGGTAGTAACTGGAGCCAAACTGCTTTGGATTTGTCATCTACCCTGCTTTTAGCTTGTTGGCCTAATAAAAATTTCAAAGACATTAATGGATTCAGTGTCTATCGAGTATTGATCTGCTGTAGGTATAAATAGTAATATTTTTATTTCATCAGTTTGACATGTTATCAGCCTTGATGCCTGATAATTTTTCCTTTTCTGTGTTTGTTTTCCATTTGAACTAGACAGTCAAAGGCCAATAGGTCTACCAGGTTTGGGATGCATCATAATGGCTGAAGAACGATGACTAAATATCACTTTCTCCATCTGCTTCTTGAAACAGGCCAAAATCTGGATGAAAAACTTGGGTTCAAAAATATTGGACAAAATGTACTTGGGGGAATTCCTCTGACACTTCCCAATCAATCGAAGCCCACCAGGCAATCAGGATATATTTTTTTAAATTCCATCAATAATCCTTTATTAAGCAAACTCTGATCCTTGTAGCTGGATGGTACAGACATCTTCACACTTCAGTACAAATATCTTTACACTTGCTCTGTTCCATCTCACCCAAGCTGGGTGGGCAGGGTTATATCTATGCTAAACTTTAAATGTAATGACCGATGCAGTCTGAGGATTGCACTGGTGGCAGGCCGCAACTGTCACCATACTTCTGGTGTCAACACCATAAACTCACCAACCCTTCCTGTACATATTTGGAATGTGGGGGAAAACTGGACCACCTAGAGGAAACCCACATAGTCATGGGAAGAACGTACAAACTCCCTACGGTGTCAGGAATCGTACCCCAATTGGTGATCGCTGGTATCGTAAAGTAAATGCGCCAACTGCCATGCTACTGTGCCACCACAATTACACATAAATTGCAAGAAAAGAAACAAATAGAACAAATAAAAACAACATCCATTGTAGTTCAAAGTAGTCAGAGGGTTGCAATACTGAAGTAGGATTTAGTTTCAAGAACTCCATGATTTAAGAAAAGCAGTTGATGGTGTGAAATCTCAGGCTTCTATAATTCTTGCTTGATGGTAGCTGTAAGAAGATGGCATGGCTCAGATGGTGGAGATCTCTGGGCACTGCTCTCTTGAGATGGCATCTCATTAGACACTAATAATGATGGGGAGGGATGTGATAGTCAGCTACTAGCACTTACATTTGAAACATCAAGGAACTGAGGGTTCCAGAGAACTGGCACAGAAAAGTTAAGGCTAGATTTGATCAGTTACGGCAGAGCAAGCTTGAGGTGCCTGGTGGCCTCCTGCTCCTGCTCTTCTTTTCTTATGTTGTGCTGCAAGTTGATTCATTGTTGGCCCTGCTGAGATGGTGCTGTGTACTGATACTTGTATTCTATATCCTTTCCAGGTATCATATCTCTGGACTGAGAAAAGGGGGGCATGACATATTCTTTGACAATCTTCCTGGTCTCCCTGATAATATCCGACCAAGTAGTTCAGGAGGCTATTGGGTAGGCATGTCTGCGCTACGACCTAATCCTGGATTTTCTGTAGTGGATTTCCTCGCTCCTAGGCCTTGGCTTAAGAATTTAATTTTCAAGGTAAGAAATTCATTGGCTAAACTGATTTGCAAAGCGAGTCAATAATAGATCAAGATATTGAAATATGACAAGAAAGCAGCAATGTTATTTCAGTTTGTTATGTTTTAGTAGTGCTATGGAATTTTGTAGTCCATCTTGTTTAAATATTTTGTGTTCTATATGGAAGCCAGTAAAAAGACATCCACTGTCTTTAGAAAAATTCCATTTTGTTTGCTTGCTTGTATCTGCATATTCATTTATACTGCACTTAATTTTATTTGCCAGACCTTGCAAATGATTTATGTGAACTCTTCTTGATCTTGATTTTGATTTTTACTCTATTTAAAACTAAGTGCCTTTTCAGTGCATTGCTTGGATAAATTTAGTGAGGCATATTACTTTAGTTCTGATGGCTTGCAGCCTCCAACAAAATTGCACCCCTGTATGTTAACAGGTGGGCATAGTCCATAACTGTTGATGGCTCTTGGATAATGTATGGTGTGGGATTCAGTGGCAGTTGTTTTTCTTTGAACTTAAGTACCTTTAAATCATCTAACCTTTTCACTTTGAACCATTTTATCCTTTTCCATGAATCTTCCATTGAGTGATTTTCCTCTGAGATAAGGTGTTGGGGTCTGAATGCAGTATTCTTAAGTCACATTTATCTAGAGTTTTGTGCACCTGTAAATTCCTAAATTCTTGATTTCTGTGGTAGCATTCTTGTATTTTGAGGGATATTGTGGATTTGATTCTCACTCTAGTGACTGGAGTATATAAAAAAAACAATTGGTGTAGTATAACAGATTATGCTATGTTGGCCTGAAATCCTGCCTGTTTTCTAAGTTATTTGTGTGCACTCCTCTCAGCACATTTAGACCAGGGTGTTAAACTAATCTGTCACTCTTTCTGGTTAATCTATTAACCCTTTTACCTAATTGGTACCTCTGTACCTTGTTTCACTATTCAGGATTCCTGGAAAATGATTTATGGGCAATGTGTCTTGTTTCTCCCAGTACTGGGCACAATCTTTGGCTAGGGTTAGGTGAATGATGTAGTCTTAATATGACTGCTCTGTCTAGGATGCACATATGTGAATGTTGATCAGACCTGCTCATTCCTGGAGTGTATGGTCTAATTGGTGGTAGAAACCCTGTATAACATCTGATTTTCAATAATTTTGTAAGTGATTTTCATGACCTCAGTACATCTCCAAAAATAATTGAATAACCACTGACTCTGACTGCTTCCAAAGAAGTGATCAGAGTTGTACAAAGTTAAAATAATTGTAAATAATTGTAGTAACAATCAATCTGCTGAGGAACTTTTGGGCTGAAATCCACCCAATTTGTGCTCCAGATTCCCATATCTACAATCTCTTGTCTTCTTGAAATTTGGAAGTATGGCAAGTTAGATAGAGGAAGGTATCATAAAATACAAATAAGCTGAACTGTACTTTCTGCACCTTTTACTTATCTCCCAAGGTGATTGACAATGTAATGTTGTTTAATTTATTTACTGTTTAGATCCACAGCACCAGTATATGAATAAAGCCCTTTGTGAAGGAGATGCCAGTGTCTTTTATTCTCAAATTTCTTGAATGGTTACAGAATCTTTCTTTTTTTGTCTTCAGTTGGTTAGTCAAGAGATGACTATGAAGTTTGTGCCCAAGTATGGCCTCGTACTGGAACTGAATGAGGATGGATCTGTCAGGAGGAGCTTTCATGATCCCCATGGAGTGGTTGTGCCTTCAGTTAGTGAGGCCAATGAGTACAATGGGTATCTGTACCTGGGTTCCTACAACTCCCCTTTCCTCTGTCGGCTGAATATCAATGAGGTTTAACATTCCTTTAACACAGAACAAAATATATCTTTGCTGAAGGTCATTGTGCAGCTGCCAATTTAGACCATCTGCCAGCTGATTTTAAACTAACATATTTGGGAGGGTTGTCCTGCTTTAAAGATCATAAAATGTGTAAGTGTTCTTTATTTAATTTATTTTGTCCTTTTGAAGATTAGACTACTTTTGCTAATTGTTAAAGGCAGATAAAGAGGAAGAGTTCTTGTATTTCTCTGAGCTGATGGGCTTTAAAAATATATTAAAAATGGAATTGTACCTTTTTAAAAAGTAGGCATAGTCAAATGAACTAATTGATGAAATTACCTCATGAACATTGTGGACTTTGGAATATTCTGAAGACCAACTTTTTAAGTAATTCTGCTGCTGAATAATGTTAACTGGTTTTAGACTTGGTTTGATTTTCTTTCAGGGAGGTTACCCTGCAGGTCCTTAAATATGGAGATATTGCAATTAAAAGTAACAACTTGCGTTCAAAATGGTGGCTACAAAAATGAAGGGTAATTGTTGGAAGATGCCTGGTCCTGGTAGTTAACTTTACCTAATTTGCATCTCAGTACATTTTTTTACCTCAAGGCTGGGAGATCATCAACAAATATCAGAGTTCCAGCACTGAACCTCTCGCCCTGCTGCGAGCTGTGGAGCAACCTGTAAGAAAAGTTACCTGATTCAGCTCTGTCTCGTTAACCATTTGGAGAGATGCTGATCTTGTTTAATTGTTTATTTCCCCTTCTGCAGGGGATGTGGTTTTCCTTCAAAATGCTAATCAACATGATGGGGATGGGAGGAAGAATGAGGTGCAGAAGTTAAGACATTTAGTCACATGAGTATTTTCTCAGCTGATCTGTGACCTTTCTCTGTATGTGCCTTTGCCCCAATTCTTTTTTCTCTGTTGCCAACTCATCAGTTCTTTTTAATCATATCAGTCTTTGCCCTTTGAAATTCCAGGGAATACAACCCTTGTGTTACGTAACGGTTGGAATCCAGGTATCATTTCGGTATTCCAAGGTCAACAATTCCTTCCCAGGATGTGATTTCCAGAATTGTCCTTGTGTGATCTAATTAGGGTATGGCATAGCTATGGAGTAATTTCTACCCTCTTGCCAATTGGTAGACCATATTACAAATGTTTAATGGGCTGAATAGTCATTTTTCTTTTCTCCAAACTTTTGCCCACTCATTACCTTCATTATTGTAGCATTCAGCGGCATTTCAGATGGATAAATCTGTCTCCCTCAGATCCCAGATAGTTGGGCAGTTGAATGTTCTAACTTTGCAAGTGATTCAAATTGCTCGCGTAGGCACTATTAGGTCAACGTCAGACCAGCAGCCTTTTCAACAACTATTTTAGAAATAATGCTGAAAATTTTTGAAACTTGAGTCCCTTAAAGTACAGCAGGTCATATGCACAGAAGGATGAATGGAAAGTGAATTGCTGATAATGTATTTAAACTGTGTAAACTATTGTGAAAAGGTTGCCACGTGCACTGTAGATCTGAATTTATTTTGCTTAATTCCATTAATTTCAAAGTTTGTAATTGTATAAATAGCAGGTTAAAGCTCAGAAGTATTCACTAGTTGTATTCCCAAATGATATGAATTGCATTCTCAAGTATGTCTTTCTATGATGGGATGTTACAGAATTGTACTTCTATTTATTCAAATGTTCCAAGCTTGTAAATTTGTAAGAGCATGTTCACTGTACATTGCTCATTAAAATGGTAGACTGAACTGAATGGAGGAGTTTCATTTTTCACCTTTCTGTGTTCATTGGTGTAGAAATACATATAGAGAATTGTCAATATTTGTGCAGAAATATGGTCTGCATTGCACATTTACTGGAATTCTGTACCGAGATCAGGAATTGCGAAGATGCTGTAGTTGGGGAAGGATGTATTTCTGTTCACTTTCAGTCATCTGGCTACACTCAGATTCAGAATGTTAAGTGGGTGAAGTGTTTTCCTTGTAACTGCCCAAGACCACTCTCTCTAGGGCATGGTATCAATGTTACAAGGTAGAAGAGCATTCCCCTACACAATTTCATAGGAGTATTATCTAATCCAGTGTGAAAAAACATTTTTGAGCACAGGAGGTCCATCTGTCCATGCCAACTATATGCAAGAGCAATCCAGCTGATCCTATGCCCCTCCCCCTCTCCCCACAGCCTTGCAACTTTTCAACTAGGTATCAATTGAATTATCCTTTTACAACTTGTGACCTTCAATTCTCCAGATTTAAACCACTGTTTTCATCCTTTTTCACTGTTTTCGCATTAATTTTCATTTACTTTTGCTTCATTATCAGTCACTATCATCCCATATTTTAAAGCCTGATTGGGGTTTCAATGCAAAACAGACTCCACAGATGTTGCTTGAATTCTATCAGTGGTTTGGCTTTTTGCCATCATTCTCTATTCACTAGTTCTAGATAGTTTGAGCAGTGCCCATCTGAAGCCTGAGAAAATGTAGCTCATTCAGGTTTGCCAACTGAGTAAACAAGCCTGTGACTCGCAACAGTTTGGAGCAGTATGGGATTGATTGACAAGAACAAATTAAAGTAAGTCAGGGACAAACAGACTGGCCATTGTTGGAATGGTCAGAGTTAGAATGGAGATTTTGAGGCTTTAACTCTTTGCGGTGGCTTCACCGCAGAATGACTTCAGTCAGAGGAGGCAAAAGGAAAAAGCTTTAGGTAGAGTTTTTTTTCCCCCTCACCTATTGTTCATAGCTTTTTTTTATAGTTGCTCAGTTAGGAACAATAGAGATGCCAGGCAGGTTAGTGGGATGCTCCTCTTGCGGGATGTGGGAAAGCAGGATGACTTTCAGTGTCCCTTACAACCTGTGAAAAGTACATCCAGCTGTAGGTTCTAACACTCTGTTAATGAGTTGGAGCTGGAACTGGATGAACTCCAGATCATTCATGAAGCCAAGGGCGTGAATAATAGGGTACATAGAGCATTGGTTACTTCCAAGGTAAAGGACACAGGAAACCTGGTGACTGGAAGGGGAAATTGGGTTAAACAGCTAGTGCAGAGCATCCCTGTGGCCATCCCCCTCAATATCAGATATACCATTTTGGATACTGTTGGGGGGAAATAGCCTAGCAGAGGAAAGTCACAGTGGTTAGGCCTCTGTCTCTTGTGACATGGAAGGGAAGGGGGCAGAAGAGATGAGCTGTGCTGACAGGGGATTAGTTAGGGGAACAGAAAGATGTTGTGAATGAAAATGAAATTTCTGGATGGTATGTTGCCTCCTGGATGCCAGGATCCAGGATGTCTTGGATCAAGTCCTCAGAATTCTTAAGTGCAAGGGTGAACAGCCAGAGGTTATGGTCTGTGCAGGTACCAAGAACACAGGTAGGAAGAGTGACTAGGTTCTGCAAAGCATGTTCAGGGAGTTAGGTGCTAAGTTGAAGGATAGGACCTCCAGGGTTGTGACCTAGGATTGCTACCATGACATGTGCTAATGAGGCCAGAAATAGAAAGATTATACAGTTCAACACATGGCTAAGGCATCAGATCTATCGATCATTGGGCTCTCTTCAAGAGAAGGTGGGACCTGTTCTGAAGAGACAGCTTGTACCTGGACTGGAAGGGAACTAATATCCAAGCAGGAAGGTTTGCTAGTGCTGTGGAGGGAGGTGTTAAAACTGTAGTTGCAGGGGGATGGGAACCTGAGTGCCAGAACAGATAGTGGAGAGGTTGTGGAGACAGATGTTGTTAAGACCTCAGACAAAGTTAGGAAGCAAAAAGTTGAGCATGGTGTGATGAATGTCTTGGGCTGTGTATATTTCAATGCAAGTAGTATTGTGGGAAAGGCAGATGATCAACACCTGGAATTATGACTTAGTCATTAATGAGACTTGGTTGCAGGATTCGAGGAAGAGGAGTGGCATTGCTAGTCGAGGGAAATGTCATGGTAATGCTCAGTTAGGATGGACTGGAGAACTCATCTAGTGAGTCATTATGGGTGGAACTGAGTAATAAGAAAGGTATGACCATGTTAATGGAGACTATTACAGGCCACCCCACAATCCCAGTGAATTAGAGGAACAAATTTCCAGAGAGATTGCAGAATGTTGCAAGAAACACAAGGATGTCATAGTAGGTGATTTTAACTTTCCACGTATTGACTGACATACTGTAAAAGGACTAGATGGGAGAGAGTTTGTCAAATGCGTTCAGGGAAGTTTTCTTAATCAGTCCTGAGTGTGTGTGTGATACATGATCTGCTATTGGGGAATGTGGGCAGGTGACAGAAGTTTGTGCAGGAGAAAATTGCTTCTGGTGATCACAATGCTATTAATTATGAAGTAATTATGATAAAAGTCCACGCATTGAGATTCTGAATTGGAGAAAGGCCAATTTTGATGGTATCAGAAATGATCTCTATGCAAGGACAGGCTATTTTCTGGCAAATGTGTACTTGATAAGTGGGAGACCTTCAAAAGTGAAATTTTGAGAGTACAAAGCTTGTATGTGCCTGTCAGAATAAAAGGTAAAGATATAAGGTGTAGGAAACCTTGGTTTTCAAGAGATATTGAGGCCCTGGTTAAGAAAAAAGGTGCGTTGTGGGTAGAAACAACTGAGGTGCTTATGGAGTATAAGAAATGCAAGAGAACATCTAAGAAAGAAATCAGGAGGGCTAAAAGGCAGCATGGGTTTCATAGCAAACAAAGTGAGGGAGAAACCCGAGGGCTTCTACAGATATGTTAAGAACACAAGAATTCCAAAGGTCACAATTGGCCCTCTAGTGGATCAGAATGTGTGGAGCCAGAAGAAATGGGGGAGATCTTAATTGCAGTTTTTGCATCTGTATTCACGCGAGATGGATATAGAGAATAGAAGTAAGGTAAAACAGCATCAACTTCATGAACTCTATACAGATTAGAAGAGGCAATGTTCTGTGTCGAGATAAATCCCCAGACCCTACAGGAACAAAGTGCAGAAATTGCTGTGGCCCCAGCAGAGATATTTAAATCATCCTTAGGAGCAGATGAGGTACCAGGGGATTGGAGGATAGCCAATGTTCTACCACTGTTTAAGAAAGGTTTCAAACTAAACCAGGAAATTATAGGGAAAGTTTTTGGAAGGTATTCAAAGGGACCTGATATGTATTAGGATAGACATGGACTAATTAGGGATAGTCAGTACAGCTCTGTGCATAGGAGATTGTGTCTAACCAATCTGAGTTTTTTGAGGAAGTTACCAGGAATGTCGGATGTTGTCTGCATGGAGTTTAACAATGCATTTAACAAGGTCTCACATTGCAGGTTTTCAAGAAGGTTTAGTCACTTGGCATTCAAGATGAGATAATACATTGGATTAGACATTGGCTTTGTGGAAGAAGCCAGAGAGTGGTGTAGATGCTTGCCTCTCTGACTGGAGGTCTGTGACTAGTGGAGTGCTGCAGGGATCAATGCTGGCTCTGTTGTTTTTGTCATCTATATCAATGATCTGGATGATAATGTAGTTAACTAGATGAGCAAATTTGTGGATGACTGCATGATTAGGTGTGCAGTAGACAGGGAGGAAGACCATCAAAGCTTGTAGCAGGATCTGAACCAGCTGGAAAATGGCAGATGGAATTTAATTCAGATATGTGCAAGGTGTTGCACTTCAGTAGGACTGAACAGGGTAGGTCTTACACAAGTGAGTGATAGGCACTGAGGAGTGCAGTAGAACAAGGGGATCTGAAAATACAGGTCCATAATTCATTGAAAGTGTTGTCACAGGTAGATAGGGTCATAAAGAAAGCTTTTGGCACATTGGACTTTATGTCAGAATATTGATTACGGGAGATGGGATGCTATGTTGAAGTTGTACAAGACATTGGTGAAGCCTAATTTGGAAAGATGTAAATAAGGTTGAAAGAGTACAGAGAAAATTTACAAGGATGTTGCTGGGTCTGGAACACCTGAGTTATAAGATTGAACAGGTTAGGACTTTATTCCTTGGAACATAGAAGATTGAGAGATTTGATAGAGACATTCAAAGTGAGGGGTCAGAATAGGGTAAATGCAAGCAGGCTTTTTCCACTAAGGTTGGGTGGGACTACAACTAGAAGTCATGGGTTAATGGTCAAAAGTGAAAAGTTTAAGGGGAACAGGAGGGGAACAGGAGGGGAACATTCTTTACTCAGAGGGCCACGGGAGGGGAGAATGACCTGCCAGCTCAATAGTGCATTAATTGAATTCAGCAATTAAGTTTGGATAGGTACATGAATGGTAGACTATGGTCCTGGTGCCGGTTGATTGGAGCAGGCATTTTAAATGGATCAGCATGGACTGGATGGGCTTAAAGGCCTTTTCTGCACTGCACTTTTCTATGACATTTGTTGCCTGTTCTCTCTATCAATTGTCCCTCTATTCCTCAATTCCCTCTGTTTCTTGTTTCTAGGAGAAGATATAATCCCACCTTCTCCAGTACATCTACACTTTTCTTGATTCATAACACTATATCTCTTTGACTGCATGTCTTAAAATTTATCAAGGTATTTGTTATAATAAAATGTATCACATTTTGCTCTGGTACCTGGTGTACTGAAATACCCAAAATGCATTTTGCCTAGCCCATTAGATGAACAAAACACTTGTATATTGAGGAATGACTGTAATTAAGGTCCATTTTCAAATGCAAGAGCATTCCAGCTGAACATATGCCTCTTGCTTCTCCCCACAGCCCTGCAATTTTTCAACCTGGTGTCTATTGAATCATAGAACAGTACAGCACATTACAGGCCCTTCGGCCCACAATGTTGTGCCGACCCTCAAACCCTGCCTCCCATATAACTCCCCCACCTTAAATTCCTGCATATACTTGTCTAGTAGTCTCTTAAACTTCACTAGCGTATGCCTCCACCACTGACTCAGGCAGTGCATTCCATGCACCAACCACTCTCTCATCCTTTACTATTGCAACCTCCAACTTTCTAGATTTTAACCTCACTGTATTTGCATATTAGTTTTCAATTACTTTTGCTTCATTCAGTGATTATCATTCTAAAATTCTTACCGTCCTTCTGAACAATACTCCAATTGTGCTGAACCAACATTTTACAAAGGTTCATGACTTCTTGCTCTGAAAATGTGCCTCTTTATTTAAAAGCCAAGGTCCAGGCTGCTTTCACTAGTTTCCTCTTTCTTGTAATTGATTCTTAAACAAGTTCTTTTTTTTAAAAAAATGAGCTGCATCTCTCTACTTGTGTCTGTGCTCTTAGTTATAGACACCAGCTGATAACCTATTGACTATAAAATGATAGATGGTAGTTTTACTTTGGAGGCAGGAGGTTGGCAGTTTCATCCTCAGAATGGAAATCTAATTTAATTTCACAGAAGAAAATGCATTGTGCAAGGTTCCACCCTGGGAATCAGGTCTCCTTGGTGGATATATTACTGTTTTGAAAAGGGTAGGTGCAAGTTTTTGTTCAGTTGTCTGTTCCCATATATATTTTAACTGCCATATACAAAATCTCACATCTTTTATGCAAACTGCCAGATACCCTATATTATAATGAGTGGCTATTCACATCATTGCTCAAGAACAAAAGAGGTGCTACATAAATGCAGATTTAATTTTAGGATGATAATACATTTGAAACAAGACACCAGTATCTTTGAAAGAGAATACAATTGTGAAAGTAGTGCCACTTAGTTTTACTAGCAGTTAAACTCCAGGTTGCAAACAAATTACTGCAATAGCTGGACTCAATAGCTCCTCAACCCTGGAGAAAGCTGAAATCATCTTTGATCTGCATATTTTCTATAGCAATTACAGTGTGATTAGAGGAAAGTGACATTGCCATTCTGGAAATTTGAGATGTAGTGGACTAGGGGAGAAAAATGGATCCAGCAAATTTTATTGGCAGTTATTTACGATCACATTCCGAATGTGTCTCCATGGAATAACCCATACATCAAAGCGACAAGCCAGTGTCTGAAAAAGAAGCAATATGGGTTAGTAAGAACAAAAAAATGGATGCATTAATTGTGTGTACACATCCATCTCACAGGAACTTATCTAATCAAGGAATCATAAAGTGCAAAAAGCAGCCATAACTTTAGAAATGACAACTGCCAACTATCCCCACCCCATTGTTCTGCATCTTGTGTTAATTCAGGTACACACGCAGTTGCCTCTATTAAGTATCCTGTACACCTACTTGTTAATGCAAGCATTTAATCAGCCAATCATGTGGCAGTAGCTCAATGCAGACATGGTCAAGAGGTTCAGTTGTTCAGACCAAACACCAGAATGGGGAAGAAATATGATGCAAGTGACTTCAACCGTGCAATGATTATTGGTGCCATACAGGATGATTTGAGTATCTCAAACTGCTGATCTCCAGGGATTTTCATGTACAATAGTCTCTAGAGATGACACAATGATGTAAAAAAAAAAAAATAAAATCCAGTGAGTGGCAGTTCTGTGGATGAAAACACCTCATTAATAAGAGGTCAGAAGAGAATGGCCAGTTTGGTTCAAGCTGACATGAAGGAGACAGTAACTCAGATAACCATGTGTTTCAGTGGTGTGCAGAAGAGCATCTGAATCTTGAACCTTGAAGTGGTCCAACAGAAGACATACACTACAGGAAGTACCTAATTAAGTGGCCACTAAGTGTACCAATCCCTTTTAAGTATTCCCCCCCCCCCGCCCCCCAAATCTGGTTTCCTTAAGAGCAGCATCACAACAGTTAGTATGGTTGTATTTATTCGTGGGACCTGGGTTTGATTTGCACCTTGGGATCAACTCATGGAATGTACATATTCTCTCCATAATCATGTGGCTTTCTTTCAGAAACTGTTTTGTCCCATATCCTAAAGCTATGCTGATTAGCTATTTGTCTGAATTACCCCTGGGAAGTGCAGTAGAATGAAGTACAGAGAAGTGGATGGATGAGGTAGACAGCAAACAGCAGGGAAGAGAAAATGAGGGAGTTGGTCTGGTGGGATTGGCCTAGATCTGATGAGGTGGGTGAAGTGGCCTCTTTTTTATTCAAGATAAAGTTTAATGTCATTCAACCATGCACTTGTATACAGCTAAATGAAACATTTTTCCTGGGGCTAAAGAGCAAAATGTAATCACACACAACACAGTTATGATCCAGCACATGCAGTCACAAAATAAAATTAGCACAAATCCTTGAGTGGCATGGCCTGAACAATGACAAAGATGTAAAGTGACCAGTGCAGGATGAGAGTGGGGCTGTGAGTTGTGCAGTGGTGGTGGGGAGGTGGGGGCATAGCATTCAGATCTTCAGATAGGGTGTACATGTGTGCTGGGTGGCAACAAGGTGTAAAAAAAATCAAAAGGCTGGGGGAAGAAGCCATTATCCAGTCTAATAGTTCTGGTTCTCATGTTGCAGTACTTTCTGCTGGATGGCAGGAGGTCAAAGAGATTGTGGGAAAGTTAGAGGGGTCCTTGACAATCCTGGTGGCACTGCATATGTAGTACTTATGATATATTATAATTGAATACAGATATTACCTTTTAAATCTAACACACCAGCTATTAAAAATTCTCATTTCCCTTCACCTTCCTTCCCCAACCCCATTCCAATGCTCTAGACTGAACTCCAAACTTTAATTTTGTCTCCATTTACCATCACAGCTTTCTATATCAAGATTGTCAACTAATAATTTTTCAGAGAATAAAAGGCCAGAGCATTGGGACCAGAGGACGTAGCATCAGAATAGAAGGAATCCCTATACAGAGATGAGGATTTCTCCCCCTAGCCAGAGGACGGTGAACCTGTGGAATTCATCATCACAGATGGCTGGAGGACAAGTCACTGGGTATATTTAAAGCAAAAGTTTGATAGGTTCTTGATTGGCAAGGGTATCAAAAGTTTTGGGAAGAAGGCAGGAGAATGGGATTGAGAGAAACAATAAATCAGTCACGATTGAAAGGTGGAGCAGTGTTGATTAGCTGAATGACCTGATTCTGTTCCTATCTCTATGGAGACATGGGATTTAGATACAGAAAGTAGAGATTGATAGACTTTAAAAGCAACATTATTGGATCCTTTAAAACACAATGGGAAGGTAAGAAAGGCAGGGTAGCAACATCAAACCACTGCAAATAAATCAGTTTTGTTGTCATTAACATTTAGAGACCAGCTTTGGAAAAGTTACTGATGATCTTGCATAGAGTGAATAAACAATTCACTAAGATGATTGCATGTTTGAAAGGAATTGCAAGAGTGATATTGGCACAGAAATTTATAGCAGAGAACAATATAAACAAATTAATGTTCAAAAGGTTCCTCCTGAAAGAATTTTTTTTTTTTGCAGTCACTTAAAAGGTAAATGGGGCCATTAATTGATTGAATTATAAAAATTGATTTTAGCAGTTGAAATAAAGCAGAAACTGAAACATTTGGTCCCTTGTGTCTGCATTTCCATTCAAGTAGATCTTCTACCTCAATTCCACTTTCTGGTACTAATCCTATATTCCCTCAATTCCTCCAAAATCCAAAAAGAAATGATTTATTGATATCCATCAAAATTATATTGTGTGGCATCTCCACAACTCTCTTGGACAAGAGTCCTTCCCATTGCTGTCTTGAATGGTTAGCCCTTTAGATTTTATGTTTTGCAAAGTTCAATAAACCAGAAATGCTAATGCTTAGACACACCGAGTTTAAATGAAGGGAAATGGATGCAAGTGAAGTGAATTGAAAAATCAGTCTCTCGGTTTCGACGGTGTTAAAGATTTCCTCCAGCTTGGCAACAATTGGAATCTGCTGGCTGGAGGCCAGGAGCCTGTCACAGGAGAAATTTCTTATCAAAGCTTCTGCAGAGTAGAGATCTGTTCCTGATCCAAGAACATCCCCTCTTTAATTTGGTGCTCGGTGCCAATAGATGGTGTCTCAAAAAAAAAGGGAAAGTTGCCAACAATTTCCAGGGTTAGTGATTACTTTTTGCTCTGACAGTGGTGTCTGAAAAGAAGATGCTGTCTAAGTTGCATGCCATCTTCGACAATGACTCCCATCCACTCCATAATGTACAGGTTAGGCACAGGAGTACATTCAGCCAGAGACTCATTCCACTGAGATACAACACTGAGTGTCATAGGAAGTCATTCTTGCCTGTGGCCATCAAACTTTACAACTCCTCCCTCGGAGTGTCAGACACCCTGAGCCAATAGGCTGGTCTTGGACTTATTTCCACTTGGCATGATTAACTTATTATTATTTAATTATGGTTTTATATTGCTATATTTCTACACTGTTCTTGGTTGGTGTGGCTGTAACGAAACCCAATTTCCCTCGGGATCAATAAAGTATGTCTGTCTGTCTAAGCACAAATTCAATGGAAAAAAGCTTATTGCCATTTACTAAACCTACTGAGTTAGTATGTTTTCAAAAAAATTAAGGTCATTATTTACATACAACACAATACACAGACTCCCTGCAACATTGCCTGACCCCCACCTATCTTTGTATTGTCTGCAAACTTGGCTACAAAGCCATCAATCCCAATCATTGACAATGTGAAAAGAAGTGGACCCCACACTGGTCCCTGCATGGCACCACTAGTCACTAGCAGCCAACCAGGAAAGGTCCCCTTTATTCCCACTGTACCTTCTGCTAGCCAACCTTATATCTATGCTAGTACCTTTACTGTTATTCTCTTGTTTGGCAGCCTCGTGTGGCATCTTGTCAAAGGCCTGAAAATCCAAGTACACAACATCCACTGACTCTCCTGTGTCTATTCTACCTGTCACTTCCTCAAAAGAATTCCAACAGATATAAGAAATATTCCCCTTTAATGAAACCATGCTGATACTTGGAGGGCTGTAGAGGCTTTGGAGAAGGTGCAGAAGTGGTTCACCAGGATGCTGCCCAGATTAGAGGGCATGTGTGACAAGGAGAATTATTTTCTGTGTTTCCCCAGGGTCAAAATGACCAGTAACAGAGGTCATCAATTTAAGAGGAGGAGGAAGTTCAGAGGAGATGTGCAGGGTAGTTCTACTTTAAACAAAGTAAGGGTGTTAGAATTTACTGTCAAAGGTGCTGGAGGCTTCTCTGATGTGGAAGAAACCTTTAAGAGGCTCTTAGACAGGCATATGAATGTCCAGAGAATAGAGGGACAAGAATCATGTGCAGGCAGGATTTAGCTTAATCAGATTTCATTAGCTTAATTAGTTTGGTAAAACATCTTGGGATGAAGGGTCTGTTCTTGTGCTGCACAATTCTGTTTTATGTAGGGATATGGTAAAGACTATAGCAAAAATGGTCTGATTATGTAGGGACATGTAATGTTTCAGAGATGTGTTCAAACCACACACACAAAAAAGTCTATGTATCCAGTGTGGCCTTCTCCACATTGAGACCCAGTGCAAATTGGAGAACTGCTTTGTCAAGTACCTTTGCTCCATCTGCAAAAAGCAGGATTTGCTGGTGGCCAACCATTTTAACTCCTATCCCCATTCCTGTTCTGACATGACACTCTCAGGGTGGAGGAGCAACACCTCATATTCTGATTAGGTAGCCTCCAACCTGATGGCCTGAACATTAATTTCTCTTTCTGATAATATTTTCCCCCCTCTCTCCCCACTCTGGCCTGTAAATCTCTTCTCCTTACCTGCCCATCACCACCCCCCATGCCCTTCTCCTTCCCTTTCTCCCATGATCCACTATCAGATTCCTTCTTCTCCAACCCTTTTACCTTTTCCACCTATCACTTATTAGTCTCTTACTTCATTCTCCCCCTCCCCACCCTCCCATCTATCCCACTTCACCCGTCACCTTCTAGTCATCTCCTTCCCCCATCTCCACCTTTTCAATGCTGGCATCATCCCCTTCGTTTCCAGTCCTGATGAAGCGTCTAGGCCCCCCCAAAAAAATCAATTGTTTATTCATTGTCTGACCTGCCAAATTCTTCCAGCATCATGTGTTGCTTAAGAAAATAAAGCTAGGTTGTTTTACCTTCATCAATGGTGGGCTTGTTTGGAAGGAGCAGTATTTGAAGTTGTAAGGCTTTCCTTTGCGACAGACCGTTCTTCCAATATCAATGTGCAGAATGTACTTAAGTCCTGCAACAACCTACAAGATAAAAAAGTGAATTCTCCTTTTAAATATCTCCTTGGGACACACTTAACAGACTGGATTTACCCTTTAAAAAAAAACTGAGGGGCAAAGGATGGAACTAATATCTAGATTTGCTATTCTCATGGCTCAAAGGAAAAATTAAATTTACTGCATCTTTGGATTCTTAGCCTAGATCTGCATAATGTTTTGAGGTTGATGTTACTTCATGCTAAGTACCTTAGGTTAAGAAACAACATCTTTAAATTGGATCAATGTGGTGTGGCTGCAGATTTCTGGATTCTGTGTATTGGTTTGGGGAGTGAGAATTGGTCTACAGATTCCTGGACGACTTTGACTCAGCAACCTTGCTTCAATTCCCTGAAGAGTCCAAACCATTTGAGTCGGGCGAGTTGCAAAACCTTGACTCCTGGAGAAAGGAGTTTCCTTTGGAAGAAAGAGGAGACAGAAGATGGAGGGGAGATCTGCAGACAGGGTGAACATGAAGACTCACTTTCCATGGCAGAGATAGTCAATAAACAAAGTGCAAGGATTGAGAGGGACAAAAGGAAATAAATTACTTCGTGGTGGAGGCAAAGCAAATGGCACCTGGGTAAACCCAAGAGTTCGTAAGAGCCGAGAAAAGGGAGTAAAAAGAAAAAAGAAACATCTTTATGGGCAGCCTTGGATTAATGGGCTGAATGGCCTGGCTGTCTTCCATTAGCTTGTTCGGGATGCAGTAGAAGACCACAGCCCTTAACATCTGAACATGATCCTTCTTACCTGTATCTGTGCTCTTTGTATCTTCTGGACTTTATACAGGTAGATGTCATTCGATCGGTTGTTATAGTCATAGATTGCTAATAAGGTGGCATTTTGAACTCCCGGGTTATTCTTGTCAATATCTTTTGGGGCTCCTGGATTATCTGAAACATTGCAAGAAACAACAGCAGTGAGAGGAGGAAGGATCTGCATGCCAGTGGGATTGCAAAAGTCCCTTTATCATTAAATGACTGCACCAGATATCAGAGCTTAATAACACTAACAGAAAATGTTGGAAATATTCAGCAGATTACACAGAAGCTACCTCTTCCTCCAGGTATGATTTTACAACTAGGCTGTGTGCGATTGGAACCCAGAATTTACATTTTGATGGTGTGTTTTGGTGTAGATTAAGTGATCTGGTGCTTTGCTGTCTCCAAGGGAGTTCGATGACGTTTGGAGCCGAGTGTGTGGCCTGGAGGCCTGGTAGCCTGGAGAAGAGGCACAAACTCATAATCGACTCCATTGTGTCTCTCCGATTGAGGCATCGAGCAAGGTTGAAGTTTAATGAGAGCGGAAGACTGGTGGGTTTTTGGTGCCATCTGCCTGTGTTTGACTGGTTTTCCCTCCTCCTTGCTAGCTGCTAATTAGAGGAAAGTGCAACAGCCTTGGGATCCAAGTTGTTAGGATTGATCAACAAGGCTGTGGACTCATTTTGGGGAACTTTGAAGTTCATGTTGCCACCCAGCAATTCCCCAATTTAACCCTACCCTAATCAGAGGATAATTTACAATGACCAATTAACCTACCAACTGGTGGCCTTTGGACTGTGGGAGGAAACCAGAGCGCCCAGAGGAAACCCACATGGTCACGGGGAGAATGTACAACTCCTAACAGGCAGCGGCAGGATTTGAATCCAGGTCACCTGGACTGTAAAAGTGTTGTGCTAACCACTACGCTATTGTGTATGTTGGGTACTTGATGTTTTGTGAATGGGTTCAATGGCGTTTGTTTGTTTCGTGGCCGTCTGTGGAAGGACAAATATCAGTTGTATTCTGTATACATACTTTGATAATAAATTTACTTTGAACTATGGAGAGAAAGGTGTCACATACACATTGAAACAGTGAAATTTATCAGTTTTCAAATTATTTCAGCAATGATCATAGCAGTTAGCCCGCAAGTGTCACCATGCTTCTGGTGGCAAAAAAAAATGCCCACAACTCACTAACACTAACCATTTGTCTTTGCAATGTGGAAAGAAACTGTAGCACTCAGAGGAAACCCAGAGTCACAGGGAGAGCGTACTTACAGGCAGTGGTGGGAATCGAACCCTGATCAGTGATCTCTGCCACTGTAAAGCAATTGGGCTAACTGCTGTCTGCATCAACTTGAAACATTGACTGCTTCCTCTTCTCTCAGATGTTGACTGATCTGCTGAGTATTTCATCTCATTGAAACCTATTGAAGATTGAAAAGTCTAGATAGAGTGGGTCTGGAAAGGATGTTCCCTATAGTGGGAGAGTCTAGGACCAGAGGACACAGATAGAGTGGGTCTGGAAAGGATGTTCCCTATAGTGGGAGAGCCTAGGACCAGAGGGTACAGATAGAGTGGGTCTGGAAAGGATGTTCCCTATAGTGGGAGAGTCTAGGACCAGAGGGCACAGCCTCAGAATAGAAGGATATCCTTTTAGAACAGAGGAGGAGGAGGAATTCATTTAGCCAGTGGGTGGTGAATTTGTGTAATTCACTGACTTTAACAGCTGTGGAGGCCAAGTCATTGAGTATATTTAAAGCAGAGGTTGATAGGTTCTAGATTAGTAAGGGCATCAAAGGTTACGAGGAGGCAGGAGAATGAGGTTGAGAGGGATAATAAATCAGCCATGATGGAATGGCAGAGCAGAATCAATGAGACCGATTCTGCTCCTTTGTCTTAGTTTTACGGTCTATGGTTTTTCCAGCAATTTTGGCTTTTATTTCAGGTTTTCGGTGTCTCCAGTTTAAAAAAACTGGAAGCATTAGATACCCTCTTTCCAGTGTGGGTATGAAGGGCCTCTAATCTGTGCAGTACAAATTTCACTAACCGTTGTCCTGAACTCAGGATACTATCCTTGCTGTGACACTGAAACAGCTCATTTCCAGCTTAGCAAAAATTCAAACCTCAAGCAAGGATTCACAAATAACATGACTTTCGACTTTGCTTGAGGCTCGAGTTTCTTTGCACTAATCATGGTCACTGACACACACCCACAAGTGCAGATATACATTCACATCTCACAGTTTGAAACCTATCGAATATTGAAAGACCTATATTCAGTGGTTGATGAGAGGGCATTTCCAATAGTAGGAGAATCCAGGACCAGCCTCAATAGAAGGATGTGTCTCTAGAACAGAGATGAAGAGGAATTTACTTAGCCAGAGGGTGGCGAATCTGTGGAATTCATTACCACAGACAGCCATGGAGGTCAAATCTTTGGGTAGATTTATAGTGGAGACTTGTAGGTTCTTGATTAGTAAGGGCACCAAAGGTTATCAGGAGAAGACTGGAGAGTTGTGTGACAGGGATAATAAAACAGCCGTGATGGATTGGAGAAGCAAAAAACTTGAGCTGCGTGGCCAAATTCTGCTCCTATGTCTTATGGCCTTACAACATTAACTAAAATAGAATGACAGAACCAAGCAGTTGACACCAAGTTCAGCAAGGCCTTTTATAGTACTAGAATAGTATTGAGTGTTCCAATTTGTTCTGCATTTCATTTAAATACTTAATATATTACTCAGTTTGTCTTTTGTTATTTCCACAAAATTTTGGCTAATTAGGCTAAAATTTACCGGTCCGGATGTGTCCCAGTTAACCAGAATCCACAGTACAAATAATGTGGAAAGGGAATTTTGTGGGGGGGTGGTCATGGTTAGCAAGTTTGCTGGTGGCATGAAGTTTGATAGAGATGCTGACAGAGTGGAGGGTAGTCCAAAGCCACAAGGTGATATTGATGTGTTGATGAAATGGGATATTAGAAAAACAATGGCAGATAGAGCTCAATCCTGATCAATGTGAAACAATGTATTTCGGAACCCGAATGAGACCAGGACATGTACCATAGATTGTAGGGTCTTGGGAATATAGAGGAACAGTGGGACCTTGGAGTACAGGCCATAGCTCGTCAAGGTGATTATATGGTTAAGGCAGCAAATGGGATACTTTATTTGTGGGGGCATTGAATACAAGAACAGGGACACCATGCTCTAACGTTATAAGACATTGATCAGATCTCAGCTAGAGGACCAAGTGCATTTCTGGTCAACCATTAAAGAAGGGATGTGACAGTGCTGGAGAGGGTGCAGAGGAGATTCATTGTGACATTGCCTGGGATGGGAGAGTTCATTTATGAGGACAGACTGGAAAGTTGCTATGCCTGTTTGCAAGTGAGGAGATTGGAAGGGGACGTGACTGAAATATGAAATGAAGGCTAAGGGCTAAGGTTAAGTTGAGCTGCAGGAAAAATTTCCCTCAAAGACAATGAAGCTAGAGGCAATAGATTTAGGGCAAGTGGTTAGAGGGGATCTGAAGGGGGGGGGGGGAAAGAGAGAAACTATCTTCACCCAGAGTGGTGAGTACTTAGAATGTACTGCCTGAGAGAGAGGTAGAAGCCGAGAGGCTGGCAACTTCATGTTTCATCTGGTTCACCCTGGAGGCTTGAGAGAGCTGCGACTTGAATCAACCACTACTATAACTTACCACTGGTCCTATAGAGCTGGTATCATTGTATCACTACAGCCTTTCATCTTCATTTGCAAGTCATCTATGACCATCTCAGATCAAGCATCAACTTCATTTACATGTATTAGGACTTGGGCCAAATGGCACTCGGCCAAGTTACCCTAAATCATAAACAAGAGATTCTGCAGACGCTGTAAATCCAGAGGAACACAAAAATGCTGGAGGAACTCAGCAGGTTAGGCAGCATTAGGAGATAATTAACAGCTGTCTGTTCCTTCCTCTCTATAGATGCTGCCTGACCTGCTGAGCTCCTCCAGCACTGTTTGTTACTGAGCAACAGCAAGGTGGATGAAAGTGCTAAAACAGTCTAAAACATTTTGCCAAAAATCATCTGATTTGGATGGTGCTATTAAATGTGAACACAACAGCAAATGGATGTATCCAAGCAGGCAATCAGAATAGTGCATTGCAACACTCAGCTGATGGGTGAAACTATGTGAAACTTTACTTAGATATTCACTTCCTCTGTACGACCACAGCATTCGGGTGTAGACAGTTAGATCAAGTTCCAGAATAAACAGAGTAAACACCACTAAAATAAAGATTAAAGCATACTGGTACAGATTAAAATAACAGACATCTGAAGTTAAAGGAGGAATTGTGTTAAATTGATGTGGAGAGTGACAATAAGAAGGAAGCAAAGTTCAAAGTGTCGGTAGGCACCCAGGGAGATGATTGAACTTACTGATGAGTCACTATAACCAAATGCATGACTCAGTGCCTCTGCTTATTCATCACACTTGCCCCTTCACACACCAATGTCCTCCTGCCTTCTACTTCTGGACACAATCTCAGCTCTTTTTGCTTCAGTTTTTCCACCAGGCTATAGGATTCCTGCTCAATGGTGCAAGTTCTTGATTGATAACACCTTGTTCAGGATCCAGTGCAGTGTGGGGGAACTCTTTCATGTTAGGGTGAGATAGTACAGGAATAGGTCCTTTCATCCACACCACCAGTGTTGGCCAATAATCATCCATTTAAACTAATCTCGTTTATTATCTTGCACCCATTCAACTACTAGGCCCTTGGCCCATTGAGTCTGCTCTGCCATTTCATTATGGCTGAACCATTTCCCCCCTCTCAGCCTCAGTCTCCTACCTTCTCCCAGTATTCTGTAATGTCCTGACTAATCAGGAAGCTATCAACCTCTGCCTTAAATGATTTGGCCTCAGCAGCTGCCTGTGGCAACAAATTCCACAATTTACTACTCTTGCTAAAGAGATTCCCCTCATCTGTTCCAAAAGGACACACCTCTATTCTGAGGCTGTGTCATCTGGTCTTAGACTCCCAGCCATAGGAAACATCCTCTCCATCAAGGCCTTTTACGATTTGATAGGTTTCAATGAGGTCACTCCTCATTCTTCTGAATTCCAGACAGTAAGAGGCCCTGTCATATGACAAGCCTTTCAATCCCAGAATCACTTTTGTGAAGCTCCATCGAACCAGCTCCAAGATCAGCATATCCTTTCTTAGATAAGGAACACAAAACCGCTCACAATACGCCCAAGTGAGGCCTCACCAGTGCTTTATAAAGCCTCAACATTACATCCGTGCTTTTATATTCTACTCCTCTCAAAATGAATGCCAACATTACATTTACCTTCCTCACCACTGACTCAACCTTTAGGGAATTCTGCACAAGGACCTCCAAGTCCCTTTGCACCTCTGATTTTAGACTTCTCTTTCCATTTAGAAAATAGTCTACACTTATTTCTTCTGCTAAAGTTATCACACCCCATACAATATTGTTATTAAAATGTGTCATTTTCCAAAGTGTATTTTCTATTAAAGTTAATAGTATACACAGAGACACATGCACTCAACCAGGGGCAGTGTCCAAGCTGGGGTTGGGGTTGGTGCTGCCCCCCCCACCCCCACAGTATTCCCTCAGCAGAAGACAAGCTCTATATGGTCATCTGCAGATTTCAGTGGTATTTCAGAAGACAAGCTCTATATGGTCATCTGCAGACTCTTAAGTGGCTGTATGTTTATCGCATACACACCAAGCGCACTTTGTGTTGTGTGTTACTGTCAGTACTGTGCTTTTGCACCTTGGCCGCTGAGTAACACTGTCTCATCTGGCTGTATTCAGGAGTATTCATGTATGGTTGGATGATAATTAAACTTGAAATGAAATGGAATTGGGGAAAAAAGTACAATAATAAACTTCACTGCTTTTCTAATATTACAAGGAGCTCATACTGAATTGAGCCAAGTTGTGGCTCATTAATGCATTGTGATTGCGACACCTTGTCCCAGATTCAGGGCAGTGAGGGATGGGAGAAGAGCTCTCTCACGTCAGGGTTGGACAAGCCCTGCAGCCCAGTAAGCATCCATTTAAACTAATCCCATCTGCTATCACAGCACCAGCAACCTGGGTTCAATTCCCAATAATGTCTGCAAGGAGTTTTTATATTCTCCCCACAAGCACATGGGTTTCTTCCCACTTTCTAAAGACACACAGGGCTAGTTGGTTAATTGGTCACATGCATGTAATTGGGCAGCACAGGTTTGCAGGGCTGGATCCCCAAATAAAAACAAAAATGAAACAGCCACCACACACTCCCCAGATCTCTCCCTCATATCAAAAAAAATCTTCTCCACACCAAAGCTAATTTACAGAGGCAAGCAGAGCAGTCTCAAGACATTGTTACCTTTAGGAGCATGGATTTTTATTTAATGCCTTTAGAAGCTGCATATAAATTAGATACATATTTGTTTACAAGAGACTGTTGGGAGTTACTCAATCAAGCAAGCCTTCTTTTGCATTCCATCCCAAATATCACCCTTGTATTCAAACTGTAGCAGAAGCCACATCCTCCCAGAGAGTACAAACAACACATTTACTGAGTACACCACTAACAACTCTCCCTCCTCAGTTACTGCACAGAAAGCATTCCACAAGTAAACAGCATCACAGAAAGAAGAACCAACAGTTACTTGCCATCTGAATGAACTAAGCCAGCCAGCAACAGTACAGTGACCGTCACTCCCAACATCATACCCAGACACTCCACACACAGACCAACTGCTTTCCTCTTTGACTTCACCATAAGTCAGGAGGGCTCAGCCACAACTGGGCCTTTATTGGTTGTCTCCTAATTACAAGCATCCGTTTGAACCAATGGAATCGTAGCTCATTTTCATGGTTTTGCAACACATTCTTCAGAAACCACATGCTACAGTGAGCAGGCAGCAGCCTTTCAGGTACATTTTGAAAATGAAGTTTTTGGTAAGAGTTGACCAGTGAGGAGCTGGTCCAAGGTAAGTGGAGGGTAGGATACCAGTCGGGTCAGAAGGTTCCTCTACTATGATAATGCTTAAATTGGACCAAAAGCCAATGTTACCTTAATTAACTAAAACACACACAGCAGATCTTCCAGATCACTTAAAGCTGCGCTCTTGAATAAAAACCTTGTATGTGAAAGGTAGCAGAGGGTTGGCATGGTAGCGTGGGGAGGGTGGCAGCATGGAAGCATGACAAGTTTGTATGTTGTTCCTGTGATCCCGTGGGATTCCTCCGAGTGCTCCAGTTTCCTCCCCCATTCCAAAGACAAACAGTGAGGGTTAGTGAGCTGTGTTGGCACCAGAATCGTGGCAGTTCTTGTAGGAACAATCCCTTTAAGTAATTGAGGCATTTCACTGTATGCTTCAATGTTTCAATGTACATGTGACAAATAAAACTAAACTTTTAAGTAACAAACAAACTTAATTAGGAGCAGGACTCGGTCTTACAGAGTGTACTATAGGTGTAGGCTTCAATGTCCATCACGAAGGAGTTGCTTGTTAAGGCCAGCAGTGACCCAGTGGCTGAGTCCTGGCAGACGTAGCTGTCGGGCAAGGACTGAGTGAACCAGTACTGCGGATAAACCTATCTGACCTCATCTTCAGTGACTTTCCTGCAGCAGATCATCAGCCCATGACGACGCTGGTAAGAGTAACCACCTTCTGGTAACCAGCTCCCGTCTCCACACCAAGAACATCCTCCATCTCTTGTGTGCCTTTGTTTTAACTGGGGTAGATACAGAAAGTGGATTAGATAGATTTAGAGGGATATTAGCCAAACGCTAATGTCAAATCAATGTAAATTTATTACCAAAGTGCATATACATTGGCATATACTTCCTCGAGATTCATTTTCTTGCAGGCATTTCCAGGAAAATAAAGGAATACAATAGAATTTATGACCAATTATACACTTAACAAGGACTGACAAGCAATCAATGTGCAAAAGAAGACAAATTGTGCAAATAAAAAAATAAATAATGTGAATAACATGAGTTGTGGAGTCTTTGAAAGTGAGACTGTAGGTTGTGGAATCAGCTCAGTGGGTGAAGTTACTGGTTTAGTAGTCTGATGGTTGTAGGGTAATAACTGTTTCTCTCTCGGGAAGGTCAAGACTACGCTGTACCTCCATATAAATAAATAATGCCTGTCTCTGTGGCGTTATTGACCAGGGATAAATTTCAGATCTGGCTCTTGTGGAGAGCTGTGGGCAACCAGCAAGTGTAAAGGATGCCCAGTGCAATCCGTTACTACACGGCTGGTCATACCCCTCGCTCTGCCCATCGCGATAAAGTCAAGGAAGCAACCATGGTTCATTGGAGAGTGCAGAAGGTGCAGACATGGGCATCAGCAGGTACCAACCTGGAGCCGGTGCCACATGCCAAATAGACAGCAGGAGCAATGTGCCCAGTGGATCAGGTCAAAGCTCTGCTGTCTTCTCTCACTCAGTAGTTGATGGAGTTGGACAAACAGCAGGTGGGAAGAGGAGGTTCTGAGAGCAATAGCACTCCCCCACCTCAAAGCTAAGCACATCAGCTCCAGCCAGCTTGTAACCAACCTGAATAGTTGGCACAGGAGCCTTTTAGAGAACAGTCCAGCAGCAGTTGCTGGCTCCTTTTCTGGTTGGTTGCTGGTGACTGGTGGTGTCCCACAGGGATTGGTGTTGGGACCACTTCTTTTTTCGATGGGCCAGATGGACCACTCCTGCTCCTATTTCTTATGTATGATCGTGCACTTTGGTAGAGGAATAAACAGGGAGAAAGTTTAGAAATCAGAGGAGCAAAGGGACTTGGGAGTCCTCATGTAGGATTCCCTAAAGGTTAACTTGAAGGATGAGTCAGTGGTGAGGAAGGCAATAGCAATGTTAGCATTCTTTTTGAGAGGATTGGAATATAAAAGCAAAGATGTAATGCCAAGGCTTTATAAAGCGTTGGTCAAACCACACTTAGAGTATTCTGAGCAGCTTTGGTCCCTCATCTTAGAAAGGATGTGCTGGCATCGGAGAGGGTCCAGAGGAGGTTCCCATGAATGATGCCGGGAATGGAAGGGTTAACAAGTGAGGAACATCTGGTGGCTCAGGGCCTGTACTTGCCAGAGTTTAGAAGAATGAGGGGAGGATCTCATTAAAACCTATCAGATGTTGAAAGGCCTAGATAGAGTGGATGTTTCCTACAGTGGGGGGGTTGGGATGTCTAGACCACAGGGTGCAGCCTCAGAATAGAAGGATGTCCCTTTAGAACAGAGATACAGAGGAATTCCTCCAGTAGAGGGTGAGGACTCTATGAAATTTATTGCCATAGATAACTGTGAAAGCCAGGTCATTGGTTATATTTAAAGAGATGTTGAAGATTTTTTGTTAGTAAGGGCATCAAAGATTACAGGAGATGGCAGGTGTAGACTTGATGAGTCAAATGGCCTAGTTCTGCTCCTATGTCTTATGGTCAAATTTTATTGGTCTTGGTTTTGTTACCTCCAACATTAGCAATCAGCAGAATGCCTTTGAAGAAACTTGCGTTTGCACAGATTGGCTCCATTGTTGAGAACTCACTGACTTGTATCCACCCCAAGGGCTGACGGAGCATTGGTTTAACATCGCAGCTGTAAGCCTGGCCCAACCGAATGCTCCTTTCCCTGGATGTTTCAGCCTTGCTCTTGCCCCCCCCAAGTCCCCGGAGCAGGGTTGGATCTTACAGCCACGGACTTAGAGGTGGCAGTCTTTCCACTGGGCCACGGTGGTGCAAAGTGCAAGCGAAGAAACCGGGCTGGAGTACGTCACCTAACATTCTTCAGCACAACGTGTGTCACCGATGGTTTGCTTGTTCCCTTGGTCAGATGTGTGCCAGGGTTATTATGGGAACAGAATCTTTGGCTGATTTTACACAGCTGCGGGCGGGGGTCAACTTGGATGTCTTTTGCTTAATGTACTTGAAGCACTTGAATTGCCAAGATATAGAACCAGGTGCTGATAAACAGACTGGTATAGTTAACTCCTTGACCGCTGGCATAGACGTGGTGGGCTAAGAGCCTGCTTCTGTGCTGCGTGTGGCTTCCATGAAGCAGTTGCTCCTGATGCTACAGGGGAGAGAAATGCCTGAAGTTCCCCTCCTAGTTTATAACCATGGTTCAGTGGTAACTCCTTGTCCCTGAGATAGAAGATGGTGAAATCAAATCCTGCCTCACAATGCTGAGCAAAACCTGAAGGTGACACTTTTATTGAGAGTAAAGTAACTCCCTGTCTGCCTGCTAATGGATATTGAAGATCCAGTGGTATTTAATTTAAAGACAAACAGAAAGTATCCTGGCCAACATCTAATTCTCAGCCAGGCATACAGTCACTTTATGAGGTAAACCTGTACACGATCGTGTGGCAGCAACTCAGTGCATAAACCCATGCAGATATGGTCAGGAGGTTCAGTTGTTGTTCAGATCAGATTTCAGAATGGGGAAGAAATGTGATTTAAGTAATTTTGACTGTGCAATGACTGTTAGTGCCAGACAGGATGGTTAGAGTATCTCAGAAATTGCTGATCTCCTGGGTTTTCATGCACAACAGGCTCTAGAGGTTACAGAGAATGGTGTGAAAAGGAAAAAAAGCAGCCAGTGAGCAGTAGTTCTGTGGGCGAAGACACCTTATTAATGAGCGAAGTCGGAGGAGAATAGCCAGACTGGTTCAAGTTGACAGGAAGGTGACAGTAACTCAGGTAGCCACACATCACTATAATGGTTTGCAGAAGAGCATCTCCAAGTGCACAGCGTGTCAACCCTTGATGCAGCAGAAGACCACAGACATACGCTCAGTGGCCACCTCATTAGGTACAGAAGCTACTAAATAAAGTGGCTACTGAGTGTACATGTCAGTGTTTTTGGTGACTTATTTGTGGAATCTTCCTGTGCATGCTCTGGCCACTACATTATCACCTTATATCAGTGGTATAAAACTTTGTTAGAACTACTCAGATTCAAGTTTGTGAAATAAAACGCAGATTTGACATCCCTCAAGAGTTGCTACAGTGGTAGCCTTTGGCTTTGTTTGGAGCAGGTATTTCTGATTGCTGTATCATCTCCTCAGTCAGGGTTGAACAGAAGGAACGGTGATTGAATGTGAAACAATATATAATGACATATTAACATTCAGGTCTCTGCTCAAAGAGTATCAGAAACAGAGAAAGCATTTTCTCATGTCAGACTCTAATAGCTCAAATAAAAACACGTAATGCTGGGGAGGCTCAGTTAGTTTGGCAGCATCAATGGAGAGAGGAATGCACTTAATGTTTCAAGTTAAACCTATGCCTTTAGAATTCTTCCTAGTTTATAACCATGGTTAGCAACGTAGAGAATTACAGAACAGAAACAGGCCCTTTGGCCCATCTAGTCTGTGCTGATCAATTATGCTGCCTAGTCCCTTTGACCTGCATCCAGACCATGGCTCTCTATGCATTCATGTATCAATCGACATTTCTCTTAAATGTTGAAATTGATCCCACATCCACCACTTCCACAGGCAGCTCGTTCCACACTCTCACACTCTCATATTCCCTTTAAGCATTTTACCTCTCACCCTTAACCCATGACCTCTAGTTCTAACCTCAGCCAATCTCAGTAGAAAACGCCTGCTTGCATTTATCCTTTGCCCCTCCTGATTTTGTATGCTTCTATCAAGTCTCCCCTCATTCTCCTATGCTGTAAGTAACAGTCCCAACCTAGTCAACCTTTCCCTATAACTCACATTCTCAAGATCAACAGTGAGATCCAATGGCCAGGATGGTGGTTCTCCAACACTTCATGGAGAGCAAAGGGCATGAGAATTCACAGCAGACATCATGGTCATCCTCTGCAGCTGAGGAAGGCCCCAGTTTGTGACGACTATACATACCACTAGACCCAGACTCCCCTGGCCGAGATAGTAGAATTGTCCCAGTGCAATGGCTTTTCCACATTAAAAACTCTCCCCCACATTGTCATTGTCAGCTACGATGGACAACCAGCCAGTCAGTCATCTTCTCAGCTGTCAGAGTCATCCATGCTAGCTCTGCTAGTGGTGACTTAGAATCAAGTTTAATTTGCTCCAATGACTGAGATTCAATGGAAGGCCGTTTCTGATAAACATGTATGTAGAACTGTATTCCACACCGTCACAGGATGTGGATATCACTGAAGCTTTATTGTCCATCCCTTTCTCCCGCGAGTTAAGGAGGTGGTTAAAGTGCCAGCTACCTTGCTTGTCATGTTATGACTCGCATACGTACCAAACCCGGTAAAGAAAGATCAGATTTCCTGATCAACGTTTCTGAACCAGATGGGATTTTAAGCCCCAGTCAGTACATCTTGGTCACAACACCTCATCCACACCCACCATCAGCACACAGGCACCACAAGGCTGAGTGCTTAGCCCCTGATCTACTCGCTTTATACTTCTGACCGCATGGCTAAGCACAGCTCCAATGCCATATTTAACTTTGCTGTTAATACCACTGTTGTTGGCCAGGGATGAATCTGCATTTAGGAGGGAGACTGAAAATCTGGTTGAGCGGTGCCACAACCACAACCTCTCACTCAACGTCTGCAAAACCAAAGAGCTGATTATTGACTTCAGGAAGAAGAAGCCAGAGTTTCATGAGCCAGAAATCACTGGGGGATTGGAAGTGGAGAGGATCAGTACTTTAATTCCTTGCTCAGCTTTTTTGAACTACGCTCCTCAACTGTGAAATTCAATAGCTGAAACTATCAGGGATGCAGACTCAGTTGGCACTTATAAATACCAGCTCAAAACCCATGTATTTAACTTTGCTTTTAACTAACGTCTTTTTGTCTTTCATTTTCATGTTTATTTTATTTTTATTTTATATTTTATTTTCATATTTGTACTTTTATCCAATTGTAAACCATGTTGAACTGTACCATCTCAATGAAAAATGATCTATAACTAAAGTTATTATTGTTATTATTATTAACTCTGGACTAATTCCATAACCTACAGGCTCACTTCCAAGGACTCTACAATCAATATTTTCAGTAATATTTATTTATTTTTTATTTATACAATTTGTCTCCTTTTGCACATTGATTGTTCGTCAGTATTTGCTTTTTTTCCATAGACTCCATTGTATTTCTTTCTTTTTCCTGTAAATGCCTGCGTGAAAAGGAATCTGAAGGTAATACATATACACAAGTAATTCTGCAGATGCTGGAAATCCAAAACAACACATTCAAAATGCTGGGAGACCTCAGCAGGCCAGGCAGCATCTATAGAAAAAGAGTAAACAGTTGACGTTTCGGGCTGAGACCCTTCATCTGGACTGGAAAGGAAGGGGGAAATGCTAGAATAAAAGGTTAGGGGGAGGGGAATGAAGATAGCTAGGAGGTAATAGGTGAGGTCAGGTGGGCAGGAAAGGTAAAGTGCTGCTGAGGAAGGAATCTGATAGGAGTGGCGAGTGGACCATCGGGGAAAGGGAAGGAGGAGGGAACTCAGAGTAACATATACAGTACATACTTCAATAATAAATTTACTTTGAACTTTGATACTGGTTTTTAATTTCAGATTTATTTAGTTACCAGAAGTTAATCCCTCAGTTTTTGTTCTGGGACTTGAACCCACATCTCTGGACCGATGGTCCAGTCACGAACTGGCACAACATCTTCTGAATTACCCTCACTCCAATCTGCGGCCTGCAATCCCCCTTTGAGTAATGTACTTTTGGACAGTGTTAATGAACTAGTGATCTCATGATCTTCTGGACTTGATGGATTTAACTCAAGAATGCTTCTTTAAGTGGACAAAGGTATATTGCCATGGCTGTAAGAGAGGGAGGACGGGTGGACTCTAAGCCAGACTAAAAGGCCGGGCTATGAAACTTCCTCTATTCAGTATCTTGTGAGCAAATGTACAGTTGCTGGTGAACAAGACTGGGACCTATGGGCAACAATGATGTATTAGAGAGAAATAAGAAGTTACTGTGTTTTGTGTTTCACAGAGACTTGGCTCGCTCCAGACATGGCAGACTGGCAATCAGACCTGAAGGCTTCTCAGTACACAGGATGGACTGTACTGCTGATTCGGAGAAGGTAAAAAATGTTTCACGATTAACTCTTTGTGGTTCTCGGACACTGTGGTCCTGTCACACTCTTGTTCCGCTGACATGGAACATCTAATGATTAAGTGCCAACCGTTCTACTTACGGAAAAAGTTCTCTTCCGTGATCCTGACCACTGTTTACATACCGCCAAAGACCAATGTTGAGCAGGCATTTGAGGTACTGACTGCCACCATCAGCAAACAAGAAACAGCCTACCCCAATGACTTTCAAATCATTGTTGGGGACAACAGTCAGGCTTGTTGAAAGAAATCTCTGCCCAATTATCATCAGCATATTACCTGCAGCACCAGGGGTCCCAACATACTTGACCACTGTTATATCTCCATTCACTCTCTAGACCACATTTTGGGAAATATGATCGTTTGGATGCCCTCCTCCTACCTGTATACAGCCAGAGGCTAAAAAGCAAGGCTCCAGAATCAAGGACAATGAAGAGTTGGTTGTAGGAGGCAGAGGTGTGGCTACAGGATAGCTTTGAGTTGATGGACTGGGCTGTATTCAAGGACTCATCAGAGGATCTGAATGAATACACCACTCTATAGAAAGTTTTAGACAAGTGTAGCCCCACAAAATGATTCAGAGTCTTCCCCAACCAGAAGCCTTGGATGAACTATGAGATCTGCGATCTGCTGAAGGCCAGATCAGAGGCGTTCAGGTCTGGCAACCAAGTAAAGTACAGGAGCTCCAGTACAATCTCCAGAAAGCCATCTCACATGCAAGGTGGTCATTGCAGACCAAACATGAACCACCGAGGGATAATCGACAGCTGTGACAGGACTTGAACGCTTTCCCCTGCTACAAAGTGAAACCAAGTGACGGAGGTGACAACAAGGTCTTGCTCCCAGAGTGTTCTCTGAGACCTTTGGCAGCCTGAGGAACCCACCTGCTTCGAGTAGTCTTCAGTTACACTGGTGCCCAAGGCTCCTACCTCGGTGACTGTTGTCCACTGTGATGACGTGCTTTGAGAGGCTGGTGATGAAACGTATCGACTCCAGCCTGAGAAGCATCTTGGATCTGCTCCGATTTGTCTACTGTCACAGCAGGTTGACAGCAGATGCCATTTCATTGGCTCCTTAATCAATTATACAGTATCTGGACAGTGAAGATGCATAAATCAGGATGCTCTTCATTGACTACAGCTTGGCATAAAATACAATCATCCCCTCAAAACTAATCAATAAGCTTCAAAGCCTAGGCCTCAATACCACAAACACTAGAAATCCGAGCAACACACACAAAGTGCTGGAGGAACTCAGCAGGCCAGGCAGCGTCTATGGAAAAAATACAGTTGGTTTCAGGACAAATCCTTTGGCAGGACCCTCAGTACCACTTTTCCTCACTTGCAGACCCCAGTCAGTTTGGTTTGGCAACAGCATCTCCTCCACAATCTCCATCAGCACAGGTGCACCGGCAGGCTGTCTGCTTGGTCCCCTGTTCTATTTGTTTTGTACTTATTTCTATGAGGCTAAGCACAGCTCCAATGCCATATTTAAGTTTGCTGATGACATCACTGTCGTTGGCCAAATCAAAGAGGGTGACAAATCAGCACATGGGAAGGAGATTGAAAATCTGACTGAGTGGTGCCACAGCACAACCCGTCACTCAATGTCAGCAAGACCAAAACAACTGATTATTCACTTCAGGAGGAAGAAACTGGAGGTACATGAGTCATTAGGGAATCGGAGGTGGAGAGGGTCAGTGACTTTAAATTCCTTTGTGTTAACATATCAGATGATCTGTCCAGGCATCAGCACGTATGTGCCATTGCAAGGAAAGCACGACAGAACCTCTGTTTGCATAAATTGGCCATGTCATCTAAAACTTTGATAAACTTCTATAGATACAGAGTGGAGAGTGTTTTGAATGTGTGTACCACGGCCTGGAATGGAAACACCAATGCCCAGGAATGGAAAAGTCTACAGAACATGGTGCATACAGCCCAGTCCATCACAGGCAAAGCCATTGCCAACACGGAGAACATCTGCAAAGATCCTGCCAAAGAAAGAAACACTCTGTTTGGTCAGCACACACTTTAACCCTTACTATGCTGTAATCTCCACACAGCAACAGCAAAACAAGTAGTATTCCTCCTTCCCAAAACACGTCTGCTGTTGTCCCCCTGTTGGACAGGCCATCTCTGACCTCTAGCCTCTAGCCTCCAGTGGAGTTACGGATTCACAGCCAATGGGCTTTGATGTCCCCAGTGGATTCACAGTGCACTCAGGCCTAAGGCCATTGGGCTTTGACTTACAGACTTTTGATTGATCTTCCAGCCTCAGTCTTCATTATCAAATGCAGGACCCTGTCTTCGATGACTAGGACCCCGAACTCCAAGCCTCAAACACCAGACTCTCCAATGACCAGAACCCCGAACTCCAGGCCTCAAACACCGGCCTCTCCATTGACTGGGACACCGAACTCCAGGCCTCAAACACCAGACTCTCCAATGACCAGAACCCTGAACTCCAGGCCTCAAACACCGGCCTCTCCATTGACTGGGACACCGAACTCCAGGCCTCAAACACCGGCCTCTCCATTGACTGGGACACCGAACTCCAGGCCTCAAACACCAGACTCTCCAATGACCAGAACCCCGAACTCCAGGCCTCAAACACCAGACTCTCCAATGACCAGAACCCCGAACTCCAGGCCTCAAACACCAGACTCTCCAATGACAGGGACACCGAACTCCAGGCCTCAAACACCAGACTCTCCAATGACCAGAACCCCGAACTCCAGGCCTCAAACACCAGACTCTCCAATGACCAGAACCCCGAACTCCAGGCCTCAAACACCAGCCTCTCCATTGACAGGGACACCGAACTCCAGGCCTCAAACACCAGACTCTCCAATGACCAGAACCCCGAACTCCAGGCCTCAAACACCGGCCTCTCCATTGACAGGGACACCGAACTCCAGGCCTCAAACACCAGACTCTCCAATGACCAGAACCCCGAACTCCAGGCCTCAAACACCGGCCTCTCCATTGACTGGGACACCGAACTCCAGGCCTCAAACACCAGACTCTCCAATGACCAGAACCCCGAACTCCAGGCCTCAAACACCAGACTCTCCAATGACCAGAACCCCGAACTCCAGGCCTCAAACACCAGCCTCTCCATTGACAGGGACACCGAACTCCAGGCCTCAAACACCAGACTCTCCAATGACCAGAACCCCGAACTCCAGGCCTCAAACACCGGCCTCTCCATTGACAGGGACACCGAACTCCAGGCCTCAAACACCAGACTCTCCAATGACCAGAACCCCGAACTCCAGGCCTCAAACACCGGCCTCTCCATTGACTGGGACACCGAACTCCAGGCCTCAAACACCAGACTCTCCAATGACCAGAACCCTGAACTCCAGGCCTCAAACACCAGACTCTCCAATGACCAGAACCCCGAACTCCAGGCCTCAAACACCGGCCTCTCCATTGACTGGGACACCGAACTCCAGGCCTCAAACACCAGACTCTCCAATGACCAGAACCCCGAACTCCAGGCCTCAAACACCAGACTCTCCAATGACCAGAACCCCGAACTCCAGGCCTCAAACACCGGCCTCTCCATTGACTGGGACACCGAACTCCAGGCCTCAAACACCGGCCTCTCCATTGACCGGGACACCGAACTCCAGGCCTCAAACACCAGACTCTCCAATGACCAGAACCCCGAACTCCAGGCCTCAAACACCAGACTCTCCAATGACCAGAACCCCGAACTCCAGGCCTCAAATACCAGACTCTCCAATGACCAGAACCCCAAACTCCAGGCCTCAAACACCAGCCTCTCCATTGACAGGGACACCGAACTCCAGGCCTCAAACACCAGACTCTCCAATGACCAGAACCCCGAACTCCAGGCCTCAAACACCAGACTCTCCGATGACCAGAACCCCGAACTCCAGGCCTCAAACACCAGACTCTCCAATGACCAGAACCCTGAACTCCAGGCCTCAAACACCAGACTCTCCGATGACCAGAACCCCGAACTCCAGGCCTCAAACACCGGCCTCACCATTGACAGGGACACCGAACTCCAGGCCTCAAACACCAGACTCTCCAATGACCAGAACCCCGAACTCCAGGCCTCAAACACCAGACTCTCCGATGACCAGAACCCCGAACTCCAGGCCTCAAACACCGGCCTCTCCATTGACTGGGACACCGAACTCCAGGCCTCAAACACCAGACTCTCCAATGACCAGAACCCCAAACTCCAGGCCTCAAACACCAGACTCTCCAATGACCAGAACCCCGAACTCCAGGCCTCAAACACCGGCCTCTCCATTGACTGGGACACCGAACTCCAGGCCTCAAACACCAGACTCTCCAATGACCAGAACCCCGAACTCCAGGCCTCAAACACCAGACTCTCCAATGACCAGAACCCCGAACTCCAGGCCTCAAACACCGGCCTCTCCATTGACTGGGACACCGAACTCCAGGCCTCAAACACCGGCCTCTCCATTGACTGGGACACCGAACTCCAGGCCTCAAACACCAGACTCTCCAATGACCAGAACCCCGAACTCCAGGCCTCAAACACCAGACTCTCCAATGACCAGAACCCCGAACTCCAGGCCTCAAACACCAGACTCTCCAATGACCAGAACCCCGAACTCCAGGCCTCAAACACCAGCCTCTCCATTGACAGGGACACCGAACTCCAGGCCTCAAACACCAGACTCTCCATTGACCAGAACCCCGAACTCCAGGCCTCAAACACCGGCCTCTCCATTGACAGGGACACCGAACTCCAGGCCTCAAACACCAGACTCTCCAATGACCAGAACCCCGAACTCCAGGCCTCAAACACCGGCCTCTCCATTGACTGGGACACCGAACTCCAGGCCTCAAACACCAGACTCTCCAATGACCAGAACCCCGAACTCCAGGCCTCAAACACCAGACTCTCCGATGACCAGAACCCCGAACTCCAGGCCTCAAACACCAGACTCTCCAATGACCAGAACCCTGAACTCCAGGCCTCAAACACCAGACTCTCCGATGACCAGAACCCCGAACTCCAGGCCTCAAACACCGGCCTCACCATTGACAGGGACACCGAACTCCAGGCCTCAAACACCAGACTCTCCAATGACCAGAACCCCGAACTCCAGGCCTCAAACACCAGACTCTCCGATGACCAGAACCCCGAACTCCAGGCCTCAAACACCGGCCTCTCCATTGACTGGGACACCGAACTCCAGGCCTCAAACACCAGACTCTCCAATGACCAGAACCCCGAACTCCAGGCCTCAAACACCAGACTCTCCAATGACCAGAACCCCGAACTCCAGGCCTCAAACACCGGCCTCTCCATTGACTTGGACACCGAACTCCAGGCCTCAAACACCAGACTCTCCAATGACCAGAACCCCGAACTCCAGGCCTCAAACACCAGACTCTCCAATGACCAGAACCCCGAACTCCAGGCCTCAAACACCGGCCTCTCCATTGACTGGGACACCGAACTCCAGGCCTCAAACACCGGCCTCTCCATTGACTGGGACACCGAACTCCAGGCCTCAAACACCAGACTCTCCAATGACCAGAACCCCGAACTCCAGGCCTCAAACACCAGACTCTCCAATGACCAGAACCCCGAACTCCAGGCCTCAAACACCAGACTCTCCAATGACCAGAACCCCGAACTCCAGGCCTCAAACACCAGCCTCTCCATTGACAGGGACACCGAACTCCAGGCCTCAAACACCAGACTCTCCAATGACCAGAACCCCGAACTCCAGGCCTCAAACACCGGCCTCTCCATTGACAGGGACACCGAACTCCAGGCCTCAAACACCAGACTCTCCAATGACCAGAACCCCGAACTCCAGGCCTCAAACACCGGCCTCTCCATTGACTGGGACACCGAACTCCAGGCCTCAAACACCAGACTCTCCAATGACCAGAACCCTGAACTCCAGGCCTCAAACACCAGACTCTCCGATGACCAGAACCCCGAACTCCAGGCCTCAAACACCGGCCTCACCATTGACAGGGACACCGAACTCCAGGCCTCAAACACCAGACTCTCCAATGACCAGAACCCCGAACTCCAGGCCTCAAACACCAGACTCTCCGATGACCAGAACCCCGAACTCCAGGCCTCAAACACCGGCCTCTCCATTGACTGGGACACCGAACTCCAGGCCTCAAACACCAGACTCTCCAATGACCAGAACCCCGAACTCCAGGCCTCAAACACCAGCCTCTCCATTGACAGGGACACCGAACTCCAGGCCTCAAACACCAGACTCTCCAATGACCAGAACCCCGAACTCCAGGCCTCAAACACCGGCCTCTCCATTGACAGGGACACCGAACTCCAGGCCTCAAACACCAGACTCTCCAATGACCAGAACCCCGAACTCCAGGCCTCAAACACCAGACTCTCCGATGACCAGAACCCCGAACTCCAGGCCTCAAACACCGGCCTCTCCATTGACTGGGACACCGAACTCCAGGCCTCAAACACCAGACTCTCCGATCACCAGAACCCCGAACTCCAGGCCTCAAACACCGGCCTCTCCATTGACTGGGACACCGAACTCCAGGCCTCAAACACCAGACTCTCCAATGACCAGAACCCCGAACTCCAGGCCTCAAACACCAGACTCTCCAATGACCAGAACCCCGAACTCCAGGCCTCAAACACCGGCCTCTCCATTGACTGGGACACCGAACTCCAGGCCACAAACACCAGACTCTCCAATGACCAGAACCCCGAACTCCAGGCCTCAAACACCAGACTCTCCAATGACCAGAACCCCGAACTCCAGGCCTCAAACACCGGCCTCTCCATTGACTGGGACACCGAACTCCAGGCCTCAAACACCAGACTCTCCAATGACCAGAACCCCGAACTCCAGGCCTCAAACACCAGACTCTCCAATGACCAGAACCCCGAACTCCAGGCCTCAAACACCGGCCTCTCCATTGACTGGGACACCGAACTCCAGGCCTCAAACACCGGCCTCTCCATTGACTGGGACACCGAACTTCAGGCCTCAAACACCGGCCTCTCCATTGACTGGGACACCGAACTCCAGGCCTCAAACACCAGGCTCTCCAATGACCAGAACCCCGAACTCCAGGCCTCAAACACCAGACTCTCCAATGACCAGAACCCCGAACTCCAGGCCTCAAACACCGGCCTCTCCATTGACTGGGACACCGAACTCCAGGCCTCAAACACCAGACTCTCCAATGACCAGAACCCCGAACTCCAGGCCTCAAACACCAGAGTCTCCAATGACCAGAACCCCGAACTCCAGGCCTCAAACACCAGACTCTCCAATGACCAGAACCCCGAACTCCAGGCCTCAAACACCAGACTCTCCAATGACCAGAACCCCGAACTCCAGGCCTCAAACACCAGCCTCTCCATTGACAGGGACACCGAACTCCAGGCCTCAAACACCAGACTCTCCAATGACCAGAACCCCGCACTCCAGGACTCAAACACCGGCCTCTCCATTGACAGGGACACCGAACTCCAGGCCTCAAACACCAGACTCTCCAATGACCAGAACCCCGAACTCCAGGCCTCAAACACCAGACTCTCCGATGACCAGAACCCCGAACTCCAGGCCTCAAACACCAGACTCTCCAATGACCAGAACCCTGAACTCCAGGCCTCAAACCCCAGACTCTCCGATGACCAGAACCCCGAACTCCAGGCCTCAAACACCGGCCTCACCATTGACAGGGACACCGAACTCCAGGCCTCAAACACCAGACTCTCCAATGACCAGAACCCCGAACTCCAGGCCTCAAACACCGGCCTCTCCATTGACAGGGACACCGAACTCCAGGCCTCAAACACCAGACTCTCCAATGACCAGAACCCCGAACTCCAGGCCTCAAACACCAGACTCTCCGATGACCAGAACCCCGAACTCCAGGCCTCAAACACCAGACTCTCCAATGACCAGAACCCTGAACTCCAGGCCTCAAACCCCAGACTCTCCGATGACCAGAACCCCGAACTCCAGGCCTCAAACACCGGCCTCACCATTGACAGGGACACCGAACTCCAGGCCTCAAACACCAGACTCTCCAATGACCAGAACCCCGAACTCCAGGCCTCAAACACCAGACTCTCCAATGACCAGAACCCCGAACTCCAGGCCTCAAACACCAGACTCTCCAATGACCAGAACCCCGAACTCCAGGCCTCAAACACCAGACTCTCCGATGACCAGAACCCCGAACTCCAGGCCTCAAACACCGGCCTCTCCATTGACTGGGACACCGAACTCCAGGCCTCAAACACCAGACTCTCCAATGACCAGAACCCCGAACTCCAGGCCTCAAACACCAGACTCTCCAATGACCAGAACCCCGAACTCCAGGCCTCAAACACCGGCCTCTCCATTGACTTGGACACCGAACTCCAGGCCTCAAACACCAGACTCTCCAATGACCAGAACCCCGAACTCCAGGCCTCAAACACCAGACTCTCCAATGACCAGAACCCCGAACTCCAGGCCTCAAACACCGGCCTCTCCATTGACTGGGACACCGAACTCCAGGCCTCAAACACCGGCCTCTCCATTGACTGGGACACCGAACTCCAGGCCTCAAACACCAGACTCTCCAATGACCAGAACCCCGAACTCCAGGCCTCAAACACCAGACTCTCCAATGACCAGAACCCCGAACTCCAGGCCTCAAACACCAGACTCTCCAATGACCAGAACCCCGAACTCCAGGCCTCAAACACCAGCCTCTCCATTGACAGGGACACCGAACTCCAGGCCTCAAACACCAGACTCTCCAATGACCAGAACCCCGAACTCCAGGCCTCAAACACCGGCCTCTCCATTGACAGGGACACCGAACTCCAGGCCTCAAACACCAGACTCTCCAATGACCAGAACCCCGAACTCCAGGCCTCAAACACCGGCCTCTCCATTGACTGGGACACCGAACTCCAGGCCTCAAACACCAGACTCTGCAATGACCAGAACCCTGAACTCCAGGCCTCAAACACCAGACTCTCCGATGACCAGAACCCCGAACTCCAGGCCTCAAACACCGGCCTCACCATTGACAGGGACACCGAACTCCAGGCCTCAAACACCAGACTCTCCAATGACCAGAACCCCGAACTCCAGGCCTCAAACACCAGACTCTCCGATGACCAGAACCCCGAACTCCAGGCCTCAAACACCGGCCTCTCCATTGACTGGGACACCGAACTCCAGGCCTCAAACACCAGACTCTCCAATGACCAGAACCCCGAACTCCAGGCCTCAAACACCAGCCTCTCCATTGACAGGGACACCGAACTCCAGGCCTCAAACACCAGACTCTCCAATGACCAGAACCCCGAACTCCAGGCCTCAAACACCGGCCTCTCCATTGACAGGGACACCGAACTCCAGGCCTCAAACACCAGACTCTCCAATGACCAGAACCCCGAACTCCAGGCCTCAAACACCAGACTCTCCGATGACCAGAACCCCGAACTCCAGGCCTCAAACACCGGCCTCTCCATTGACTGGGACACCGAACTCCAGGCCTCAAACACCAGACTCTCCGATCACCAGAACCCCGAACTCCAGGCCTCAAACACCGGCCTCTCCATTGACTGGGACACCGAACTCCAGGCCTCAAACACCAGACTCTCCAATGACCAGAACCCCGAACTCCAGGCCTCAAACACCAGACTCTCCAATGACCAGAACCCCGAACTCCAGGCCTCAAACACCGGCCTCTCCATTGACTGGGACACCGAACTCCAGGCCTCAAACACCAGACTCTCCAATGACCAGAACCCCGAACTCCAGGCCTCAAACACCAGAGTCTCCAATGACCAGAACCCCGAACTCCAGGCCTCAAACACCAGACTCTCCAATGACCAGAACCCCGAACTCCAGGCCTCAAACACCAGACTCTCCAATGACCAGAACCCCGAACTCCAGGCCTCAAACACCAGCCTCTCCATTGACAGGGACACCGAACTCCAGGCCTCAAACACCAGACTCTCCAATGACCAGAACCCCGCACTCCAGGCCTCAAACACCGGCCTCTCCATTGACAGGGACACCGAACTCCAGGCCTCAAACACCAGACTCTCCAATGACCAGAACCCCGAACTCCAGGCCTCAAACACCAAACTCTCCGATGACCAGAACCCCGAACTCCAGGCCTCAAACACCAGACTCTCCAATGACCAGAACCCTGAACTCCAGGCCTCAAACCCCAGACTCTCCGATGACCAGAACCCCGAACTCCAGGCCTCAAACACAGGCCTCACCATTGACAGGGACACCGAACTCCAGGCCTCAAACACCAGACTCTCCAATGACCAGAACCCCGAACTCCAGGCCTCAAACACCGGCCTCTCCATTGACAGGGACACCGAACTCCAGGCCTCAAACACCAGACTCTCCAATGACCAGAACCCCGAACTCCAGGCCTCAAACACCAGACTCTCCGATGACCAGAACCCCGAACTCCAGGCCTCAAACACCAGACTCTCCAATGACCAGAACCCTGAACTCCAGGCCTCAAACCCCAGACTCTCCGATGACCAGAACCCCGAACTCCAGGCCTCAAACACCGGCCTCACCATTGACAGGGACACCGAACTCCAGGCCTCAAACACCAGACTCTCCAATGACCAGAACCCCGAACTCCAGGCCTCAAACACCAGACTCTCCAATGACCAGAACCCCGAACTCCAGGCCTCAAACACCAGACTCTCCAATGACCAGAACCCCGAACTCCAGGCCTCAAACACCGGCCTCTCCATTGACTGGGACACCGAACTCCAGGCCTCAAACACCAGACTCTCCAATGACCAGAACCCCGAACTCCAGGCCTCAAACACCAGACTCTCCAATGACCAGAACCCCGAACTCCAGGCCTCAAACACCGGCCTCTCCATTGACTGGGACACCGAACTCCAGGCCTCAAACACCGGCCTCTCCATTGACTGGGACACCGAACTCCAGGCCTCAAACACCAGACTCTCCAATGACCAGAACCCCGAACTCCAGGCCTCAAACACCAGACTCTCCAATGACCAGAACCCCGAACTCCAGGCCTCAAACACCAGACTCTCCAATGACCAGAACCCCGAACTCCAGGCCTCAAACACCGGCCTCTCCATTGACTGGGACACCGAACTCCAGGCCTCAAACACTGGCCTCTCCATTGACTGGGACACCGAACTTCAGGCCTCAAACACCGGCCTCTCCATTGACTGGGACACCGAACTCCAGGCCTCAAACACCAGACTCTCCAATGACCAGAACCCCGAACTCCAGGCCTCAAACACCAGACTCTCCAATGACCAGAACCCCGAACTCCAGGCCTCAAACACCGGCCTCTCCATTGACTGGGACACCGAACTCCAGGCCTCAAACACCAGACTCTCCAATGACCAGAACCCCGAACTCCAGGCCTCAAACACCAGAGTCTCCAATGACCAGAACCCCGAACTCCAGGCCTCAAACACCGGCCTCTCCATTGACTGGGACACTGTGGTGAACTACATATACCTGTCTGGACTGCTCCTGTGGCACCTCCCACAGAACCCTGTATAAAGGCGATTGAGGCCTGAGCCCGGCCTCATTCTCCAGGATGTAGTGTTGTTTATTCTTCCAGTCAATAGAAGCCGATATCTCGCTTCTTACGTCTCAGAGTGAGTTATTGATGGTGCATCAGACACCAAACTCCAGGCCTCAAACACCAGACTCTCCAATGACCAGAACCCCGAACTCCAGGCCTCAAACACCGGCCTCTCCATTGACTGGGACACCGAACTCCAGGCCTCAAACACCAGACTCTCCAATGACCAGAACCCCGAACTCCAGGCCTCAAACACCGGCCTCTCCAATGACCAGAACCCCGAACTCCAGGCCTCAAACACCAGACTCTCCAATGACCAGAACCCCGAACTCCAGGCCTCAAACTCCGGCCTCTCCATTGACTGGGACTCAGAACACAGGACTGATGAAGGGTCTCAGCCCGAAACGTTGATTGTACTCTTTTCCATAGATGCTGCCCGGCCTGCTGAGTTTCTCAAGCATTTTGTGTGTGTTGCTTGGATTTCCAGTATCTGCAGATTTTCTCTTGTTTGTGTTTAAACTGAGGTTCTTGATTAGTAAGGGAATCAAAAGTTATGGGAAGAAGGTGGGAGAATTGGGTTGGGAGACATAATAATCAGCCATGAGTGAATGGTGGAACAAGTTTGATGGGCTAAATGGCCTAATTCTGCTTCTATGTCTTAAGGACTTATGATCTTATTTGATTCCCAAGCCCTGTCTCCTTCTCCCTCACTCCTTCAGCAAATAAAGCTCCCTGCATTTCTCCATCTTCTGCCTGACTTCCATCTGGGATATTCATGACCTGAGGACTGTTTTTACATCAATTGTTTTCCCTTTGAAGGAGATTCTTGTAAAAGTCATATTGACTTAATGTTTGATAAGCAGCTCGAGTGTGAGTTATGGAAGGGTTTCTACAATCTGAGGCTCATACGAACTTCCCTTTCAATCTTTTCCAGCTCATTTTTCGCCATTCATATTCACATTCATTTTGCTTTGAGAGTGAACTTTCAGAATAATAGGCTCTTTCTTTTATTCACAGATATCGAAGAGATTTTTGTATACTTCATCAAAATTTTCTTTTATTAACTCTTTCCTGTATATCACTTCTACTGTGGACTTGTTCACTAACTTCTTCCAACCCCTACCTTCTCAAATTCCCTCCACAAAATATCAATATTTTAATTAATTTTTTGCTTGTCATGTGCATTTCTAGTCACCCCATTACAAGAAGGATGTGGAGGCTTTGGAAAGGGTGCAGAAGAGATTTACTAGGATGTTGACTGGTTTAGACCATAAGACTTAGGAGCAGAATTAGACCATTCAGCCCATTGAGTCTGCTCCATCATTCCATCATGGCTGATTTATTATCCCTCTCAACCCCATTCTCCTGCCTTCTCCCTGTAACATATGACACCCTTTCTAGTAAAACAAAGAAATATAGAAAACCTACAGCACAATACGGCCCTTCGGCCCACAAAGCTGTGCCGAACATGTCCTTACCTTAGAGATTACCTAGGGTTACCCACAGCCTTCTATTTTTCTGAGCTCCATATACCTGTCCAGGAGTCTCTTAAAAGACCCTATCATATCTGCCTCCACCACCATCACTGGCAGGCACTCACCACCCTCTGTGTAAAAAAACTCACCCCTGACATCTCCTCTGTACCTGCTTCCAAGCACCTTAAAGCTGTGGCCTCCCATGCTAGCCATTTCAACCCTGGGAAAAAGCCTCTGACTATCCACACGATTAGTGCCTCAATCAGAACCTATCAATGTCAGCTTTAAATATACCCTTTGAGCTGGCCTGCAGAGCCACCTGTGGCAGTGAGTTCCACAGATTCTCCACCTTCTAACTCTGGTTGCGAAACGAGGAGGGTTGGGCATGGGACTATCAACCCCATCCCGTAAAAACCCAGAGCTACAGAAGTGCCAACAGAAGCTCCAAAGACCTCATTGCTGGGAGAGGAAGGATCTTCTGTGGGCTACACCTGGGGAGAGCTTGAAAGACCGGCTCGGGACAGAGGACCCTGTCGAGCTGCTGTCAGTGACCTACGTCCCAGTAGGGGTAATGGGCTAAGGAGGAAGAAACACCCTCTGGCTAAAGGCTTAGAGAGTTTTCTCTGGAGCGTCAGAGGCCGAGGGAAGACTTGACAGAATATAAAATTATGAGAGGAAGAATTAGAGTAGTCAGTCAGAACCTCCTTCCCACGGTAGCAATATCAAACACCTGGGGACAAACATTTAAGCTGAGAGGAGAAAAGTTTAAAGGAGATGTCTGGGGCAAGTTTTTGGTGCCTAGAAAGGAGAGTGGTAGAAGCTGATACGATATTGGCATTTTGAGGCTGTGAGACAGACACATGCTCATTCAGGGATGGAGCAACATGGGCCCTGAAGTTAATTAGTTTAATTCGGCATTGTGTTTGGTATAGACAGTGTGGGCTGAAGGGTCTGTTCCTTTACTGTTCAATGTTCTGAATTCTATCAGCCTTTCCTCTTCAGGCCTGGGACTGTGGAGTTAAGCTGCAGACAGCCTCAATACCAGTCTAGGCAGAGACAGAAAGGGCTGGAGACCCATAGCACTGAGGACCCAAGGCATTAATCTGCAGACACTTGCTGAGTACTTCCACCATCTTCTGTTTTTGGTGCAGTTTACCACCTGGTGGAGAGGCGAGAAGAGTGGTCACACAGCTTTTACGTCTAATTTAGCTGCTTCATGATGGGGTTAGAGGTGTGATGGAGAATGGGGATTTTTTTTCACAGATTATGAGTGCAGCCAATAGCATATCCTCTAAACTACTTTTGCCCAATAACCCTGTGGTTTCTTTGAGCGGGTTTGCCAATGTTGTGTCAACTTATCATTTTATAATAGAAGAGCCAAGGCAAAGCAGTAATGTGTGTTACTGTTTGCTCCGCCTCACAACTATTTTAATCTCATTTCCTGCCTAGTTGAGAACACAGAACACTGAGCACTACAATGGAGAAAAAGGACATTTGGCCCATCATTTCAGTGCTAACCATGAAGCTAATCCAAACTAATCTCATCTGCCTGCACATGGATTACATTCCTCTATTCCTTGCCTGTTATCTGGGTCTGTCTAAATGCCTCTGAAATGTTGCTATTATTTCTTCCTTCTCCCTTGGCAGTGTGTTCCAGGTACAAAATGCCTTGTAAATCTCCTTTAAATGTTCCTCTTCTCACCTTAGACCTTTGCCCCCTTCTCTCGGCGGCCATTTTGTTAGGGTCACCTGTGCACCTGCTCATTAATGCCAGTCACATGGCAGCAACTCAGTGCATAAAAGCATGCAGAGATGGTCAAGAATTTCAATTGTTGTTGAAACCAAACATCAGAAAGGGGAAGAAATGTGATCCAAATAACTTTGACCGTGGAATAATTGTTGGTGCCAGACGTGGTGGTTTAAGTACAGCACACAGCAGTCTCTTGAGTTTACAGAGAGTGGTGTGAAAAGCAAAAAACATTCAGTGAGTGCCAGTTCTGTGGAAGAAAATGCCTTATTAATGAGAGGCCAGAGAGAATGGCCAGACTGGTTCAAGCTGACAGGAAGACGGCAGCAACTCAAATTATCATACATTAAAACAGTAGTGTGTAGAAGAGCATTTCTGAATGTACAACACGTTAAGACTTGAGGTGATTGGGTTAAGCAGCAGAAGGCCACGAATATGCACTCAGTGACCACTTTATTAGGTACAGGAGGTGGCCAATAAAGTGGCTACTGAGTATAGATTTGACACTTCCACCATGGGAAAGAGATTCTATATATCCTACCTATACCTCTCGTAATTTTACATACTTCCATCAGGTCTCCCCTCAGTTTCTGATGCTCCAGAGAAAATATTGTAAATTTGTCCAACCTATCCTTACCAACGACGTCGTCTAATCCAGGCCACATCCTGAGGATCCTCTTCTACGCCCCATCGAAAGCCTCATTCCTGTTGTGTGCTCGTCAAAACTGTACACAATAGAAGATAGATCATAGAGGAGAACAGGCCATTCAGCCTATGATGCTGTGCCAAGTAAGCTAAGAAGTAAATTTAAAAACCCAAAAATGAATCACTCCTACCTACTCAATGTCCATATCCCTCCATCTTCCTCATATCCATGTGCCTATCTAAACATCTCTTAGAAGTGTTATGGGTGATGAACAGACCTGATGGACAATGGGGTACAAAGTTAACCATTCCGCTCCTGAGAACCACGAACTATTACTGTTGCTATGCTGACCATGAGAAAGAGAGACGGAAAAATAAGCAAGAACATCGGCGACAGATAAGAGAGAGGGGGAAATTGCTGATTAACCGTATTGTTGACTCCTTTTTTGAATGATTTACTGTTTTGCTGCAAGGACAATAGTTTGCTCATAAACATTCCTCAGTGGACTGAAGGAGTGGCCTGATTTGATGGACACAGTCATTCAGGAGTGATGGATAGCTGAGTCCCCGTTAGTAGGGATAAAAGACAGGTCTGGAGAGACACGCTCCAGACACGCCAGTGGACACTGATTGAGTGTTGGAACCCACAAGAAAGGTGAGGGCTTTGGAGACCGAACCAGGAGATCGGTCATTAAGGCTATCAGTGTAAAAGCAGGGCCGGTGGGGACTTGTGTGTGTGTCCACTCATGCCAGAGTGACGAGTCCACCACAGAAGAATGGTCTAGCAGAAGGACGGACAGGTCATAACTGAATGACCACAATGATACGATGGATTAAGAAAGCAAAGGAAGGTTTGCCTGACTGTAGCTGTTACATCTTGCTCGCTCTCTCTCTCTCTCTCTCTCTCTCTCTCCAACGATTACAATACAACAACCATAACTACATCAGCACTTATGAACTGAACTCAACTTTATACTTTTCTATGACAATTTATTTACCCATAGACATCGATAGAGCTTGTTTATTATTGATTATTATTATTCCTACACTTTTAGGTTTATTACTGCTAACTGGTTTTATATGTATATTTGCATTATTGATATGATTTTGCTTATTTTTATTAATAAACACCTTTAGTTTGGTACCACCAGACTCCAACTAATTCTTCTTTCTCTGCTGGTTAGACACCCAGTTACGGGGTACGTAACAAAAGCCTCTAATGTATTTACCTCTACCACCATACCAGGCAGCACATTCCAGACATCCACCACTCTCTAAGTAAAATACTTACCCCCCCCCCCCCATCTCCTTTGAACCTACCCCCTCTCACCTTCAATGCATGCCCCTGGTACTAGAGATTTCAACCCTGAGGAACAGGTACTCTCTGTCCACTCTATCTATGCCTCTCATAATCCTATCAAATTCCATCAGATCTCCCCTCAGCCTTCAGAAACAGCCTAAACAAAGAATTATACAGCTGCAACTTGACTTCCCCAAAGTTATTCGTCTTTACCGCCAGAAACACATGCGCTGCCACTTTCAGGGAGCTACGTACTTGACCATTTCTGCTAATCAGTGACTCTACCACTCGCTGTATACTTTCCCCTTACACTTGACCCTCCAAAAGGCACCACCATACATGTACGTGGATGAAAACTCATCTTCCATTGTTTATTGTTGAACAACCTTCCTCATAATCAAGAACTCCACCAATTTTCTTGCATTTCTTAGGGAACAGTTATTACCCTTCAACTATCAGGCTCCTGAACCAATATGGACATCTTCACTCACTTCAATGAATTGATCATTAAACACAACCTATGGCTCATTTTCAAGGACGCTACGACTCATATCCTCAGGATGTTATTTAGTTGTAATAATTATTTAAATTGTTATATTATATTATTTATACTATTATATAATTATTATTTATTGATTAAAGTGATGAGGCAGATTGAAATGTTGGCTGCATGCCTTTTTATTGCTGATGAGATCGCTCTGTATGGAGAGGGGAGAATGCCTTTTCATCGCTGGTGAGATCGCTCTGTACGGAGAGGGGAGACTGCCTTTTCATCACTCTGTACGGAGAGGGGAGACTGCCTTTTCATCGCTCTGTACGGAGAGGGGAGACTGCCTTTTCATCGCTCTGTACGGAGAGGGGAGAATGCCTTTTCATCGCTCTGTACGGAGCGGGGAGACTGCCTTTTCATCGCTCTGTACGGAGCGGGGAGACTGCCTTTTCATCGCTCTGTATGGAGGGGGGAGACTGCCTTTTCATCGCTCTGTACGGAGAGGGGAGACTGCCTTTTCATCGCTCTGTACGGAGGGGGGAGACTGCCTTTTCATCGCTCTGTATGGAGAGGGGAGAATGCCTTTTCATCGCTCTGTACGGAGAGGGGAGAATGCCTTTTCATCGCTCTGTACGGAGAGGGGAGACTGCCTTTTCATCGCTCTGTACGGAGAGGGGAGAATGCCTTTTCATCGCTCTGTACGGAGAGGGGAGACTGCCTTTTCATCGCTCTGTATGGAGAGGGGAGAATGCCTTTTCATCGCTCTGTACGGAGAGGGGAGAATGCCTTTTCATCGCTCTGTACGGAGAGGGGAGAATGCCTTTTCATCGCTCTGTACGGAGAGGGGAGACTGCCTTTTCATCGCTCTGTACGGAGAGGGGAGACTGCCTTTTCATCGCTCTGTACGGAGAGGGGAGAATGCCTTTTCATCGCTCTGTACGGAGAGGGGAGACTGCCTTTTCATCGCTCTGTACGGAGAGGGGAGAATGCCTTTTCATCGCTCTGTACGGAGAGGGGAGACTGCCTTTTCATCGCTCTGTACGGAGAGGGGAGACTGCCTTTTCATCGCTCTGTACGGAGAGGGGAGAATGCCTTTTCATCGCTCTGTACGGAGAGGGGAGAATGCCTTTTCATCGCTCTGTACGGAGAGGGGAGACTGCCTTTTCATCGCTCTGTACGGAGAGGGGAGAATGCCTTTTCATCGCTCTGTACGGAGAGGGGAGACTGCCTTTTCATCGCTCTGTATGGAGAGGGGAGAATGCCTTTTCATCGCTCTGTACGGAGAGGGGAGAATGCCTTTTCATCGCTCTGTACGGAGAGGGGAGAATGCCTTTTCATCGCTCTGTACGGAGAGGGGAGACTGCCTTTTCATCGCTCTGTATGGAGAGGGGAGAATGCCTTTTCATCGCTCTGTACGGAGAGGGGAGACTGCCTTTTCATCGCTCTGTATGGAGAGGGGAGAATGCCTTTTCATCGCTCTGTACGGAGAGGGGAGACTGCCTTTTCATCGCTCTGTACGGAGAGGGGAGAATGCCTTTTCATCGCTCTGTACGGAGAGGGGAGACTGCCTTTTCATCGCTCTGTACGGAGAGGGGAGAATGCCTTTTCATCGCTCTGTACGGAGAGGGGAGACTGCCTTTTCATCGCTCTGTACGCAGAGGGGAGAATGCCTTTTCATCGCTCTGTACGGAGAGGGGAGAATGCCTTTTCATCGCTCTGTACGGAGAGGGGAGAATGCCTTTTCATCACTCTGTACGGAGAGGGGAGACTGCCTTTTCATCGCTCTGTACGGAGAGGGGAGAATGCCTTTTCATCGCTCTGTACAGAGAGGGGAGAATGCCTTTTCATCGCTCTGTATGGAGAGGGGAGAATGCCTTTTCATCGCTCTGTACGGAGAGGGGAGAATGCCTTTTCATCGCTCTGTACGGAGAGGGGAGAATGCCTTTTCATCGCTCTGTACGGAGAGGGGAGACTGCCTTTTCATCGCTCTGTACGGAGAGGGGAGAATGCCTTTTCATCGCTCTGTACAGAGAGGGGAGACTGCCTTTTCATCGCTCTGTACGGAGAGGGGAGAATGCCTTTTCATCGCTCTGTACGGAGAGGGGAGACTGCCTTTTCATCGCTCTGAACGCAGAGGGGAGAATGCCTTTTCATCGCTCTGTACAGAGAGGGGAGAATGCCTTTTCATCGCTCTGTACAGAGAGGGGAGAATGCCTTTTCATCGCTCTGTATGGAGAGGGGAGACTGCCTTTTCATCGCTCTGTACGGAGAGGGGAGAATGCCTTTTCATCGCTCTGTACGGAGAGGGGAGAATGCCTTTTCATCGCTCTGTACGGAGAGGGGAGAATGCCTTTTCATCGCTCTGTACGGAGAGGGGAGACTGCCTTTTCATCGCTCTGTACGGAGAGGGGAGAATGCCTTTTCATCGCTCTGTACAGAGAGGGGAGAATGCCTTTTCATCGCTCTGTATGGAGAGGGGAGACTGCCTTTTCATCGCTCTGTACGGAGAGGGGAGAATGCCTTTTCATCGCTCTGTACGGAGAGGGGAGACTGCCTTTTCATCGCTCTGTACGGAGAGGGGAGAATGCCTTTTCATCGCTCTGTACAGAGAGGGGAGAATGCCTTTTCATCGCTCTGTATGGAGAGGGGAGAATGCCTTTTCATCGCTCTGTACGGAGAGGGGAGAATGCCTTTTCATCGCTCTGTACGGAGAGGGGAGAATGCCTTTTTATCCCTGGTGAGATCGCTCTGCTATGCAGAGGGGGAATGTTGCCCAGGTTTTCTGTATTTGGATGTGGACTTGGACTGTAGACTTGGACTGTGGACTTTTTTTCAATCTTATGGTTATTTTGTATTCTGTGTTTTTCACACAATTCTTCTCATTTTTTTGTGTGAGGGTCAGGGGGCTTTGGGGGTTGATGTGCCTATTCCAGTTTTGTTCTTTTTTGTGTGGGGAGCGAGGATTTGGGGGTTGATGATCGTGCTGCCTTTCTTTTCTTTCACGGTTTCGTGATTATCTGGAGAAGATGAATTTCAGAGTTGTTTTTTTTTAATACTTTGAACCCTCGAACCTTTGTTTTGTTATTTGTTTCTTTTTGTATTTGCACAGTTTGTCTTCTGTTGCTCATTGGTTGTTTCACAAGTTTTTCACTGATTCCATTGTACTTCTTTGCCCTACTGTAAATGCCTGCAAGAAAATGCATCTCAAGGTAGTGTAAGGTGACATTTACGTACTTTGATAATAAATTACTTTGAGCTTTTTGACTTTGATTTACTTCTTGAATTCTTACATGCATTTGCAATTGATTCAGTTTCTGCAGATATTTTCACCAACTCATTTTGAATTCTGTTAATCATTTTGGTGAAACCAGTTATTCCGATCTTCCTGCTTCTGGTGAGGCTTCCCTGCCACAGATTGCCCGAGAGGTGGAAATAGCTGTTCACTATTTTATTGCCATGATATGGAACAGACTGCCTAGGGGGTGAAGTGAAATTTGATTCATTGATACCATACAAAACAGCAGTAGGTTTGAAAAATAAAGGGATAAAATGTAATACGAGTGTGGGATTGGGGAAGTGATGCTGGGATGTGATTAAAGTGAAAGTTGTAAATTCTGGGATCACTCTCCATATCTGTGGGAAGAGAAGCAGACTTAATGTGTCAGGCTAAAAGCCCTTCATCAGAACTGAGACCAAAGACCACAAGCCATAGGAGCAGTATTAGGCCATTTGGCCCATTGAGTCTGTCCCATCATTTCATTATGGCTGGTTTATTATTCCCTTCAACCCTATTCTTCTGCTTTCCCTGTAATCTTTGACACCCTTACTAATCAAGAACCTATCAAACTCTGCTTTAGATATATCCAATGAATTGTCCTCTGCAGCTGTCTATGGCAATGAATTCCACAGATTCCCTCTAGCTAAAGAAAAACCTCCTCATCTCTGTTCTAGAGGGACGATCTTTTATTGTTGCAGTTGGAGAACTGGGGAGGAGACGTTCATTAAGCTGCAGTGTGTGTGGGAAGTGATGATGTTTTTTAAGAGGTATAACTGGGGTGAGGAAGATGTAAGCAAGGTTATCTGTTAGTGAATGGGAATAATTAGAGTGAGAATATAGACAGAACAAATTCAGATTCACATTTAGGTTCATTTATTTATCATCTGTACATTGAAACATGCAGTGAAATGTAATGTCTGCCTTAACAACCAACACAAGCTAAGGATGTGCTGGGGGCAGCCTGCACAGTCCAGGGCCAACAGAACATGCCCACAATGTTCGGCAGAGCAACAGAGGCAACAAGAACAACAGAATAACAGCAACAAAACAAGCCTCTTATCTCTCCCTCTCTCTCTCCCTCTCCCTCTTCCTCTCCCTCCCCGCACCCCCCCCCCCCCCGCCCGAGCCTCCAGTGGACTTGTGGACTCGCTCACTGACATTGGGCCTTTGACTTCCTGGAATTTGTGATCCTGTCATCAGTGGGTCCAGGGATCGATATCGAAGGTCAAAGTCTGTTGGAGGTTGAAGTCTGATGGCTGAATCACTGGATCTACGAGTCTGAAGTCCGCTGGGGAAGTACATAGAACATAGAAATCTACAGCACATTACAGGCCCTTTAGCCCACAATGTTGTGCCAACCATATATTCTACTCTAGTAACTACTTAGAATTGTCCTACTGCATAGCCCTCTATTTTTCTAAGCTCCATGTACCTATCTAAGAGTCTCTTAAAAGACCCTATCGTATACACCTCCACCACCATCACTGGCAGTGCATTCCATGCACTCACCACTCGCTTACCTCTGGCATCCCCCTGTACCTACTTCCAAGCACTTTAAAACTATCCCTCCTCATGTTAGCCATTTCAGCCCTGGGAAAAAGCCGCGTGATCAATGCCTCTCATCATTTTATACACCTCTGTCAGGTCATCTCTCATCCTCCATTGCTCCAAGAAGAAAAAACCAAGTTCACTCAACCTTTTCTCATAAGGCATGCTCCCCAGTCCAGGCAACATCCTTGTAAATCTCCTCTGCACCCTTTCTATAGTTTCCACATCCTTCCTGTAGTGAGTCGACCAGAAATGAGCACAGTACTCCAAGTGGGGTCTGACCAAGGTCTTATATAGCTGTAACGTTGCCTCTTGGCTCTTAAACTCAATCCCATGGGTAATGAAGGCCAGCACACCATACACCTTAACAACACTATCAACCTGTGCAGTAGCTCTGAGCGTGCTATGGACACAAAATCCAAGATCCCTCTGGTCCTCCACACTGCCAAGAATCTTACCATTAATGTTATATATTCTGCCTTCAAATTTGACCTTCCAAAATGAACCACTTCACATTTATCTGTGTTGAACATTTGTTGCTTTTCAGCCCCGTTCTGCATCCTATCGATGTCGCGCTGTAACCTCTGACAACCCTCCAGACCATCCATAACACCTCCAGCCTTTGTGTCATCAGCAAACTTACTAACCCATCCCTTCACTTCCTCATCCAGGCATTTTAAAAAATCACAATAAGGAGGGGTCCCAGAACAGATCCTTGAGGATCACCACTGGTCACCGACTGTCACTACATTTGGATATGGCCCAAGTGCGGAGCGAAGGACACTGACGCGGGTCGATAGTTCACAGACTTTAATCAACCATATAACAATCACAGCACGGAAACAGGCCATTCCGGCCCTCCTAATGCGAACAGAGTTAGAGGGAACAGAAAACAATAAACATTAGGCCAAACAGAGCCATTACCCAATACTCTCAAATGGAAAACGAAGCCAACACTGCAGCTGAAAGGAATAGCTGAATACAACGCGAATACTGCTGGTCTTCAGAGTCAGTTGACTCGACAGTCCAATTTCTCAGGCAAGGCCAAATGCAAGCAGGCAGTGAAATTTTGCTGTGCTTGGCTTCAGTCTTGAGAAGCACTATGACGAAAAGAATGGAGCTAGATACCATCTCAATGAAATGATAATTAGCTGACATGTGTATATTCACGAGAGCTATTGCCGTATCTGCTGCATTGCCGAATCCGTGGTTGTGACACCAATCTCCAGGCAGAATGTGAACCATTTATACCACCCTTTGCCTTCTGTGGGTAAGCTAATTTCTGGATCCGTAAAGCAAGGTTTCCATGGATCCAATGCCTCTTACTTTCTGAAGGAGCCTTGCATGGGAAACCTTATCAAATGCCTTGCTGAAATCCATATACACTACATCCACAGCTCTACCTTCATCACTGTGTTTTGTTACATCCCCAAAGAATTCAATCAGGCTCGTAAGGCATGACCTGCCCTTGACAAAGCCATACTGACTATCCCTAATCCGATTTTGTCTCATAAATGCTCATAAATCCTGCCTCTCAGGATATTCGCCAACAACTTGCCCTCCACTGAAGTAAGACACACTGGTCTATAATTTTCTGGGTTATCTCTACTCCCTTTCTTGAACAAAGGAACAACATTTGCAACCCTCCAATCCTCTGGTACTTCTCCCATCCCTATTGATGATGCAAAGATCATCACCAGAGGCTCAGCAATCTCCTCTCTCACTTCCTACAGTAGCCTAGGGTATATCTCATCCAGTCCCAGTGACTTATCCAACTTGATGTTTTTCAAAAGCTCCAGCACACCCTCTTTCTTAATGTCTATACGCTCAAGTGTTTCAGTTGCTGTAAGTCAGCCCGACAATCGCCAAGGTCTTTTTCCCTGGTAGATACTGAAGCAAAAATTGGAGGTGTGTTATCGGCAAGTCCCCAAGTTCACTGGAGGCAGGAGGCCCGGAGGCCTGTCCTGGGGTCTGTCTGTGTGAGTGGATTTGTCGGAGGAAAGGGGTTTGTTTTGCCACTTGTTGTGTTCTGATGAACGTTGGCTGTGACACTTGTGGGCTGCCCCAGCACATCCTTAGTGTTGCTTGTTAATGCAGTCGATGAATTTCACTGTTTGCCTCAAAGTACAGGTGACAATTAAATGAATCTGCATCTGTTATGTTTCAGTGAGGTTGCTTCCCATTCTTCTTCACCGCAGAGTCTAGGCCCAGTCTGTTTAACCGCTCCCCATGTGGCAGGCCTGTCACCCCACGTTAGTAACGTGAAGAAGGCATGACCCCCGTGGTGAGGGTCTTTGCTTGCTGGGCCAGCACATTAACTTTTGCCCATTGATTAACATGTGTCTGGGTTGCAGAACCTCAGTTACTGAGAAAATAGGTATGCTGGACTATTTGTCCCTGCAGTGGAGGGGCCTGAGGGGTGACCTGCTAGAAGTGTAATAGATCAGAAGAGGCATAGATAGATAGGGCAAATAGTCAAGATCTTTTTTTCCCATGGAAGGGGTGCCAAAAATAAGAGTGCATGGGTTTAAGGAGAGAGCAAGGAGCTTTAAAGATCAAGAATCAACTTTATTCACCATTTACATTTACATGTATTAGGAACTTGCTGTGGTGTGTTAGTCAGGGCGCAACATGCAACAACGACAAAATCATTATCAGAATAAAGAACTATATCAAAATAAAGAATTATATATATATATATGGAAAATGGGTAATGAAGCTAGAGATTAAAGGATAGATATGGAATAAACTGTGTATAAATAAATGCCAGAATGTATATACAATATATACAATAGCAGTAAAGAGAAGGAGGAGCTAAGGATTGGGCTAGAGGGCAACTTTTTCTAGTTCATCTGTGAAAGAGATTAAATTCTTCTCTTTAACATCTCTTCTTTCCTTTTCAAGGTGGCTGGGGTTCTGTCAGAGTCCGTGATCTTCACGGCAGTGGGTTCCCATTCTCGGAGCTCGGCAAGCGGGCTAGCATTTTCAATATCTCCAGGAGCGGTCTGGAAGGTGTGCGCCTCCACACTGTGGACTCCTCACTGGTGTCGCCAGCCAAAGCATTGTGGGAGATTAGAACGAGACAACTGAGTAAGCTGCTGTTGAAATAAGCAGCTCTGCGGACTGCAATATTGAAACGGTGAGCAGCTAGCCTCCCTTCTGACTGTCGCAGGAGAGATACCTCTCTCTCCCTCATTAGTGAGACAGAGAGAGAGAGCCTGTGGGATGTGAAGTGCTGGGATGAACAGTGTTTCTTTATTCATGGCCTCTTTGGGGGGCTTTGTTATTGCTTCCATAGTGGCTGGTAGGGGGTGGAACTGAGGCAAATGGGGGAGGGGGATGGGGAGGGTTGAGGCTTTACTACCTCTTGAGCGTGGGGTAGGGGGCTTTGGGGTTCTAATGTTTTTCTGTCATTCACTCTTTGGGGCCTTTATTCTGTTTCGTGGATGTCTGTGAAGAATACGAATTGCAGGCTACATGTTAGATACATTCTCTGACATTAAATGGAACCATTGACCCATTAAACTATAAAACGTGGTTTAAATTTTTTGCAGTGCAGTGACAGGGCAATAGATAGAGAGGAGTGGGGGGCAATATAGAATGGTTGAACAAATTAACCGCCTGGGGGAAGATGGCGTGACTTTTTTCCAGAAGCAAGTTTTCTTTGGAAAAAGCATTTTGCAGGGTGATTTTTCCTGCCTGCATCTTTGTCCTGGACGCATACAAGTCCTGCAGTGATGGTAGACTGAAGCCAATGACCTTGTCTGCTGTCCTGACCTATTGCTGTAGTTCTCAAATACTCTGGGAGGATGCCACACCAAACCAGACAGTGAGGGCTCAAGTGAGGAAGCTTTCTATGATGGCAGTGTAGAAGGACTCTGATGGGTACGTTTTTTTTCTACAGAGGAAATAGTTGACATCTGGAGTGCAAGGCAAGAGGAGGTGATGGAGTCTGATGCAGAGAATCAGATTTAAAAGACACTTTGCTGGAAATTAAACCATTCATCCATCTCTTTAACTTATGGTACATTAGCTCTTATTTGGAGAGGGTTTGAGAGTGAGGGTGGAGACATCTGGCTCCAATCGTATAGCATCCTGCGAGACTGCACTTGGAACATTGTACAGATCTGGTCTCCCTCCCTAAGGATGGCTGTGGTCAGGATAGAGTGTTTGCTCAAAGACTGATTGCCCAATGGCAGTTTTTTCAAGTCAAGTCACTTTTATTGTCATTTCGACCATAACTGCTGGTACAGCACATAGTAAAAATGAGCAATGTTTTTTCAGGACCATGGTGTTACATGACACAGTACAAAAACTAGACTGAACTACGTAAAAACAACACAGAAGAAAACTTGTTTGTCACAAGGGAAGTGATTAAGCAGACTGGGCCTATACTCTCTTCGGTGAAGAACAGCTAGCAGCAGTCTACCATCGCAGCAGGATGTCTAGGTGTCCAGGGCAAAGAAAAACAGGCAGGAAAAGTCATTACAGACACTACCCACCTTGCAAAATGACTTTCCAAATGCTCCATTCGGGAAAGCACTATAGGGCAATTAAAACAAAAACTACACTCCATCTTAAATGGTTTTTTTTCATCCAGGTAGTTAATCTGACTTCTATAGTTGCCGAATGTTGTTTTTCTCTTGCATGTCCTCCCCTGACCAACACACCACGGCAAATTGCAAATAACGTTGATCCTCGGAACACAAATTCTCAGTTACTACATTTATGAAGCTGTCACCAGTTACCTCAATCCTTCAGAAGATTCACCGCTCTGAGACTTTGGTAATGAACTTGCGACAGCAACACTTGCAAGGCTTAAAAATGCAGCAGCTACCCAGTTGTGACAGTTCCATTGGAAGGAAAGTGAATTTTAGCACGAACTTACTCCTGCCAAACACCCTTGAGATCACCTCTACTTTTTTTTGCAACTGAACTATCTCAGTAGTTTACAGTTTAATTATAGTTGGTGATTTTAAAATTAAAACAATTATTTACTTATTTTTAAAGCAACGCACACAAAATGCCGGAGGAACTCAGCAGGTTGGGCGGTATCTATGGAAATGAATGAACAGTTGACGTTTTGGGCCGAGACTCTTCATCAGGACTGGAAAGGAAGGGGGAAGAATCCAGAGCAAGAAGGGAGGGAGGGAAGGGCAAGGAATACAAGGTGGTAAGTGGTTGACGAAATTGGGGAGGGAGTAGGGGGTATGAAGTGAGAAGTGGGAGGTGACAGTGGAAGAGGTAAAGGGCTGAAGGAGAAGGAACCCGATGGGAGAGGAGAGGGGATTGTGGGCAATTGGGAAAGGGGAGGGGTACCAGAGAGAGATGATAGGCAGGTGAGGAGAAGAGGAGGGTTAAGAGGGGAGCCAGAAGGAGGAATGGAAAAAGAGAGAATTGCGGGGGTGGGGGGGAAGGGGCTCCTGGAATCAATGTTGGTGCCATCAGGTTGGAGGCTACCCAGATGGAGTATGAGGTGTTGCTCCTCCAGCCTGAGTGTGGCCTCTTCGCGGCAGTAGAGGAGGCCACGGACTGATGTGTTAGAATGGAAATGGGAAGTAGGAATAAAATGGGTGGTCACCGGGAGATCCGATGGATTGTGGTGGACGGAGCAGAGGTGCTTGATGAAGCAGTCCCCTGATCTATGTCGTGTAACACTGATGGAGACGAGGCCTCACCAGGAGCACGAGGTACTGTAGACGACCCCGACAGACGTCGCCTCACCTGGATTCATTCAAATGAAATGCCTCTTGCTTCCTTGACGGTTTGCTTGTATTTATTTTATTCAAGTTAATTTAGAGCAGTGCAATTGCCCCAAATAACTACTCTGACTATATATACATCCACTGTGTAATTATAGAAGCAGGGAAGGTATGAATTAAATTTTAATTACTATGTTATTAAAGGTTAAATAATAATAAGAGCTTGTATTGAATTTGTAGTTTATGATTCAATATCCCCAGGATATTGAAAGTCTCTTAGAACCAATGAATTACTCCTGATGTGCAATCACTGTTGCCTTGTGGGAGGTTGTGACAGACAATTTATACACAACAAGATCCCAAATTCAGCTTTGGTGGAGGGAACATTGACTGACACAGAGAACGGTGGGGGAGGCGTACAGGTAGACTGAATCGTTCTTCTACAGGCAGCACCAGAACAACAGACAGAAAGGCTGCCTTCTGTGTTGTGTAAACCACACACTGCTCAGTATGTGCCTGGGATCCAGTACAGAAGGAAAGCTCCTCTGACACAGCCTCGTTTCTTCCTCGCTGCTCTGAATTGTTGGCCGAGTTAAAGTATGAATTGCATTGGCTTTTATTAGATTTTATTGCTGGTGGAAACTGAGTTGTGGATTTTACTAGAGACCCACGTTTAAGCTCCAGTCCAAGAGCTCATCAGATCTCTCCAACTCTTTTACCCTGGACTGTGGCTTTAATCCATCCTTGATATTTTGAATATTTCTGTGATTACAGACGGAAGCCTGATTTTCAAAACTTCCTGGGCCACAGCTCTCACCAAGTTTAAGTTCAAATTTATTGTCTTTCAAACATACACATTTATACAGCTAAATGAAACAATGTTCCTTGGAGATCAAAGTGCAAAATACACTACATATATCCCATGCAGCACATAAAATAATATTAACAGGTTTAAAAATTCTGTAGATGTACAAGTTAACATAAAGTGCATATATAAGATATAGTTAAATACACACCACTATAATGCTACTGGTGCTCTCCTAAATAATCTGTATTGTGTGGTAGCAGGATGTTCAGCTGTCTCACAGCCTGGAGGGAGAAGTTGTTACCCTGCCTAACAGTCCTTGCTATTATAGTGTGGTACCTTCTGCCTGATGGTCGGAGGTCAAAGAGATTGTGGGATGGATGGGAGGTGTCCCCAACAATGCTCTGCCATTGCAGCCCTTTTGGTGCACGCCCTGGATGCGGGGAGGGGGAAAAGGTGCAGAGAGACCCTGACAATCTGCTGCAGGGTGCTGCGGTCAGATGCCTTGCGATTCCCATACCAGACAGTGCTACATCAGGTCAGGGCACTCGACGTGCAATGGTAGGCTGTGGTTAGAATGGGGGCGGGGAGCCTCGATTGCCTCGATCTCCCTAGAGCCACACTCAGTGCAAAATGCAGGCTCCGCCTGACTGTTATCCTCCTGACAAGCTCCACATCACCCTTTTGCTTACCTAGCGATTTAACAAAAGCCCTTCTGTCAGAATCGAACCCTTTATCACATGCCCTCTGGTTCATTCCTTCCCTATGCTCTTTCACCTTCCCTATCCAAAACCTTGCACTTTCACTGGAGAATGGTGGAATACTGAACTCTTCCTCCACCACCAATCGCACCTTTAATAAGGAATCTTTCCTGTCAGAGAAAACAGCTCTAGTTTCAGAATCCCATTAGTACCTTTTACCCTCTCCAGACCTTCTTGTTGGAAGCTTCCAATCAGAATCAGGTTTATTATCACTAACAAATGTTGTGAAATTTAATAGTACAGTGCAATACATAAAATATACTGTACATTACTATCAGAAATATACTATATCCATTTCAAAATATACGTACAGGCAGAGGGGAAGAAGTTGTTCCTAACATGATCTCGCAGTAAAGGAGCCATTAGGAGGTAGTGATCACAATATGATAAGCTTTTATCTGCAATTTGAGAAGGATAAGGGCAGCTCGGAGGTGTCAGTGTTGCAGATGAACAGGGGAAACTATGGAGCCATGAGGGAGGAGCTGGCCAAAGTTGACTGGACGGATATCCTAGCAGAAAAGACAGTGGAACAGCAATGGCAGGTATTCTTGGGAATAATGCACAAGGTGCAAAATCAGTTCATCCCCCAGAGAAGGAAGGATTCAAAGGGGGGAAAGGGGCCTCAGTGGTTGACAAAGGAAGTCAGAGACTGCATAGCATTAAAAAAAAGGAAATATGACAGAGCTAAGGTGAGTGGGAGGACAGATGATTGGGAAGTTTTTAAGGAACAACAGAACTTAACTGAAAAGACAATACGGGGAGAAAAAATTAGGTACGAACGCAAGCTAGCCAGGAATATAAAGGAAGATAGCAAAAGCTTTTTTAGGTATGTGAAGAGAAAGAAGATAGTTAAGAACAATGTTGGGCCCTTGAAGAATGAATTGGGTGAAATTGTTATGGGAAACTTAATGAGTACTTTAGATCTGTTTTCACTAGGGAAGACACAAACAATCTCCCAGATGAATGGATGGGCCAAGGACATAAGGTAACAGAGGAAATGAAACAGATTGACATTCGGAAGGAAACGGTGATGAGAAGACTGATGGGACTGAAGGCTGACAAATCCCCAGGTCCAGATGGTCTGCACCCTAGGGTACTAAAGGAGGTGGCTCTGGAAATTGCGGATGCATTGGTAATCATTTTCCAATGCTCCTTAGATTCAGGATCAGTTCCTGAGGATTGGAGAATGGCTAATGTTATCCCACTTTTTAAGAAAGGAGGGAGGGAGAAAACAGAGAACTATCGACCTGTCAGCCTGACATCGGTGGTGGGAAAGATGCTGGAGTCCATTATTAAGGATGAAATAATGGCATATCTAGATAACAGTGATAGGATTGGGCCGAGCCAGCATGGATTTACCAAGGGTAAATCATGCTTGACTAATCTGTTGGAGTTTTTCGAGGATGTAACCAGGAAGTTAGACGGGGGAGATCCAGTGGATGTAGTGTACCTCGATTTTCAGAAGGCATTTGATAAGGTCCCACGTAGAAGATTGGTGGGTAAAATCAAAGCTCAGGGCATCGGGGGGAAGGCATTGACATGGATAGAAAACTGGTTGGCAGATAGAAAGCAAAGGGTAGCGGTGAATGGGTGTTTCTCGGAATGGCAGGTGGTGACTAGTGGGGTGCCACAGGGCTCGGTATTGGGACCACAGCTGTTTACCATTTACGTTAACGATTTGGATGAAGGCATAGAAAATAACATCAGCAAATTTGCTGATGATACTAAGCTGGGTGGCAGTGTGACATGTGATGAGGATGTTAGGAGAATTCAGGGTGACTTGGATAGGCTGGGTGAGTGGGCAGATACTTGGCAGATGGCGTTTAATGTGAATAAGTGTGAGGTTATCCACTTTGGGAGTAAGAACAGGAAGGCAGATTATTATCTGAACAGTATAGAGTTGGGTAAGGGAGTAATACAAAGAGATCTCGGAGTCCTTGTTCATCAGTCAGTGAAGGTGAATGAGCAAGTGCAGCAGGCAGTGAAGAAGGCTAATGGAATGTTGGCCTTTATTACAAAGGGAATTGAGTACAAGAGCAAGGAAATCCTCTTGCATTTGTACAGAGCCCTGGTGAGACCACACCTGGAGTATTGTGTACAGTTTTGGTCTCCGGGGTTAAGGAAGGACATCCTGGCTGTAGAGGAAGTGCAGCGTAGATTCACGAGGTTAATTCCTGGGATGTCTGGACTGTCTTACGCAGAGAGGTTAGAGAGACTGGGCTTGTACACGATGGAATTAAGGAGATTGAGAGGGGATCTGATTGAAACATATAAGATTATTAAGGGATTGGACAAGATAGAGGCAGGAAATATGTTCCAGATGCTGGGAGAGTCCAGTACCAGAGGGCATGGTTTGAGAATAAGGGGTAGGTCATTTAGGACAGAGTTAAGGAAAAACTTCTTCTCCCAGAGAGTTGTGGGGGTCTGGAATGCACTGCCTCGGAAGGTAGTGGAGGCCAATTCTCTGGATGCTTTCAAGAAGGAGCTAAATAGGTATCTTATGAATAGGGGAATCAAGGGATATGGGGACAAGGCAGGAACCGGGTATTGATAAGGAATTGATCAGCCATGATCTCAAAATGGCGGTGCAGGCCCGAAGGGCCGAATGGTCTACTTCTGCACCTATTGTCTATTGTCTATGTTGAGAGTGTGTCTTCAGGCTCCTGTATCTCCTCTCTGATGATAGCAGTGAGAAGGAGCATATCTTGGGATCCTTAATGATAGATGCCTCTTTTTCGGAGGCATTGCATTTTGAAGATGTCCTTGATGCTGGGGAGACTAGTGGCTATGATGGAGCTGGCTGAGTTCCTGCGTGATGTTTGTCATCTTCCCCAACATGACCCCTTCCTGAACCTGCAGCATTCCAAGTCCCACCCCATGCAGTGAGTGAAATAGGGGCAGGAAATGCTGGAACATGCAGCAGGTCAGGCAGCATCTGTAGGAGTGGAAACAGTTGATGTTAGAGACACATGGCCCTTCATTACTTATGATGAAGGGGATTGTTCGTCTCTCCACAGATGCTGACTGACCTGCTGAGTTTTCCAGCACTTCTTGGTTCTGTTTCAAATTTCCTGTGTGTGCAGTTTAAAAAATGTATTTTCATCATGAAATAACTTTCTGACAGAACACTGGAGAAATCTCCCTATCTCTTACAGAGAATGCTATGGCTCTCTACCTGCACTTCAGAGTATTGATGGACCTTAGCTTATACAGTGCCTCTAAAAAGTATTCACCTCTCCCTTGGAAGCTTGAGCAGTTTTATAAAGAAGAATGAGGAAAAATTGCAGTGTCCAGATGTGCAAAGCTGATAGAGACCTGTCCACACAGACTCAAGGCTGTAATTGCTGTCAAAGATGCATCTACTAAATACTGACTTGAAGAGGGTGAATACTTATGCAATCAATTACTTTGTGTTTTATATTTGTAATTAACTTAGATCATTTTGCAGAGATCTGTTTTCACTTTGACACAGAAGAGTCTTTTTCTGCTGATCAGTGTCAAAAAAGTCAATTAAAACCACTGCAATTCAATGTTGTAAAACAATAAAACATAAAAACTTCCAAGGAGGGATGAATATTTTTTCTAGGCACTCTATGTTTAATTGAGAAGTCCTCACCTCTAAGTGTACAGTGGACTCTCAGTAAAGATCTATATTGAGTGTTTCGTTCTCCAGAACTTGACCCTTTTGACGTAGCTGTACAGCTCATCTCTTGAGTCAAAACTGAATGCAATATTAACCAAATATTTGTGTTTAATTTAGCACAGCAGGACAGGAAATGAAGAGTCAAGATGAGGTAAAAACAATTCAAAGTATTTCCCACAGCTGTCTTCCTTTTGGGGCTTTTATTTTAGGTCTTTCTTCATTTACCAAATTAATTACTTTCTAGACATTATTATCTGATATTAAAGCAGTCAGTAAGCTATTTCTATTTGGTGGTCCAATTTCAGTCTGTCTTCTCTTTGCGTTGCAACTCTGTCCTCTCTACTATATGCTTTTTCATAACGAAGTGTAGTTTTCCATTGATTCTATTGTATTTCTTTGTTCTACAGTGCATGTCTACAATAAAATGAATCTCAGGCTAGTATATAGTGACATATATGTTCTTTGATAATAAAGTTATCAGATTTATCAAACTTAAATGATCAAGTTTACTTTGATCTCCTCAGCAGTTTCCAGCTGGAAGAAAATTATATTTTGTTTATGGTTTAAGTCCAAAACAGAAAATCAAAGGGAACTGCAAAACATCTGCCCCACAGTACTGTCACAGCTGGGGTAGGAAATGACCATCTGTTCAGTTTTAAAAACTGCAGCTGGGAAGGTTTATTGGAGTGTCAATCCCCTATTTTCTTAATGTCAAAATCAAAGTCAAAATATATTTATTATCAAAGGATATATATGTCACCAAATGCTACCAGCAATTCATTTTCTTGCAGGTTTTCTTACAAGACATACAATAAAATTTATGCGAAACTTTACATAAACTGATAAACAACGAATGTGCAAATCAAGGGAAATTATGCAAATAAAAAATAATACTAAGGATATATATGAGTTGTAGAGTCTTTGAAAGTGAGTCTGCAGGCTGTGAAATCGGGTCAGAGTTGTGGTCAGTGAAGCTTTCCATGCTAGTTTAGGAGCCTGATGGTTTTAGGATAAGAGCTCTTCCTGAATCTGGTGGTGTGGGATCAAGACTTCTGTTCCTCCTTCCCGATGGTAGTAGCGAGTAGAGAGAATGGCCTGGATGGTGGGGGTCCTTAATGATGGATGCTGCTTTCATAGCTTTCTCATGGCAGTGCTCCTGGTCAACGGGGAAGGCTTTGCCTGTGTTGTAATGTGCTCTCGATTCCCTTTGGCTCGCATGCTGTCTGTTGTGGCTCAGTGGGAGTAAGCTTTCCTCTGAGCTGAAGGTCATAGGAATGTACAGCATGGAAACAGAACATTTAGCCTGATGTGCCCACAGTGACCGATGGGCATCCTGCTATACAACTCACACTTGCCAGTACTTCCAAGTTCAAAGTTCTAAGTAAATTTATTATCAATGTACATATGCAAACCTGAGATTCACTTGCTTCTGAGCATTCTCAGTAAGTAGAAGAAACACAACAGAATCAATGGAAGACTGCACCCAACAGGATGAACAACCAATCTGCAAAAGTCAACAAACTGTGCAAGTACAAAAAGAAAGAGAAAAAAACAATAATAAAAGAGCAGAAACAATCCAACACATTACAAGATCCTGTAGCAGTTTAATTCAATCTGATTACTTGCACAGGCAAACATCATTCATCAAGAGCTTGCTTTAAAATACAAACTCATAAATGAAATCACACCTCACTATAAATACAAGTCTGATTCAGTTTTAGAGTCAGAATGCCACAAATTATATTATGAGTGATCAGTTGTTACTGATAGGGCAATCAATAATAACCATCTGGGTATAATAATATAAGATAAACAAGCAAGAATGACTTACTTAATAGATATAGCCATTTCAAGCACACATAACATACAGAAATGAAAAACACTAGAAATATATTGAATTAAAAGATGAAATTGAAAGATTTTGGAACATGAACAGGGCATACATTGTCCCGATAGTAGTATCTACAATAGCTTTCGTCCCATTAGGGCTACACAGTAATATCTTCAGAAGGCAACAACACTAAACAGAACAGTTCAAAAGCTCCTAGCAATTGAAAAATTAATGAATGAGTGTACTTGGTTGTGCTTGTAACTCAGCTGAGAAAAAAATAAAAATGCAATAACAATAATAATTAAGCAATAAGTATCAAGAACATGAGATGAAGAGTCCTTGAAAGTGAGTCCATAGGTTGTGGTAACAGTTCAGTGATGGGGCGAGTGAAATTGAGTGAGGTTATCCCTTCAGGTTCAATAGCCTGGTGGTTGAGGGGTAATAACTGTTCCTGAACCTGGTGGGTCCTGAGGATCCTGTACCTTTTTCCTGATGGCAGAAGCGAGAAGACAGCATGAGCTGGGTGGTGGGAGCCTCTGATGTTGGATGCCACTCTCCTGTGATAGCCATCCATGTAGATGTGATAAATGATGTGGAGGGCTTTACCTGTGATAATGGGTCGTTTCCATTATTTTTCACTCAAGGACATTGGTGTTCCCATACCAGGCCATGATGCAACCAGTCAATATACTCTCCACAACATGTCAAAGTTTAAGATGTCACGCTGAGTCTCCACAAACTCCGAAGGAAGTGGAGGTGCTGCCATGCTTCCTTCATAATGGCACTTGCATGCTGGACTCAGGACAGATCCTCTGAAATGATAATGGCAAGGAATTTAACGTTACTGACCCTCACCACCTCCGATCCCCTGATGAGGACTGGCTCATGGACCTCTGGTTTCCTCCTTCTGAAGTCAATAATCAGCTGCTTGGTCTTGCTGACATTGAGTAATGAGTTGTTGTTGTGGCACCACTCAGCCAGATTTTCAATCTCCCTCCTATACATTGATTTGTCATCGCTCTTAATTCGGCCAATGACAGTGGTGTCATCATCACATTTAAATACGTCATTGGAGCTGTGCTTAACCTCACAGATATGTATAAAGTGAGTAGAGCAGGGGGCTAAGCACACGACCTTGTGGTGCACCGGTGCTGATGGAGATTGTGGAGGAGATGTTGTTGCCAATCTGAACTGACTGGGGTCTGCAAGTGAGGAAATTGAGGATCCAGTTGTACAAGGAGGTATTGAGGCCACAGCACTGAAGCTTATTGATTAGTTTTGAGGGGATGATAGTGTTGAATGCTGAGCTGTCGTCAATGGAGGGCATCCTGATGTATACATCTCCATTGTTCAGATGTTCCAGGTGATGCACCATCAATAACTCTCGGAGACGTGAGGCGAGAAAGGCTTTTATTAGCTGGAAGAAAGCACTGTCAGCAGCAAGAGACCACCACACAATATCCTGGAGACTGAGGGAGGAGCAGTGCCTCCAATCGCCTTTATACAGGGGTCTGTGGGAGGGGCCACAGGAGCAGTCAGCGGGGGGGGGGGGGGGCGTGTCCAGACAGGTATATGTAGTTCACCACACCAGGGTTGAGTGAAAAGTCAATGAGATGCCATCTGTTCCTGACTTGTTGTGCCGGTAGGCCAATTGGAGCAGATCCAAGTCACTTCCCAGGCAGGAGTCGATACATTTCACCACCAAGCTCACCAAACACTTTATCACAGTTCTATTGGATGATGGTCATTGAGCCACGTTCTTCTTAGGCACCGACCGGTATAATAATTGAAGTAGGAGGGTAAATCTGACTGCCGAAGTGAGATATTAAGGATATTGGTGAACTCGTCAGCCAGTTGATCAGCATTGGTCTTTAATAGTCAGTCCGGTATTCTGACTGGGTCGGATGCTTTCTGTGGGTTCACCCTTTTGGAAGCAATCTCTCATATCGGCCTCAGAGTCTGAAATCACAGGGTCATCGGGGGCTGTGGGAGTTTGTGAGGGTGCCTCCATGTTTGGATGGTCAAAGTGACCATAAAAGGCATTGAGCTCACCTGGAAGTGAAGCTTTGTTGACACCCATGTCACGTGACTTCACTTTGTAGGAGGTGGTAGCATTCATAGTACTTGGTCTATAGTCCATCATGCTCATGTTTAAGTGATTTGTGTTCTCATCTAGATACTTCTGAAATGCTGTCATTGATTCAACATCCTTCACTCTCTGAGGCAGGGCCTTCCAGGTACCTGCCACTCTCTGGGTGAAGAGGTCCTTCTCTTAATCCCTCCATGAGGGAGGTCCCTCTCATATCCCCTCTAAATCTCTTCCCTTTAACCTAAACCATGTCCTCTTGTTTTACTTACATCTGATAATGGGACATATTTCCTAAAGTCTCCCCTGCCATAATTTTATATACACCAGTCACATCCCCTCTTAACAACCACAGCTCCAAGGAGAATAGATGTAACTTCAGAGTTCAAAGTAAAGTTTATTATCAGAGTACATACATGTCACCACATACAACCCTGAGATTCTTTTCCTGTGGGCATACTTAGTGAAATAAATTTCAATAATAACGAGCATGAAATAACAAGATAAAGAGTTTTTAAAGTGAGACCATTCGTTGTGGGAACACCAGAAATAGAATAAGTGTATTACTCGCTATGTTCGCTATGTTCAAGAGCCTGATGGTTGAGGGGTAGTAACTGTTCTTGAACCTGGTGGTGCGAGTCCTGAGGCACCTGTACCTTCTACCTGATGGCAGCAGCAAGAAAAGAGCATGGCCTGGGTGGTGAAAATGGATGCTGTTTTTCCACAGTAGATGTGCTCAACAGTTGGGAAAGTTTTACCCGTGATGTACTGGGCTGAATCCACTACCTTTTGTAGGATTTTCCACTCCAAGGCATTGGTGTTCCCATACCAGGCAGTAATGCAGCCAGTCAGGACACATCTACAGAAGCTTGCCAAGGTTTAAATGACATGACAAACCTCTGCAGACTCCAGAAAATGTAGAAGTGCTGTTGCGCTTTTATCACAATTATATTTATATGATGGGCCCAGGACAGGTCCTCTGAGGTAGTGACACTCTCCTCCTCTGATCCTCCAATAATTACAGGCTCATGGACCTCTGGTTTCCCTCTCCTGACGTCTACAATTGTTGTTATTACACCACTCAGCCCATCTCCCTCCTTATGCTGATGCATCACCAACTTTGATGCAGCCCACAACAGTGGTGTTGTCAGCAAACTTGTATATGGTGTTTGAGCTGAACTTAGCCACACAGCCACTGGTGTAAAATGAGTAGAGCGGGGGGATAAGCCCACATCCCTTCAGTGCTCCTGAGCTGATGGAGATCGTGGAGGAGATGTTTTTGCTAATCTGGACTGACTGACGTCTACAAGTGAGGAAATCCTGGATCCAATTGCACAAGGGAGTATTGAGGTCTAGGTCTTGGAGCTTACTGATTAATTTTGAAGGGATTATGATGTTAAATGCTGAGCTGTAATCGTGAAGGAGCATCTTGATGTATGCATCTTTGCTATCCAGATGTTCTAGGGTTGTGTGGAGAGCCAATGAGATAGCGTCTGCTGTAGACCTGTTGCTTCGGTAGGTGAATTGGAACGGATCCAAGTCGCCACTCAGACAGGAGCTGATATGCTTCAACACCAGCCTCTCATACACTTCATCACTGTGGATGTAATTGCCACTGGGCGAGAGTCATTGAGACAAGTTACTAAACTCTCCTTGGGCACAGGTATCATTGAAGCCTGCTTGAAGCAGGTGGGTACCACACACTGCTGGAGCGAGAGGTTGAAAATATCTGTGATTAACTCCTCAAATCTCCCCTCATAACAGAACAGCTTCATGCCAGGCAACATCCTGATGAATCTCCTCTGCTCCCTCTCCAGTGCTGTCACATCCTTCCTATAATACGACGACCAGAACAGCACACAGTCTGCAGTCTGACCGAGGTTTTATGAAGTTTACTACTTCTGTATTCATAGCCCTTACTAATAAAGGCCTGCATCCCGTTGGCCTTCCTAACCATGTTGCCAACCTAATTTGCCATCTACAAGGATCTATAGAAATGTCACGTGTTTCAGCCCTGCCTCTGTGATTTAAGGAGCTAATTGACCCTTGTGCTGCTGAATCAATGTTACTCTTATTTGGTGAGTGATACCACCTACAAACTGACCACCAAGCCCTCGTTTTCACCAGTCTTATTTTATTCTGCCCGCTTTTCCATCCACTCCTTCGCGGATTCCCCCACAATGGGTGCAACGAGACCTGTCACACGTCTTTGATATGTGGGAAGAGGTGGAAGCATGGGGTGTCACAGGGAGGACACATCAACTCCACTGTGGTAGCACCGGAGGTCAGGATTGAACCAGGATCATCCTACTAGTCCACACTCCTGCCCCGGTGTGTGCCTGTGCTCGCTGGAGCTGGGGACAAAGGGAAGTGATGCAATTGGAGTGATTAATGGAGGTCAGTTTCCTTGGCCGATAAGCCCAGATCCAGTTGCTTCAGGAAGGTGGCATCTGCCAGGAAGAAAATGAAGAAGCATTTATTGGCTGCAGGGGTTGAGCGTCTTTAGAAGTTGTGATCCCAGAGGCTCTAAGATTCCAAGTCCTAGATTACATTCAATGTGTCTGGAGCATGGAGTTCTGTTGTGGTTAGCCTGGTGGGGAGGGGTCAAAAATGAAGAATAAAGTCCACAAGTCAAAGCCTGGTGGCCAGAGCCCAGAGACTGGAGACGTATCCTGTGTGTGGGTGGGTGGGAGGGAGGGAGGGAGGAACGGGACGTGCTTTGCTCTTGTAGTTTTGTTGCTTGTTGTGTTCCGTGTTGTCCTCCCGAGTACTATGGGCATGCTGTGTTGGAACCGGAATATGCAGTGATAGTTGCGGGCTGTACCCAGAGCAGCCTTGGGTGTGTTGGTTGTTAACAAAAATGACACATTTCACTGCATGCCTCAATGTACATGTGATAAACAAACCTGAAATCTGAATCTGAAAAATGCATTTCAGGAATTATTGGAATAAGGGAATTGGGAGAAGAGCAAAACTGAGATGTTGTGTTTCCCAGGAGAAGATGGTCCTGTCTGCAGCTCTGGGCAGATGTAAATTTTTCCTAGGACTTCTAGAAGAATAAACACCATGAGTCAATAGGACACCTGGCGGTGTAATAGTTCTGTGTAATGAGAGGGATTTTGCTGGGTTCATTGTAAAGTGTCTCTCGGATGATGGGAATTGGCTGTAGGCCAGATTCCAGGTGCTGTGTAAATTAAAGCAGTGTTCATCTGCACCCAGAAGAACACTCGGTGTGGGGCACTGCCATCGAACAAACCAGCTCCTGATGCGCTTACGTTTGGAGTAGTTGGTTGAGCTCAGCAAGTCTACCAGACAGCATTCATCCTTACAGAGACCCCAGAATGAACCAGAATTTGCAGAAAATCAGAAAAAAGATGCAAAAGCTGGAAATCTGGAAGTGCCAGAAGCACTCTGGATCAGAGGACTTTCGTTATTGGTGGAGGCTTGGTTTGCTTTTCCTGGTTGAAGGGCGTCTTCCCCAGGTGGTCAATCTGCTTCTCGTCATCCCCTCAATCCCCTTTCTCTATCACACTTGTCACTGTGCTACACTGGCATTTATTTATGGATTCAATGTCTGTCCTTTAACCTCTAACTTCATTTATTTTTAATATATAATGCTTAATTTTTATGTAATTCTTTTTTCTTTATAATTGCTGAATGTTCTGTTTTGTGTTGCATGACACAGTAAATTCCTAATACAAGTAAACATACACGGCGAATAAGATTGATCCTTGAAAAAGTTGACTTGATGGAAGCATTTAAAATCATGGGAGGCACAGACAAGACAGAGAGTGAAAACCTTTTTTCCCATGGTAAGGGTATCAAAAACAAGGTTCAAGTCAAGAGGAGAGAGCTTTTAAAGGAATCTGAGGGGCAACTTTTTCCACACAGAGAGTGGTTGGTATGTGGACCATAACTGCCAGGGGAAGTGGTGGAATCAGGCAAATAAGAGGGCATACAAGGAAGCCAAAGCTAGTGGGAAGACAAAGGATTGGGAAGCTTTTAAAAACTTACAGAAGTAAACTAAGAAGGTCATTAGGAAGGAAAAAAATGAATTAAGAAAGGAAGCTGGCAACTAATATTCAAGAAGATACTACGAGCTTTTTTTAAAGTATATAAAGGGTAAAAGAGAGTCAAGGGTAGATATAGGACCAAAAGAAAATGGCACTGGAGATATTGTAATGAGAGATGCAGAGATGGCAGAGGAACTGAATGCGTAATTTGCATCAGTCTTAGCAGTTGAAGACGTCTGCAGTATAATGGACATTTGGAGTGTCAGGGAAGTGAAGTTTCTGCAGTGAAAATTACAACTGAGAAGGTGCTCAGGAAGCTTAATGGTCAGAGTGTGGATAAACGTCCTGGACCTGATGGAGTGCACTCTCGGCTTCTGAAGGAAGTAGCTAGAGAACTTGTGGAGGCATTAATGATGATCTTTCAAGAACTAATAGATTCTGGCATTGTACTGGATGACTGGAAATTTGCAAATGTTACTCTGCTATTTAAGAAGGGTGGGAGGCAGCGGAAAGGAAACTATAGACCTGTTAGCCTGACATCAGCTGTTGGAATCGATTGTTAGAGATGAGATTATGGAGTACCTGGAGGCACATGACAAGAGAGGCCAAAGCCAGCATGGTTTCCTGAAAGGAAAATCCTACCTGACAAACCTACTGCAATTCTTTGAGAAAATTACAAGCAGGGTAGACTAAAGAGGTGCAATACACGTGGTGTACTTGGATTTTCAGAAGGCCTTTTTAAAGGTGCCGCACATGAGGCTGCTTAGCAAGATAAGAGCCCATGGAATTACAGGAAGGTTACTAGCATGGGTGGAGCATTGGCTGGTCGGCAGAAAACAGGGAATGGGAATAAAGGGATCCTATTCTGGCTGGCTGCTGAATACCAGTGGAGTTCCACAGGAGTTGGTGTTGGGATCATTGCTTTTTACGAGGTATGTCAATGATTTGGACGATGGGATTAATGGATTTGTGTCTAAATTTGTCGATGGTACACAGATAGGTGGAGGAGTGGGTAGTGTTGATGAAACAGCTACTGCAGAGAGATTTAGATAGTTTAGGGGAATGGGCAAAGAAGTGGCAAATGAAATACAATGTTGAAAAGTGTATGGTCATGCACTTTGGTGGAAGAAATAAACAGGCAGACTATTATTTAGATGGAGAGAGAATTCAAAATGCAGAGATGCAAAGGGACTTGGGAGTCCTTGTGCAAGATACCCTAAAGTTTAACCTCCAGGTTGAGTCGGTGGTGAAGAAGGTGAATGCAATGTTGGCATTCATTTCTAGAGGTATAGAATATAAGGGCACGGATGTGATGTTGAGGCTCTATAAGGCACTCGTGAGACCACACTTGGAGTATTGTGTGCAGTTTTGGGCTCCTTATTTTAGAAACGATATATTGACATTGGAAAAGGTTCAGAGAAGATTCACAAGAATGATTCCAGGAACAAAAGGGTTACTCTATGAGGAATGTCTGGCAGCTTTTGGGCTGTATTCCCTGGAGTTCAGGAGAATGAGAGGGGACCTCATAGAAACATTCTGAATGTTAAAAGGTCTGTAGTTATTTCCCATGGTAGGGGAGTCCAGGACAAGAGGGCATGACTTCAGGATTGAAGGACAGCCATTTAGAACAGAGATGCACAGAAATTACTTAAGTCAGAAGGTGGTAAATCTGTGGAATTTGTTGCCATGAGTGGCTGTGAAGGCCAAGTCATTGGGTGTATTTAAGACAGAGATACATAGGTTCTTGATGAGCCAGGGCATCAAAGGGTATGGGGAGAAGGCAGGGGAGTGGGGATGACTGGAAGAATTGGATCAGCCCATGATTGAATGGTGGAGCAGACTCGATGGGCTGATTGGCCTCCTTCTGCTCCTCTAGCTTATGGCCTTATGGTAATTTCAATGATTAGACAGACACTTATACAGGTGAGACATAGAAGGAGATTGTCCTAATGCAGGCAAATGGGGTCAGTGTAGATGACCATAAAGGACAGTGTGTATATAGTGGACTGAAGGGTCTACTTCTGCACTGGACAGCTCTATAACTCTATGGCTCAGCAGGTCGGGCAACATCCGTGGAGTGAGAAACAGTTAACGCATTTGATTGAGGACCTTTGAAGGAACAGTAACTGCTTCTCTTTCCACAAACACTGATGAGTGTTTCCAGCATTTTCAGAATTCACAGAGTCCCTTCCACAGAACTGTTATACTCAACCAACACATCTCATTATTACAGCACGGAAACAGGCCACCTCGGCCCTTCTAGTCTGTGCTGAACGCTTACTCTCACCTAGTCCCACTGACCTGCACTCAGCCCATAACCCTCCATTCCTTTCCTGTCCGTATACCTATCCAATTTTACTTTAAATGACAATATCGAACCTGCCTCTACCACTTCTATTGGAAGCTCATTCTACACAGCTACCACTCTCTGAGTAAAGAAATTCCCCCTCGTGTTGCCCCTTAAACTTTTGCCCCCTAACTCTCAACTCATGTTCTCTTGTTTGAATCTCCCCTACTCTCAATGGAAAAAGCCTATCCATGTCAACTCTATCTACCCCCCTCATAATTTTAAATACCTCTATCAAGTCCCTCCTCAACCTTCTACGCTCCAAAGAATAAAGACCTAACTTGTTCAACCTTTCTCTGTAACTTAGGTGCTGAAACCCAGGTAACATTCTAGTAAATCTCCTCTGTACTCTCTCTATTTTGTTGACATCTTTCCTATAATTCGGTGACCAGAACTGTACACAATACTCCAAATTCGGCCTCACCAATGCCTTGTACAATTTTAACATTACATCCCAACTTCTATACTCAATACTCTGATTTATAAAGGCCAGCATACCAAAAGCTTCCTTCACCACCCTATCCACATGAGATTCCACCTTCAGGGAACTATGCACCATTATTCCTAGATCACTCTGTTCTACTGCATTCTTCAATGCCCTACCATTTACCATGTATGTCCTATTTGGAGTTGTCCTATTAAGTTCGGTGCAGAGGCATCAGTGGTTAATAATTTTCATTTTGCTTTGTGTTTCCTTCATGGGTAATTCAATAAAATCAGCAAAGTAACAAATTGTGAGGTATTAACATTTGACCATCAAATGATAAACTGTATTACTAAACATTATAATTCTTGCTAGGATTTAGTAATCACTTTGTGGTTTAAAGGATAATACTGTTTGTACAACTATTCTTGCCTGCAGTCTATGAGAGATTGCTGGCTGCGAAATAATTAAACTGGAAGGGATTTAATGGTACATTACTGGAGAATATAATTCTAACAGACTGGTTCTGCTGCTTGCTGGATGAAGCTGAGGATGGATACCCTGAATAATCATTGTATAATATAACCAATGTTAATCGCGCTCAGAGATAGTATCGTCACCTCTCTGTCAGATTGTTGGGGCCTCAATTCCTAAGCTAGAGTTTGAAATGGAGATGCAAATCAGTTACAGACCTTCAACCTGGAACCTTAACTGTGATTCTCTCTCCACAGATGCTCTTTGACCTGCTGAGTGTTTCCAATGGTTGCTGCTTTCTGAGGGAGTGCCACACAGTCAGAACAAGTGGAACACTGAACGCATGAGAAGCTACAGAATTGTGGACTCAGCTTAGAACACCATGAACACCAGCCTCCCCTGGATGGACTTGCCTGCACTTGTCAACACCTTGGCAAAGCAGCCAGCATATTCAAATGCCCCACCCACCTCGACATTCTCGCTTCTCCCCTCTCCCCTTGGACAGAAGGTACAGCAACCTGAAAGCACGAGCCACCACGCTCAAGGACAGCTTCTAGCCTGTGGTCATTTGGCCTTTAAATAGTTCCTTACTATGATAAGATGGACTCTTGACCTCACAACCTACCTTGTTATGATCGTACACCTTATTGTTTATTTATTGAGGTATAGCATGGAATAAGCTCCTTCAGCCATTTGAGACGTGTCATCCTGCAACCCCTGATTTAACAGTAAGCTAACCATGGGACAATTTCCAATGACCAATTAACCTACCAACCAGCATGTGGACTGCAAGAGGAAATAGGAACACTTGGAAGGAACCCACGTGGTGATGGGGAGAACATACAAACTCCTACAGACAGCAGCGGGAATTGAACCCTGGTTGCCGGTACTGCAAAGCGTTGTGCTAACCACCATGCTACTGCATCGCACTTCCTCTGCTGTTGTTACACTTCATTCTGCACTGTGTTGTTGTTTTTCTTTGTATTGCTTCAAGAAAGTATGGGGAGCCACCTTGAACTAGAGACGTGCTTGTGGGGAAGGAGCTCCCACAGTGGGGAGCAAGTTCATGAATTTAGAACCAGCAATATGTTTCCACGTCGGGACGGTGCCCCCCAGCGTGTGGTCTTCCCATGTCCCGACTTCCTTTCTCGGTGGTTTTGGAGCTGTTGTTGGAGTAGGTGCAGTCCATTTTGCAGATGGGACTCCTTTCAATCCTCTGGTGAAGTGAATGTTTAGGGTGATGGTGGGATGCTGGTTAAGCTGTCTGCGTTGTTCTGGATGTTGTGAGCTCCTTGGACGTTGTTGGAAACATCAGTCAAGTGGACATTATTCCATCACACTCCTGGCTCGCAGCTTGTAGATGGCAGAAGGACTTTAGGTGATATGAACTTTAGATAAAGAACTCTCCTGTTCCTACCGAGTCTCTCATAGTTTGATGGTCAGACTTCCCTCTTGGTTCTCCTAATTACCAGGGAGGAGATATTGCACACTTGCAACATATTAAAGTGAATAAATCCCCAGGGCCTGACTGAGTGCATCTTTGGACATTGTGGGTGACTAGAGAAGAAATTGTGGAGACCCTTGCAGTGGTACTTAATTCTTTATTAGCCACTGGTAAAGTTCCTTAACTGTGGAAGGTGGTTAACGTTGTTCCATTTAAGAAGGGTAGCAAGGACAAGCCAGGAAACTCCAGGCCGATCAACACAACTCTGAATTGATTATACAACCCACAGACTCACATTCAAGAGCTTTGCGACTCATGTTCTCAGTATTATCACAGTACTGTGCAAAAATCTTAAGCACAGGTAAAGCAAAGATGCTTTCAAAAATAATTAATCTCAAAGTAGTATAAATTAGCATATACATTCTCTGCTACTAAACCTACTCTGACGACTTTAACTTTGAGAGCGCCATCACAAGTAGACAGGGTGGTGATAAAGACATTGAGCATACTGGCCTTCATCAGTCTGGGTGTGGTGTATAGGAGTTGGGACATTATGGTGCAGTTGTACTAATTGTTGGTGAGGCTGCATTTGGAGTATAAGAAAGGTGTGACTAAACTGGAAAGAGCACAGAAAAATTTTACAAGAGATCCTGAGTTATAGGGGTAGATTGACCAGACTACAGTAGGTCTTTATTCCTTGGAATGAAGAATAAAGATGACCTTATAGAAATGTTTAACATTATGAGAGGCATAGATAAGGTGGGCAGTAATAATCCTTTCCCCAGGGAAGCAGAGACCCAAAGTAGTCCCTATCCAAAGGGAAGCAAAGTAGGGAGTATAGATTTAAGGAGAGAGGGGAAAGATTTAAAAGGGAACTGAGGGGCAACTTTTTCACACAGAGGGTGCTGTGTGTATGGAAAAAACTGTCAGGGAAAGTAGTTGAGGCAGGTACAATAGTATCATTTAAGAGTCTCTAGAATAGGTATATGGAGCGGTGGGGCTTAGAGGAATATGGGCTGAATGCAGGGCATTGGGACTAGCCGGGTGGACACCGCTGTCCGCTTTAAGCTCTGTGGGTGCACGGCCACACAGTAACGGAAATGCTCCCATGCACATAGCCTTTGCTGCCTTGCAGTTGGAATTTTATTTTATATAATTTTGAAATTAAGCTAATATATTTGAAAACTATGTTAATATCATTATGAAATGCTCTGTAATTAATTATATGTTAATGAATATAATTCAACATTTTTCTTAATAATAAATGTACCACAACCTTTGCTTTGAAATATTTTAGAGCTTCAACATATTCCCACTGTCAGTGTTTCAAGTTACAACATTGTTACAAAATGTAACAATAAACACAGAATGGATGTCGGTAGCTCATTGTTAATAAACCACAGGCTCATTGAATGCTGATACCATCTAGTCAAAACATCTTACTTTTGTCATTATACCCTTCAGTTAATAAATAAGATCAAAAGAACGTGATTTTTCCATTTTCTTTCTAAATATTCATAGTATGCACATTACAAAATAAACATTTAAAGTGCCACGCAGTTTTCACTCTGTGTAACCATTTCCTGCTTGGAGCAATGGTTGGTTCACGCAGCTGTAAAAAGACTAGAGGGAAAGTTGGTGGGCACCATCAGCAGCAGAGACTTGTTGGGCCAAAGGGCTTGAATTATGCTGTATTGCACGATGACTCTATGACTCTAATGGAACTAGCTACTGAATCTGCAATAAAATCGTATCTGTCAGTTGCCTTTACTATGTCCATATTTCTTCCAACAGAGAGGCTGGCATAGGCTATTTGTAAGTATTTGACCTTTCTCGGAGCAGATGTTCATATAATTGGAGCTATTAATCATACAATATTGGCTGTGTTGATGGGACTGCGAGCCACCGCCACTAATATCCACCTATCCATGCCGCTTGAAGCCCCAGTTAGTGCTCATATGCACTTTGCAGGAATTATCTTGCTGTGCTGGTTCAAACTGGTCTGCTGATCTCACTCACCAACACAAGGGAAGAGAAGCACAGATTGGCTGCTCAACCACCAGGCCTGCTCCTGGCTGATCGACTCTGGCCTCAGCTTCTCTTTTGTGCCAGCTTCCTGTCACCCTAAATCCCTTCATTTTTCTAATATTTATTTATCTTCACTGTAATGATCTGGCTTCCACAGCCCTTTTGAGATGAGAATTTCAGAGAGACTCGACTCTTGGAGCAAAGAAATTTCTACACTCCTCAATTTTAAGTAACTGTCCTCTTATCATCGTGTTTGACATTCTCACGTTGGTTAACCGTTGACGCTACCCTGTCATAAGACCATAAGAAATACGAACAGAATTAGCCCATTCGGCCCACTGAGTCTGTTCTGGCATTTCACCATGGCTGATTTATTATCCCTCTCAATCCCATTCTTCTCGTAACCTTTGACACCCTTACTAATCAAGAACCCATCAAACCCTGCTTTAAATGCACCCAATGACTTGGCCTCCACAGCTGTGTGACGCAATAAATTCCAGAGATTCTGGCTAAAGAAATCCCTTCTGATTTCTGTTCTAAAGAGACATTCTTCTTTTCCGAGGCTGTGACCTTAGGTTATCAAAATCAGAATCAGTTTTGTTATCACTGGCATTGTTGTTGCTTTGCAGCAGCATAACAATGTAATATATAATTTTTGTTTATAAGTTACAATAGGAGTTAAAAAATAAGTAGTGCAGAAAGAGAATGGAAATAATTAGGTTTATGGGTTTATAAACAGTTCAGAAAAAGATAACATGCCTAAACAACTGGAGTCCTGTCGCACTCACCTCAATAATAAGCCAATGCTTTGAGAGGTTGGTCAAGGACTACATCTGCAGCTTGCTACCATCCAAACTGGACCCCCTGCAATTTACCTACCAACACAGCTGATCGACAGATGATGCAATAGCCACAGCTCTACATACCATCCTTACACATCTGGAGAAGAAGGATGCTTATGTGAGGATGCTGTTATTGGACTACAGTTCAATTTTCAACATGATAATTCCCCCCAGGCTTGACAAGAAGCTCAGAGACCTCAGCCTTCACCCTGCCTTGTGCAGCTGGATCCTGGACTTCCTGTCAGATTGCCAGCAGGTGGGCTCCCTTACCTCTGCCCCTCTGACTCACAACACAGGTGCCCCCCGGGGCTGTGTCCTAAGCCCCCTCCTTTACTCTCTGTATACCCATGACTGTGTAACTACCCACAGCTCCAATCTGCTAATTAAATGTGCAGATGATACTACATTGATCAGCCTTATCTCAAATAATGAGGCAGCTTACTGAGAAGAAGTCATCACCCTGACACAATGTTGTCAAGAAAACAACCTCTCCCTCAATGTCCAAAAACAAAGGAGCTGGTTGTGGATTACAGGAGGAATGGAGACAGGCCAACCCCTATTGACATCAATGGATCTGGGGTTGAGAGGGTAAATAGCTTCAACTTCCTCGGTGACCACATCACCGAGGACCTCATGTGGTCTGTACACACCAGCTGTGTGGTGAAAAAGGCACAACAGCACTTCTTTCACTTCAGAGGGTTGAGGAAGTTTGATATGGGCCTCTAGATCCTAAGAACTTTCTACAGGGGCACAACTGTGAGCATCCTGACTGGCTGCATCACTGCCTGGTATGGGAACTGTACCTCCCTTAATCGCAGGATTCTGCAGAGAGTGTTGCGGACAGCCCAGCACATCTGTAGTTGTCAACTTCCCATGCCAGGTATGTAAAAATGGCCCGAAGGATCACTGGGGACCCGAGTCACCCCAACCACAATCTATTCCAGCTGCTACCATCTGGGAAACGGTACCGCAGCATAAAAGCCAGGACCAACAGGCTTCGGGACAGCTTCTTCCAGCAGGCCATCAGACTGATTAACTCACGCTAATTTGAGTGTATTTCTAAGTTACATTGACTGTTCTATTTATTATAAATTATTATGATTGCACATTGCACATTTTGATGGAGATGTAACGTAAAGATTTTTACTCCTCATGTATGTGAAGGTTGTAAGAAATAAAGTCAATTCAATTCAATTCAATCTAATGAGTTATTGCCTGTGCCACGTGACAGTGAGAATAGGAATAGAATGAGGTGGAGGATAAATCCATGGCTGAGGGATTGGAGCAGGGGGTAGGGATTCAGATTTCTGGATCATTGGGACCTCTTTTGGGGCAGGTGTGACCTGTACAAAAAAGACGGGTTGCACTTGAATTCTGAAGGGGATGAAAATCCTGGCGGGGAGGTTTGCTAAGGCTGCTGGGGAAAGTTTAAAGTAGAATTGCTGGGGGAGGGAACTAAACTGAAGAGACAGAGGAAGGAGCAGTTGGTTGACAAACCAAGAAAGCTCGTAGGTGGTGTGAGAGGGAGGATAGGCAGGTGATAGAGAAGGGACACGCTCAGACTGATGGTTTAAGATGTGTCTATTTTAATGCAAGAATCATCATGAACAAAGCGGATGAGCTTAGAGCGTGGATCAGTATTTGGAGCTATGATGTTGTGGCCATTACAGAGACTTGGATGGCTCAGGGGCAGGAATGGTTACTTAGAGTGCCAGGCTTTAGATGTTTCAGAAAGCACAGGGAGGGAGGCAAAGGAGGTGGGGGAGTGGCACTGCTGATCAGAGATAGTGTCACGGCTGCAGAAAAGGAGGAAGTCATGGAGGGATTGTCTACCGAGTCTCTGTGGGTGGAAGTTAGGAACAGAAAGGGGTCAATAACTCTACTGGGTGTTTTTTACAGACCATCCAATAGTAACAGGGACATCAAGGAGCAGATAGGGAGGCAGACTCTGGAAAGATGCAATAACAACAGGGTTGTCATGTTGGGAGATTTCAATTTCCCCAATATTGATGGTATCTCCTTAGAGCAAGGGGTTTAGATGGGGTGGAGTTTGTTAGGTGTGTTCAGGAAGGTTTCCTGACACAATATGTAGATAAGCCTACAAGAGGAGAGCTGTACTTGATCTGGTATTGGGAAATGAACCTGGTCAGGTGTCAGATCTCTCAGTGGGAGAGCATTTTGGAGATAGTGATTACAATTCTATCTCCTTTAACATAGCATTGGAGAGGGATAAGAACAGACAAGTTAGGAAAGCATTTAATTGGTGTAAGGGGAAATATGAAGCTATCAGGCAGGAACTTGGAAGCATGAATTGGGAACAGATGTTCTCAGGGAAATGTATGACAGAAATGTGGCAAATGTTCAGGGGATATTTGCTTGGGGTTCTGCATCGGTACGTTCTAATGAGATAGGGAAAGGATGGTAGGGTACAGGAACCGTGGTGTACAAAAGTTGTTGAAAATCTAGTCAAGAAGAAAAGAAAAGCTTACGAAAGGTTAAAAAAACTAGGTAATGATAGAGATCTAGAAGATTATAAGGCTAGCAGGAAAAAGCTTAAGAATGAAATTAGGAGAGCCAGAAGGGGCCATGAGAAGGCCTTGGCAGACAGGATTAAGGAAAACCTCAAGGCATTCTACAAATATGTGAAGAGCAAGAGGATAAGATGTGAGAGAATAGGACCAATCAAGTGTGACAGTGGAAAACTGTGTATGGAACTGTAGGAGATGGCAGAGGTACTTAATGAATACTTTGTTTCAGTATTCAGAAAAGGACTTTGGCAATTGTAGGGATGACTTACAGTGGACTGAAAAGCTTGAGCATATAGGCTTTAAGAAAGAGGATGTGCTGGAGCTTTTGGAAAACATCAAGTTGGATACTGGGACTGGACGAGATATATCTCAGGTTACTGTGGGAGGCAAGGATGGAGATTGCTGAGCCTCTGGCAATGAACTTTGCTTCATTAATGGGGACCAGAGAGGTTCTGGAGGATTGGAGGGTTGCAGATGTTGTTCACTTATTCAAGAAAGGGAGTAGAGATAGCTCAGAAAATTATAGACCAGTGAGTCTATAATTGTGGTTGGTACCTTGATGGAGAAGATCCTGTGAGGCAGGATTTTGAACATTTGGAGAGGCATAATATGATTAGGAATAGTCAGCATGGCTTTGTCAAGGGCAGGTCGTGCCTTACGAGCCTGATTGAATTTATTGAGGATGTGACTAAACACATTGATGAAGGTAGAGCCGTTGATGTAGGGTATATGGATTTCAGCAAGGCATTTGATAAGATACCCCATGAAAGGCTTACTGAGAAAGTAAGGAGGCAATGGATCCAAGGGGACATTGCTTTGTGGATCCAGAACTGGCTTGCCCACAGAAGGCAAAGAGTGGTTGTAAGATGGGTCATATTCTGTATGGAGGTCAGTAGCCAGTGGTGTGCCTCAGGGATCTGTTCTGGGACCCCTTCTCTTTGTGATTTTTATAAATGTCCTGGATGAGGAAGTGGAGGGATGGGTTAGTAAATTTGCTGATGACACAAAGGTTGGGGGTGTTGTGGATAGTGTGCAGGGCTGTCAGAGATTACAGCAGAACATTGATAGGTTGCAAAACTGGGCTGAGAAGTGGCAGATGGAGTTCAACCCAGATAAATGTGAGGTGGTTCATTTTGGTAGGTGCAATATGATGGCAGAATATAGTATTAATGGTAAGACTCTTGGCAGTGTGGAGGATCAGAGAGATTTTGGGGTCTGAGTCCATAGGACACTCAAAGCTGCTGCGTAGCTTGACCATGTGGTTAAGAAGGCATACAGTGTATTAACCTTTATCAACTAAGGGACTGAGTTCAAGAGCCAAGAGGTAATGTTACAGCTGTATAGGACCTTGGTCAGACCCCATTTGGAGTACTGTGCTCAGTTCTGGTCACCTCACTACAGGAAGGACGTGGAATCCATAGAAAGGGTGCAGAGGAGATTTACAAGGATGTTGCCTGGATTGGGGAGCATGCCTTATGAGAATATGTTGAGTGAACTTGGCCTTTTTTCCTTGGGCGATGGAGGATGAGAGGTGACCTGATAGAGGTGTATAAGATGATGAGAGGCATTGATCATGTGGATAGTCAGAGGCTTTTTCCCATGGCTGAAATGGCTAGTACGAGAGGGCACAGTTTTAAGGTGCTTGGAAGTAGGTAATTGGAAGGAGGAGATGTCAGGGGTAAGTTTTTTACACAGAGAGTGGTGAATGCGTGGAATGGGCTGCCGGCAACGGTGGTGGAGGCGGAAACGATAGGGTCTTTTCAGAGACTCCTAGATGGCTACATGGAGCTTAGAAAAATAGAGGGCTATGGTCACCCTAGGTAATTTCTAAAGTAAGTACATGTTCAACACAGCTTTGTGGGCTGAAGGGCCTGTATTGTGCTGTAGGTTTTCTATGTTTCTAATGGCAGAGGGGAAGAAGCTGTTCCTAAAATGTTGAGTATGTATCTTCAGTCTCCTGTAACTCTTCCCTGAAGGTAGTAATGAGAAGAGGTCATGTCCCTAGTGGTGGGATCCTTAATGATGGATGCTGCCTTCTTGAAGCATTTTAAGGATGCGCCTGCCGAACAGTTAAACTATAGGATATGAGGAGAGAGTGGGAAATTGGTGGCGAGGACGAAGTTGGTACTGGCACGGTCTAACTGAATGGTGAGGCAGGTTCTAGGAGCTGTCGGGTTACTCTGCTCATTGCCTTCTCATGTACTGTTTCCTTACACCAGACAGCGCAGATGCAGCCTACTAATTACAGACTGCGAAGTGTTGACACCAAGTGTTGACTGCACAGGATGACCAGTTTCTTTTCTAATTTCTCTGACATATTTTTAGAAATTCTTACCATACGAGGTTTAAAATAACCGTAAGTGACTTAGCTTATTCAAAAATGTTTTTCTTCACTGAACCACTGAATTTGACTGTTTTCCGGGTCTACTACCTCATTGCTTAAAGGGGAAAATAACTTTGCTTAGGGCATTTAATTGAACCATATCAAGTCGATTGCGAGTATGCATGCGGCCAATTGTGGTGAATCGACTGTGTCTCCAATGCATGGAAGTCCTTCTCTTTCTCACGGGGTTTTGAGTATGTGCGTTTTATTATCTCTTCAGACTTCACCCAGTAAACTTTGTGTTGATCACTAATCAAGAGCCTATCAACTTCCACTTTAAATATACCCCATGACTTGGCCTCCACAGCCATCTGTGGTAATGAATTCCACAGATACACTACCCCCGGCTAAAGAAATTCTTCCTCATCTCTGTTCCAAAAGAGACATACTTGTATTCTGCCCCTGTGCCCTCTGGATTCCCATACCATAGGAAAGATCCTCTCTACATCCACTCCATCTAGGTCTTTCAATTTTTGATAGGTTTCAGTGAGAACTCCCCTCAGCCTTCTGATCTCCAGTGAGCACAGGCTGAGAGCCATCAAATGCTCCTCAAAGTTAACCATTTAATTCCAGGAATCATTCTCGTTAACTTCCTCTGGACCTTCTCCTTCCCCATTTAGAAAATAGTCTACGCCTTCTTTCCTTCTATCAAAGTGCATGACCCTACACCTCCCAACATTATATTCCATCTGCCATTTCTTTGTCCATTCTCCTGATCTGTCCAAGTCCTACTGCAGACTCCCTGCTTCCTCAACACTACCTGCCTCTCCACCTATGTTGTATCATTTGCAAACTTGGCCACAGAACCATCAACACAGAACATGGAACACAATGTAGGCCCACCCAACCCATGATGTCGTGGTGACCTTTTAACCTTCTCTAAGATCAATCTAACTCTTCTTTTTCACTTCATTTTTCTATCATCCATATGCCTATCTAGGAGTTTCTTAAATGCCATTAATGTTTCTGCCTCTACCATCACCCCTAGCAGAACGTTCCACCAACCTCTGTGTAAAAAAAAACTTACCTCTGACTTCCCCCTATAGTTTCCTCCTTAAAATGGCCTCTTGTATGAGCCGTTTCCACCCTGGGAAAAGGACTCTGGCTGTCCACTCAACCTAAGTGAAAAGTCCTAGTTTGCTCAGCCTATATTCATAAGATATGCTCTCTGGTACAGGGCAGCATCCTAGTAAATCTCCTCTGCACCTGCTTCCACATCCAGAACTGTCTGCTTTCCGCAGGGATCGCTCCCTATGGAACTCCCTTGTCCCTTCTCACCGATCTTCCTGGCACTTACCCTTGCAATCAGAACAAGTGCTACACCTGCCTCTACACCTCCTCCCTCACTACCATTCAGGGCCCCAAACAGTCTTTCCAGGTGAGGCGACACCATCTGTGAGTCTGTTGGGGTCATATGCTACGTCTCCTGGTGTGGCCTCCTGTATATCCGTGAGACGCAATGTAGATTGGGAGACCACTTCGCCGAGCACCTGTGCTCCATCTGCCAGAAGAAGCGAGATCTCCTAGTAGCTACCCATTTTAATTCCACTTCCCATTCCCATTCCAATATGTCTATCCATGGCCTCCTCTACTATGGCCACACTCAGGTTGAAGGAACAACATGTTATATTCCATCTGCGTAGCCTCCAACCTCATGGCATGAACGTTGATTTCTCAAACTTCCAGTAATGCCCCCCTTCACCATTCCACATCCCCTTTTCCCTCTCTCACCTTCTTGCCCACCCATCACCTCCCTCTGGTGCTCCTCCCCCTTTTCTTTCTTCCATGGCCTTCAGTCCTCTCCTATCAGACTCCAGCCCTGTATCTTTTTCACCAATCAACTTCCCAGCTCTTTACTTCACCCCTCCCCTTCTCAGTTTCACCTATCACCTCGTGTTTCTCCCTCTCCCTCCCCCCCCCCCCCCCCAGTTTTTGAATCTATTCCACATTGTTTTTCTCCAGTCCTGCTGAAACGGTCTCGGCCTGAAACATCGACTGTACACTTTTCCAATAGATGCAACCTTGCCTGCTGAGTTCCTCCAGCATTTTGAGTGTGTTGCTGGGATTTCTAACATCTGCAGACTCCCTGTTGTTTGTGGTTGGAAAAACCGTGCCATTTTTGCTTTGGAGTAGCAGAGGCTGAAAGGAGACCTGATTGAAGTTTATAAAATTATGAGAAGTATAGACAGGGTAGAGATTTGTTATATCTTCCCAGAAGATGTATCTGTACATTCCCAAACCAAGAGCCGTGGATGAACAAGGAGGTGCGTCATCTGCTGAAGGCTAGATCTGTGGCATTCAAGTCTGGTGACCCAGGCCTGGACCAGAAAACTGGGTATGATTTGCAGAGGGCTATTTTAAGGGTGAAGAAACAATTTTGAACGAGGTTGGAGGTGACATTGGATGCACGGCAACTCTGGCAGGGTTTGCAAGACACTATAAAGTGAAACCCAATAACATGAATGGCAGGGATACTTCACTACCAGATGAACCCAACGCCTCCTATGCCCGCTTTGAAAGGGAGAATACAACTACAGCTGTGAAGATCCCTGCTGCACCTGATCACTCTGCGATCTCTGTTTCAGAGGCCGATGTTAGGCTATCTTTAAAGAGAGTGAACCCTCACAAGGCAGAAGATCCCGATGGAGTACCCGGTAAGGCTCTGAAAACCTGTGCCAACCAACTAGCAGGAGTATTCAAGGACCTCTCACTGCTATGAGTGGAAGTTCCCACTTGCTTCTAAAAGTCAACAATTATACCAGTGTCTAAGAAGAATAATGTGAGCTGCCTTAATGGCTATCGCCCAGTAGTGCTCACATCTACAGTGATGAAATGCTTTGAGAGGTTGGTCATGACTAGACTAAACTCTTGCCTCAGCAAGGACTTGGACCCATTACAATTTTACCTATCGCCACAATAAGTCAATGGCAGACACAATTTCAATGTCACTATGTCAGGATGCTGTTCATTGACTATAGCTCAGCATTTAACACCATCATTCCCACAATCCTGATTGAGAAGTTGCAGAACCTGGGCCCTGTACCTCCCTCTGCAATTGGGTCCTTGACTTCCTAACCAGGAGACTACAATCTGTGCAGATTGGTGATAACATGTCCTCCTTGCTGAGGATCAACGCTCGTGCACCTCAGGGGTGTGTGCTTAGCCCACCACCCTACTCTCTTTATACACATGACTGTGTGGCTTGGCATAGCTCAAACACAATCTATAAATTTGTTGATGATACAACCATCTTGAGAAATATCAAAGACATCAAAGGACTCACAATTGGAGGCCATAATATAAATAACATCAGATATGCTGATGAGTTCGTACTAATATCTGACTCAGAAACAAAACTTCAATAACTACTCACTATAGTGGCAGCAGAAAGTAATCACAGAGGCCTCTCAATCAACACCAAGAAGACAGAAAACATGGTCATCTCCAGAAAGACAAACATCCCACAAGGTGTGATCAAGATCGGAAATACAAACATCAAACAAGCCAACAAATTCAGATACCTTGGCAGCCAAATAACAGGAGATGGCAGGTGCAACACAGATATCAAATACAGAATAGCAATGGTGAAAGAAGCTTTCCAGAAAATGAAGACCATATTAACAGACAGAAAGATGAGCATGTACACTAGAAACAGAATACTGCAGTGCTACATTTATTCTATCCTGACTTATGGAAGTGAATGCTGGACCATTTCCCCAGCAATGGAAACAAGACTAGAAGCAGCTGAATTATGTTTCTACAGGAGAATGTTAAAAATATCATGGACCACACACACATCAGATGAAGAAGTTCTCAGAAGAGCCCAAGCAGTTAGATCACTCGTACCAACAAGAAGAGAGAGACAACCCAGATTCCTAGGACATATCATGCAGAAAGATGAACTAGAAAATCTCATACTCTCTGGAAAGATCGAGGGGAGCAAACCTAGAGGAAGACCTCGGCTTATGTACATCAAATGTCTAGCCGGGTGGCTACACATCGAGGAAATGGAAGTCATCCAAAGAACGAGGGATAGATCTGTATGGAAAACCATGGTCACCAATGTCCACATCGGATATGCTACCTAGACAGACAACAATTGTTGGTAGAATCTCAGGTGGTGACGAGAGGATGTACTGGAGTGAGATATGCCAACTAGTGGAATGGTGCCACAGCAACAACCTGGCACTCAACATCAGTAAGACAAAAGAGCTGATTGTGGACTTCAGGAAGGGTAAGATGAAGGAACACATACCGATCCTCAGAGGGATCAGAAGTGGAGAGAGTGAGCAGCTTCAAGTTCCTGGGTATCAAGATCTTTGAGGATCTAACCTGGTCCCAACATAATGATGCAGTTATAAAGAAGACAAGACAGCAACTATACTTCATTAGGAGTTTGAAGAGATTTGGCATGTCAACAAATACGCTCAAAAACTTCTATAAATGTACTATGGAGAGCTTTCTGACAGGCTGCATCACTGTCTGGTATGGGGGTGGGGGCTACTGCATAGGACTGAAAGAAGCTGCAGAGTTTAGTAAATCTAGTCAGCTCCATCTTGGGTACTAGCCTACAAAGTACCCAGGACATCTTCAAGGAGCGGTGTCTCAGAAAGGCAGCGTCCATTATTAAGGACCCTCCAGCTCCCAGGACATGCCCTTTTCTCACTGTTACCATCAGGTAGGAGGTACAGAAGCTTGAAGGCACACACTCAGTGATTCAGGAACAGCTTCTTCCCCTCTGCCATCTGATTCCTGAATGAACATTGAACCCTTGGACACCACCTCAAGTTATTTTAATAAGCAGTATTTCTGTTTTTTGCATGATTTTAAATCTATCCAATATATGTTTATTATATACTGTATATGGTACATGGAGCTTAGAAAAATAGAGGGCTATGGGCAACTTGATGTAATTTCTAAAGTAAGTAGGTGTTCAGCACAGTATTGTGAGCCGCAGGGTTTGTATTGTGCTGTAAGTTTTCTAAGTTTCTATGTAATTTATTTATTATTTATTATTATTTTTATTCTTTTTTTTTCTATTGCATTGAACTGCTGCTACTAAGTTACCAAATTTCACGTCACATGCCAGTGATAATAAATCTGATTCTGATTCTGATCCTGAAATGTCAAATACTAGTAGAACAGAGGGATCTAGGAATACAGATACAAAATTCCCTAAAAGTGGCGTCATAGGTAGATAGGGCAGTAAAGAGAGCTTTTGGTACATTGGCCTTAATAAATCAAAGTATTGAGTATAACAGTTGGAATGTAATGGTGAGGTTGTATAAAACATTGGTGAGACCGAATTTGGAGTATTGTGTGCAGTTTTGGTCACCTAATTACAGGAAGGATATTAATAAGGTTGAAAGAGTGCAGAGAAGGTTTACAAGGATGTTGCCGGGACTTGAGAAACTGAGTTACAGAGAAAGGTTGAATAGGTTAGGACTTTATTCCCTGAAGCATAGAAGAATGAGGGGAGATTTGATAGAGGTATATAAAATTATGATGGGTATAGGTAGAGTGAATGCAAGCAGGCTTTTTCCACTGAGGCTAGGGGAAAAAAAAACCAGAGGACATGGGTTAAGGGTGAAGCGGGAAAAGTTTAAAGGGAACATTAGGGGGGGCTTCTTCACACAGAGAGTGGTGGGAAGGTGGAATGAGCTCCCAGATGAAGTTGTAAATGTGGGCCCACTTTTAACATTTAAGAAAGACTTGGATACATGGATGAGAGGTGTATGGAGGGATATGGGCCAGGTGCAGGTCAGTGGGACTGGGCAGAAAAATGGTTCGGCACAGCCAAGACGGGCCAAAAGGCCTGTTTCTGTGCTGTAATGTTCTATGGTTATAAGGTTCTATTACTAGAGGACATGCATTTAAGGTGGGTGTGGGGGGTAAATGCAGAAGAGATCCTGGGGCAAGTTTTTTTACGTAGAGGGCGGTAGGTGTCTGCCAGGGGTGATGGTGGAAACAGATAAATTGTGGCACTGAAGAAACTTTCAGACAGGCACGTGACTGTACAGAGGATGGAAGGATATGGGTAATGTGCAGACAGAAGGCATCAATAGGTTAATTAGTTCAGCACAACATTGTGGGCCGAATGGCCTCTCCCTATGCCATACTCTCCTATGTTCTATGTAAGAGCGCAGAATTATTTTTTTGAGTCTCAATTCTGTTTTTGTGAACAAGAGTATCATGGGATGCTGGTTAGAAGCCCAAACAAGTAAATGTGTGCTTACAAGAATTACTGGATTAGAATTGATAAGTGTTGTTGGTGGAGGAAATGCAGAACTATTTCCATTAAAGGATTAACACTCTGTATATTTGCCTTTAGCTTCACATGCCGAATGGTTTAGTGCCTGCTGCAGAGTTAGATAATCACTGCTTAACATTATAATTACTCAAGACAGCTTCCCAACGTAGCTAAAAACTGATGGAACCTGAAAACTTAGAGGCAGTTGTATTGTTTACTTTCCTCCCAAGTCTTTGGATTTGCAGTATATGCTGGATATAGTTTATTCTGCTCAGTGATCTCAGTTATTCTGCCTTTTGCCACCTTTACAAATCCCTGGGCACCTGTCTATTTGACTTAGAGTCAGGAGAAACAGAGTTGTATCAGAGAGAGATACAGCACAGAAGCAGCTCACCAGGTATGTGTAAACCACCACCTGTCTCTTTGCTCTAATCCCATTTTGCATTATTTCCACATTTTCACTGTCTACAATCTGCTGAGGGCCAGATCAGAGGCGTTCAAGTCCGGTGACCAAGAAAGTTCCAAGAGGTCCAGGTACGATCTCCGGAGAGCCATCTCATGGGTGAAGTGGTAATTCCGGACTGAACTTGAATCAATGAGGATGCTCAACAGTTGTGACAGGACTTGAATGCCGTCACCTCTTATAAAGTAAAATCAGGCAACATGGGTGTCAGCAGGGCCTCACTTCCAGATGAACTCAATGTCTTCTATGCTCGCTTTGACCATGAAAACACAGAGGAGTCATCATGAATCCCCACAGAGCTCGATGATCCTGTGATTTTAGTCTCCGTGGCCAATGTGCAAGCAGCCTTTAAAGATTTGGACATGCTGGAGGCAGGAAACATGTCCCCGATGTTGGGGGAGTCCAGAACCAGAGGCCACAGTTTAAGAATAAGGGGTAGGCCATTTGGAACAGAGTTCAGGAAAAACTTTTTCACCCAGAGAGTTGTGGATCGATGGAATGCTCTGCCTCAGAAGGCAGTGGAGGCCAGTTCTCTGGATGCTTTCAAGAAAGAGTTAGATAGAGCTCTTAAGGATAGCGGAGTCAAGGGATATGGGGAGAAGGCAGGAACGGGGTACTGATTGTTGGTGATCAGCCATGATCACATTGAATGGTGGTGCTGGCTCAAAGGGCCGAATGGCCTACTCCTGCACCTATTGTCTATTGTCTATTTCACATCACTGAGATCTTTAACTTCTCACTTTGGCAGTCAGAGGCGTGGACCTCTTGTAACTTTCTTGGTACCCACTTGCTTTAAGCAGGCTTCAATTAAGCCGGTGCCTAAGAAGAATGTGGTAACCTGCCTCAATGACTATCATCCAGTAGCATTTAACATCCACAGTGATGAAGTGGTTTGAGAGGCTGGTGATGAAACATATCAACTCCTACCTGAGAAATGTCTCGGATCCACTCCAATTTGCCTACTGGTGCAACAGCTCCACAGTAGATGCCATTTCATTGGCTCTTTACTCAACCATGGAACATCTGGACAGCAAAGATGCATACATCACGATGCTCTTTATCGACTGTAGCTCAACATTCAATATTATCATCCTCTCAAAATAATCAATAAGCTCCAAGACCGTGGCCTCAATACCTCCTTGTGCAATTGGATCCTCGATTTCCTCACTTGCAGACCCCAGTCAGTTTTGATTGGCAACAACATCTCCTCCACAATCTCCACCAGGAAGATGCACCAGAAGGCTGTGTGCTTAGACCCCTGCTCTACTTGCTTTACACTTAAGTCTGTGTGGCTAAGCACAGCTCCAGCACCATATTCAACTTTGCTGATGACACCACTGTCACTGTTAAAGTCTGTCCCGAGCCGTACAGGCTCATCAGGCTGGTGCTTATTTCCAGTTTCCGTGGCGTGAAGCGACTGAGAGTACGAGACTCTCCCCCGGATAGGATGCCAGTCTATCGCGAGGTTAACCCCCAGCATTTTTGCCGGTACCCATTTTCAGCTGGGTGGACTGGAGCTGTGTGTGGTTAAGTGCCTTGCTCAAGGACACACACGCTACCCTGGCTGGGTACACCACTGTCACAGGCCGAATCAAATGTGGTGAGAAATTAACCTAGAGGAGGGAGATTGAAGATTTGGCTGAGTGGTGACACAATAACAATCTCTCACTCAATGTCAGCAAGACCAAGGAGCTGATTATTTACTTCAGGAGAAGGAGGCCAGGGGCCCATGAGCCAGCCCTCATCAGAGGAACTGAGGTGGAGAGGATTAGCAACTTTAAATTCCTCAATGTTAGTATTTTGGAGCACGTGTCCTGGGCCAGCACGTAAGTGAAGAAAGCATGGCAGCACCCCTACTTCCTTAGGAGCTTGTGAAGATTTGGCATGACATCTATAACTCTGACAAATTTCTATTGATGTGTAGGGTAGAGTACATTGACTGGTTGCATCACAGCTTGGTATGGAAACATCAAAGCTCTTGAATGGAAAATCCTACAAAAAGTAGTGGATATGGCTCAGTCCATTATGGGTAAAGCCTCCCCTCCATTGAGCACACTTACTTGAAGCACTATCACAGGAAGGCACCATTCATCATCAGGGAAATGCTCTCTTCCCACTGCTGCCATCAGGGAGAAGTTCCAGAAGCCTCAGGACCCGCACCACCAGGTTCAGGCACAGTTATTACCCCTCAACCATCAGGCTCCTCAACCAAAAGGGGATAACTTCACTCAACTTCACTTGCCCCATCATTGCAATGTTCCCACAGCCTATAGACTCACCTTCAAAGACTCTTCATCTCATGTTCTCAATATTTATTGCTGATTTATTTATTATTATTATTATTTCTTTCTTTTTGTATTTGCACAGTTTGTTGTCTTTTGCACAGTGGTTGAAGGCCCAAATTGGTGCAGTCTATCACTGATTCGGTAATGGTTATTATTCTATGGATTTATTGAGTTTGCCCAAAAGATAATGAATCTAAGGGCTGTTTATGATGAGATTGTATGTACTCTGTTAATAAATTTACTTTGAACTCCTTGCAGTCTCTATCACTCACCTACACATGAGTGGCAACTTATGGCAGCCAGTTAATTTACCAACCCTTGCCTCTTTGGGATGTTGGAGGAAACTAGAGCAGATAGAGGGAGAGCTTTCAGACTCCACACAGACAGCACAGTAGTCAGGATTTTACCAGGGTCTCTGGCACTCTGAGGCAATGGCTCTACCTGCTGTGCCACTGAGCCGACCTTAACACGAGCAGCAAATTACTCTGGCTTGAGTTCTCGTTAGCTAAAGGAGGACGACTGGCCATTTGTCTCTGGGCAAATGAAGAAGGATGGCTTTGTGGCCAAGTTCACAGGTGATATGGAGGTAAGTGGAGGGGCAGGTAGCATTAAGGATGTAGGGAGTCTGCAGAAGGACTTAAACAGATTGGGAGAATGGTTAAGGAAGTGGCAGATGGAACATAAGGAAGTGTACGGTCATGCACTTTGGTAGAAGGAATAAAGGCATAGACTAATTTCTAAATGTGGAGAAAATGGGGAAGTCTAAAGTGGAGGTTGATAGGTTCCTCATTAGTAAGGATGTCAAAGGTTACGGAGATAAGGCAGGAGAATGGGATTGGGAGGGTTAATAAATCAGTCGTGATGGAATGGTGGGGCAGACTCAATGGGCTGAATGGCCAAATCCAGCTCCCATGTCTTATTTTCTTGTGGTTGGAAGGACAACTAGGTATGTGTCCTATTGAACTTAAAAGCTGAGTAGTGATTTATCAAGGTTTTTAAAAGGTGGGTGTATTAGATGATGAAGATTAACAAGATATTATATCCTCGGCTGGAATAGTCCAGGAGAAGAGGGCATGTGGTGATTGGACAAAAGTATAGGGGGGTTGTCAGAGGTATTTTTACACAGAGTTCCTGGGTCCACAACACTGAAGATCTTTCCTGGGCCCAACATATTGATGCAATTACGAAGAAGGCATATCAGTGGCTATATTTTATTAGGAATTTGAGGAGGTTTGGCATGTTACTAAAGACTGTAGCAAATTTCTACAGATGTGCTGTGGGGAGCATTCTGACTGATTGTATCATGGTCTGATTGAAGGGGCCCACTGCACAGGATCAGAAAAGGCTGCAGAGGGTTGTGAACTCTGCCTGTTCTATCATGGGCACTGAGGACATCTTCAAATGTCAATGCCTCCCAAAGTGGCTTCTGTCATTCTGGACCCTCGTCACCTGTGCTCCCTTCTTATTACCACCATCAAAAAGGAGTACAGGAGCCTGAAGAAACACACTCAACATTTCAAGAACAGCTTCTTCCCCTCTGCTATCAGATTTCTGAACGGCAATGAACCAACCCATGACCACCACCCCACTATGTTTGCTTCTGTTTTTGCACTACGTGTTTAATTTATTTATTTATATTCCCTCAGTGGCCACTCTTCTGTAGGTACACCTCCATACCAGGGGGAACATCAGTGGTGAGAGCGTGGAGTGGGCTGCCAGAGGAAGTGGTGAAATGCAGGAGCAATTTCAATATTGAAAATTCTAGGCGGTTTCTAGAGTAGGTTACACAGTCGGCACAACATTGTGGGCCGAAGGGCCTGTAATGTGCTGTAGATTTTCTGTGTTTCTATGCTGCTGTAGCCCAGCCACTTCAAGGTTCAACGTTTTGTGTGTTCAGAGATGCTCTTCTGCACACCACTGTTGTAACCCTTGGTTATTTGAGTTAGTGTCGCCTTCCGGTCAGCTTGAACCAGTCTGGCCATTCTCCTCTGACCTCTCCCATTAACAAGGTGTTTTTGCCCACAGAACTGCCGCTCACTAGGTGCTTTTTGTTTTTAATACCATTCTCTGTAAACTCTAGAGACTGTTGTATGTAGAAATCCTAGGAGATCAGCGGTTTCAGTATACATAATGAACCTGCCTCAACCAATTCCTCTGGCAGCTGGTTCCATACATCTACCACCATTGTGTAAAAAGTTGCCTCCTGGGTTCTTAGTAAACCTTTCACCTCTAACCTTAACATTACAGTATGTCCTCTAGTTTTCATTCCCCAACCCTGGAAACAGGACTGTTCACCCTATCTATTTATCAAGCAACCCACACAGGATCTGCAGGAAAGAGTAAACAGCTGACATTTCAGGTTTGAGAGCCTTCATCAGGGTGCTGCCTGGCCTGCTGAGTTCCTCCAGCATTTTGTGCGCATTGCTCTGGATTTCCAAAATCGGCAGGTTTTCTCATGTTTGATATTTACCATGCTCCTTTTAACTTCTCTGGGTCTTGTTTCCCTTTCTCCAAACTCTCTGGGGCCCTGTTTCAGAATCAGAATCAGGTCAATTTTCAGTGACATAGAGGGTCCAGAGGATGTTCACGTGAATGATCCCAGGAATGAAAGGGTTAATGTATGAGGAGCATTTGATGGCTCTGGGTTTAGAAGAACGAGGGAGTATCTCATTGAGACCTATCAAATATTGAAAGGCAATAATACAGTGGGTGCTGCAGATGATAGTGGGAGAGTCTAGAACCGGAGGACACAACCTCAGAATAGAAGTATGTCCCTTTAGACTAGGATGAGAAGGAAATTCTTTACTCTAAGTGTGGTGAATCTGTGGAATCCATTGCCACAGGTGACTGTGGAGGACAAGTTATAGGTCATATTTAAAATGATGGTTGATAAGTTTTCAATTGGTAAGGGCATCAAAGGTTATGGGGAGAAGGCAGCAGGAAGGGGTTGAGAGAGAAAATCAATCAGCCATAATTGAACAGCAGAGCAGAATCAACTGGTCTAATGGCCTAATTCTGCTCATATGGTCTTATGGGCAATCAGTGCCTATAAAAAAATATTCACACTCCCTCCTGAAGTTTTCATGTTTTATTGTTTTACAACATTGAATCACAGTGGATTTAATATTTAATTTGGCTTCTTGACACATATCAACAGAAAAAAGACTTTTGTGTCAAAGTGAAAAATTATATCTACAAAGTGATCTAAATTAATTACAAATATAAAATACAAAATAATTGATTACATAAGTATTCACCTCCTTCAAGTCAGTATTTAGTAGATGCACCTGTGGCAGCAATTATGGCCTTGAGCCTGTGTGGACAGGTCTCTATCAGCTTTGCACATCTGGACACTGCAATTTTTCCCCATTCTTCTTTACAAAACTGCTCAAGCTCTGTCAGATTGCATGGGGATTGTGAGTTTGAGGTGTGGGGTTTGAGGTGTAGGGTTGGAGGGTTGAAGTTTGAGGCATGGAGTCCAGCCACAAATTCTCAATTGGATTGAGGTCTGGACTCTAACTTGGCCACTCCAGGATATTAACTTCATTGTTTTTAAGCCATTCCTGTATAGCTTTGGCATTACACTTGGGGTCATTGTCTTGCTGGAAAACAAATCTCCCAAATTGCAGTTCTCTCTCAGTCTGCATCAGGTTTTCCTCCAGGATTTCCCTGTATTTAGCTGCAATCATTTCACCCTCTATCTTCACAAGCCCTCCCAGGCCTGCTGGAGTGATGCATCCCCACAGCATGATGCAGCCACCACCATGCTTCGTGGTAGGTATGGTTTGTTTTAGATGTTGTGTGGTGTTAGGCTTACGCCAAATATAGTGTTTAATCTGGTGGCCAAAAAGCTCAATTTTGGTTTCATGAGAACCTTCTGCCAGCTGACTTCAAGGTCTGACCTTCTGGCAAATTCTAGCCGTCATTTTACGTGGATTTTTTTTTCAACAGCGGCTTTCTCTTTGCTACTCTCCCATAAAGCTGTGACTGGTGAAGCACCCGGGCTACAGTTGTTATATGTGCAGTCTCTCCCATCTCAGCCACTGAAGCTTGTAACTCCTCCAGAGTTGTCATGGGCCTCCCTCACTAGTCCCCTTCTTGCATAACCACTCAGTTTTTGAGGACAACCTGCTCTTGGCAGATTTACAGCTGTGCCATATTCTTTCCATTTCTTAATGATTGACTTAACTGTACTCCAAGGGATATTCAGTGACTTGGAAATTTTCTTGTATCCATCTCCTGACTTGTGCTTTTCAATAACCTTTTTACAGAGTTGTTTGGAGTGTTCTTTTGTCTTCATGGTGCAGTTTTTGCCAGGATACTGACTCACCAGCAGTTTGACCTTCCAGACACAGGTGTATTTTTACTACAATCAGTTGAAATACCTTGACTGCACACAGGTCTCCAAAAACAGATTTCCATTTAACTAATTATGAGACTTCTGAAACCAATTGGCTGCACCAGTGATGATCTGGTGTGTCATATTAAAGTGGGGTGAATATTTATGGGATCAGTTATTTTGTGTTTTATATTTGTAATTAATTTAGATCACTTTGTAAGATCTGTTTTCACTTTGACACAAAAGTCTTTTTCTGTTGATCAGTGTCAAAAAAGCCAAATTAAATCCACTGTGATTCAATGTTGTAAAACAATAAAACATGAGAATTTCCAAGAGGGTAGGGGAATGAACACTTTTTACAGGCCCTGTATGTTTTGAAATTTGTTGTTTTGTGGTGACAGTACAGTGCAAGACAAAATTACTACTAATGAATATATAATACAAAAGGGCAATAATGTGGTAGTGTTCATGGTGGAGGGGAGAAGCTGTCCCTACATTCTTTTGAAACACATTGGCTCCAATTCCCACTCTCCCTTTGCTTCATGGAAAATGTATTATACTATGTGTAATTTCTAAAAATAAGTGAATTCAAAGTGTGTTGAAAGACAGTATTAATGAGCACGGCATCCAATAGTCTGAAAAGATTGCCAGTCTGATGCCACCAAAGTGCCAAATGTGCTGGATTAGCAAGGTTTACTGTTTACCCCATTCTTCTGCTTTCTCCCCATAACCAAAAGACCATAAAACATAGGAGCAGGATCAGGCCATTCGGCCCATTCAGTCTGCTCCACCATTCCATCATGGCTGATTTACTGTCCCCCTCAATCCATTTTTCCTGCCTTCTCCCTGTAACCTTTGACCTTCTTACTAATCAAAAACCTATCAATCTCTGCTTTAAATATACCCAGTGACTTGGCCTCCTCAGTTGTCTGTAGCAGTGAATCCCACAGATTCACCATCCTCCGGATAAAGAATTTCCACCTCATTTCTGTTCTAAAGGCATGTCCTTCTGTTCTGAGGCTGTGCCCTTTGTTCCTAGACTCCCCCACTATAGGAAATATCCTTTCCACATCCACTCTATCTAGCCTGACAACATCAATATGTCAATATGTTAGTGAAATCTTTCTTAAAGATGTAGTCAGCTAACTCCCCCTGCATTACTGAGCCCATTCTGAACACTGAAGTTTAGGAAGAAAGTCAAAACCTTAGAAAGTATGTGATGCACCGTCAATAACTCACGCTGAGACGTAGGCAGCGAGGTATCGGCTTTTATTGACTGGAAGAATGAACAACACTACATCCTGGGGAATGAGGCTGGGCAACAGGCCTCAGTCGCCTTTATACAGGGGTCAGTGGGAGGAGCCACAGGAGCAGTCCAGACAGGTATATGTAGTTCACCACAGTATGCAATGGAGAAATTATTGGAAAGTTATTTACAGTAATTTGACAGACTTGGGAAATAAAGATCTTTCTCCTTAGAACAGAAGAGAGATTTAATAGAGGCAGCACACACAAAATATCGGTGTCTCGGATCGAGTTTTCAGTATTCTCAGGAGAGTGGGTGAGCAGCCAGATGTCGTGGTGCACGTGAGGACCAATGACATCGATAGGAGTAGGGAAGAGGTCCTGAAGAAAGAATATAGGGAGTTAGGAAAGAAGTTAAAAAGCAGGACATCAAGGGTAGTAATCTTGGGATTGCTGCCTGTGCCACGAGACAGAGAGGGAGGGAACAGGAAGTCATGGCAGATGAATGTGTGGCTGAGGAGTTGGTGCAGGGGGCAGGCGTTCAGATTTCTGGATCATTGGGATCTCTTCTGGGGAAGGTCTGACCTGTACAAAAGGATCGGCTGCACCTGAACTGGAAAGGGACCAATATCTTGGTGGGCAGGTTTGTTAGAGCTGCTGGGGGGGGTTTGAACTAGTTTGGTAGGGGGGTGGGAATCAGAATGTGAGTGCAGAGATTAGGGTAGAAGGACAAGGGCATGATGCTATGTGTTCTGAGTTGGTGAGGAAGGACAGGCAGGGGACAGAACATAAATGTAGCCAGTTAGATGGGTTGAAATGTGTCTATTCCAATGCTAGGAAACAAGGACATGGTGCTATCTGTTGGTGAGGAAGGACAGACAGGGGACAAAACATAAATGTAGCCAGTTAGAGGGGTTGAAGTGTGTCTATTTCAATGCTAAGAGTATTAGGAATAAAGGGGGTGAACTTAGAGCATGGATCAGTACGTGGAACTATGATGTTGTGGCCATTACTGAAACTTGGCTGGAGGAAGGGCAGGATTGACTGATGAAGGTACTGGGGTTTAGGTGTTTTAAAAGGAATAGGATGGGAGGTAGAAAAGGGGGGGGGTAAGTAGCAATACTGGTCAGGGATAGTATCACGGCTATAGAAAGGGAGGACGCTGCAGAAGGAGTGTCCACTGAGTGGGTCTGGGTGGAAGTCAGAAATAGGAAGGGATCAATCATTGTGCTGGGAGTAGTCTATAGGCCCCCAAATAGCCCTCGGGACACAGAGGAGCAGATAAGCAGGCAGATTTTAGAATGGTGCAGGAAATACAGGGTTGTAGTTATGTGTGATTTCAACTTCCCTCATATTGACTGGCACCTCCTGACTGCAAGGGGGATAGATGGGGCTGAATTTGTCAGGTGAGTTCAAGAAGGATTCCTGACACAGTATGTGGACCGGCTGACGAGAGGAGAGGCTATACTGGATCTAGTTCTGGGTAATGAACCTGGTCAGGTGGCAGACCTCTTGGTGGGGGAGCATTTTGGTGAGGGTGACCATAACTCCCTTATCTTCAACATACTATGGAAAAGGATAAGAACAGACAAAATGGGAAACTGCTTAACTGGGGAAGGGCTAACTATGAAGGGATGAGGCAGGAACTAGCAAGAGTAAATTGGAAACAGATGTTCAAGGCTGAAAGCACAGAAGTAATGTGGAGGAAATTTAGGGACCACTTGTGCTGGGTTCAAGATAGGTTTGTCCCACTGAGACAAGGAAAAAATGGTAGGAAAAGGGAACGGTGGCTGACTAAACATGTGAGGCAACTCGTCAAGAGGAAGAAGGAAGCATATGTTAGATATAAGAAGCAGGAAGCAGGAGGGGCTCATGAGAAATATAGGGTAACCAGGAAGGATCTTAAGAAAGGGTTTAGGAGAGCTCGAAAGGGACATGAGAAGGCCTCGGCATGTAGGATTAAGGAGAACCCCAAGGCATTCTATGCGTATGTGAAGAACAGGAGGATGGCAAGAATGCAGGTGGGGCTGCTAAAGGATAAAGAAGGCAACATGTGTCTGGAGGCGGAGGAGGTTGGGGAGGTCCTAAATGAATACTTTGCTTTAGTATTCACAAGTGAAAAGGACCTTGATCAGGGTGAAGTCAAAATAGAACAGGCTTGTGTGCTGGACAATGTGGAGATTAAGGAAGAAGAAGTGTTGGATCTTCTTAAAAACATCAAGATTGATAAGTCCCCAGGGCTGGACGTGATATACCCCAGGTTGCTATGGGAAGTGAGAGAAGAGATTGTTGGAGCAGTAGCTATGATCTTTGAATCCTCTTTGGCTGCATGGGAGGTGCTGGAGGATTGGAGAATGGCAAAAAAAGGTAAACCTTTTTAAAACCTTGTTTAAAAAAGATAATAGGGAGAATCCTAGGAACTATAGACCAGTGAATCTTACGTCGGTGGTCTACAAACTATTGGAAAGGATTCTTAAAGATAGGATCTACGAGCATTTGGAGAAGTACAGTCTACTCAAGGATAGTCAACATGGCTTTGTGAAGGGAAGGTCGTGCCTCACGAGCCTAATTGAGTTTTTTGAAGAGGTAACAAAAGAAATTGATGAGGGTAGGGCAGTAGATGTGGTCTACATGGATTTTAGCAAGGCATTTGACAAGGTCCCCCACGGGAGACTCATCCAGAAAGTCATGAGGCATGGGATCAGTGGAACCTTGGCTGTTTGGATAAAAAATTGGCTTACAGGAAGAAAGTAGAGGGTATTAGTGGAAGGAAAGTATTCTGTCTGGAGGTCGGTGACTAGTGGAGTGCCGCAATGATCTGTTCTGGGACCCCTGCTTTTTGTGATTTTTATAAATGACCTTGATGAAGAGGCGGAAGGATGGGTGAGTAAGTTTGCAGATGACACAAAGATTGGAGGAGTTGTGGATGGAGTTGTAGGTTGTTGAAGGTTACAAGAAGATATAGATTAGGATGCAGAGTTGGGCAGAAAAGTGGCAGATGGAGTTCAATCTGGATAAATGTGAGGTGATGCATTTTGGAAGGACAAATCAGAAGGCTGAATACAGGGTTAATGGTCAGTTACTTAAGAGTGCGGATTAACAGAGGAACCTTGGGGTTCAAATCCATACATCCCTCAAGGTCGCTGCACAGGTTGATAGGGTAGTTAAGAAGGCCTGTGGGATGCTAGGCTTCATTAATAGGGGGATTGAGTTCAAGAGTAGGGAGGTCATGTTGCAACTGTACAAATCTCTGGTGAGACCACACTTAAGAGTATTGTGTTCAGTTCTGGTCTCTTCATTATAGGAAGGATGTGGAAGCTATGGAGAGGGTGCAGAAGAGATTTACCAGGATGTTGCCTGGATTAGAAAACAAGTCTTATGAGGCAAGGTTAGCAGAGCTGGGACTTTTCTCTTTGGAGCGTAGAAGGATGAGAGGGGACTTAATAGAGGTCTACAAGATTATGAGAGGCATAGATAGGGCGGATAGCCAGTACCTGTTTCCCAGGGCATGAATAGCAAACACCAGAGGGCATATGTACAAAGTTAAGGGAGAGAAGTTTAGGGGAGACCTCAGGGGTAAGTTTTTTACACAGAGGGTTGTGAGTGCCTGGAATGACTTGCCAGGGATGATGGTGGAGGCTAAAACATTAGAGGTATTTAAGAACCTTTTGGACAGGCACATGGATGAAAGAAAAATAGGGGGTTACAGGGTAGTGTGGGTTTAGTACTTTTTTTAAGGAATATATGGGTCAGCACAACATTGAGGGCTGAAGGGCCTGTACTGTGCTGTAGTATTCTAGAGTTCTATTGTACATTTAAAATGGTAGGGGAACTCACAACCCTCCTGCACTAATCCCAACCTTACCACCAAACACGCAGATAAGTGGGGTGCTATATTAGTCTGGCAGACTGACCTCTACCTTGCTGAGGTCAACGGCATCTCTCAGACACCTCCTCTTACTTACCCCTTGAACAGGAACCCACTAAAGAGCACCAGGTCATAGTCTCCCACAGCATCACTGATCTTATCAACTCTGGAGATCCACTGCCACCAACCTCATCATTCCCTCACCCCGCACTTCCTGTTTCTACGTCCGACCCAAGGTCCATAAACCTGACTGTCCAGGTAGACCCATTGCTTCTGCCCCTCTGAACTTATATCTGCATACCCCTACTCTGTTCTTATCCCACCCTGGTTCAGTCCCTTCCTACCTACATCCGTGACACTTCAAAAGCTCTCAATCTTTTCAACGTCTTTAAATTCCCTGGCCCCAATCATCTCATTTTCACTATCCATGTCCAGTTCCTTTACACTTCCATTCCCCATTAGGAGGGCTTTAAAACTCTCCACTTCTTTCTGGATACAGACCCAAACAGTTCCTCTCCACCACCACTCTCCTCTGTCTGGCAAAACTGGTCTTCACCCTCAATAATTACTCCTTTGCCTCCTCCCACTTCCTTCAAACAAAAGGTGTAGCCATGGGCACTCACATTGGTCCTCAGCTATGCCTGCCTTTTTGTTGGCTATGTGGAATAGTCCATGTTCCAAGCCTACACCAGTATCACTCCCCAACTCTTCCTATACTACATCGACAACCACATTGATACTGCTTCCTGCACCCATGCAGAGCTTGTCGATTTCATCGACTTTGCCTCCGATTTCCACCCTGCTCTCAAATTTACTTGGTTCATTTCTGGCACCTCTCTCCCCTTTCTCGATCTCTCTGTCTCCACCTCTGCAGACAGTCTATCTTCTGATATCTTTTATAAACCCACTGACTCTCACAGATATTGTGACTATACATCTTCTCACCCTGTCACTTGTAAAAATGCCATCCCCTTCTCTCAGTTCCTCAGTGTCTGCCACATCTGTTCTCAGAATGAGGTATTTTTATTCCAGACCAACTGAGATCTCCTCCTCTTCAAAGAAAGGGTCTTCCCTTCCTCCACCATCAACGCTGCCCTCACCCACATCTCTTCCATTTTGTGCATATCTGCCCTCACTGCATCCTCCTGGCACCCCACCAAGGATAGGGTTCCTCTTGTCCTCTCCTACCACCCTACCAACCTCTGCGTCCAGCACATAATTCTTTGTAACTTCCACCATCTCCGGTGGGATCCCACCAGCAAGAACATCTTTTCCTCCCCTCCACTTTCCACTTTCTGTAGGGATCACTCCCTACGTGACTCCCTTGTCTATTCATCCCTCCAGACTGATCTCTGTCCTGGTACTTACCCCTGCAAGCGGAACAAGTTCCACACCTGCCCCTACACCTCCTCCCTAGTTACAATTCAAGGTCCCAAACAGCCCTTCCAGGTGAGGTGATACTTTGGCTGGGGATCTGTTTGGGTCATTTACTGTGTCCGGTGCTCCCGATGTGGCCTCCTGTATATCGGTGAGACCCGAAGTAGATTGGGAGACCACTTCATCGAGTGCATTCACTCCATCCACCACAAAAAATGGGATTTCCAGATGGCCATCCATTTCAATTCTACTTCCCATTCCCATTCCCATTCCAATATGTCAGTCCATGACTTCCACTACTGCCACAATGAGGTCACACTCTGGTTGGAGGAGCAACACCGTCTGGGTAGACTCCAACCTGATGGCATGAACATCAATTTCTTGAACTTCTAGTAAATGCCTCTCTCCCCCCACTTCAGCATTCCTCATCCCTGTTTCCCTCTCTCACCTTAACTCCTTACCTGCCCTATCATCTAGTGCTCCTCCCCCTTCCCTTTCTTTCATGGCCTTCTACCCTCTCCAATCAGATTCCCCTTCTCCAGCCCTTTATCTCTTTCACCAATCGACTTCCCAGCTCTTTACTTCACCCCCTTCCCCTCTGCAGGTTTCACCCATCACTTGCCACCTTCCACCCCACCCCCCACCTTTCTAGTCTGACTTCTTCCCCCTTCCTTTCTGGTCCTGATGAACGGTCTTGGCCCGCAATGTTGACTCTTTTCTCTTTTTCAAAGATGCTGCCTGACCTGCTGAGTTCCTCCAGCACTGTGTGTGCGTTGCTTTGGATTTCCAGCACCTGCAGATTTTCTTGTGTTCTAATGGAGGTGAAGTGGATTGGTGATGCCTCACTTGCAGTATTGTGATGAGTTTTGGGCCCCTTATCTTAGAAAGGATGTGCGAAAACTGATTCAAAGGAGGCTCACGAAAATGATTCCAGGAATGAATGGGTTGGCCTGTATTCACTAGAATTCAGAAGAATGAGGGATGATGTCATTGAAACCTATTGAACGGTGAAAGCATTGATAGAGTGGATGTGGAGAGGATGTTTTCTGTGGTGGGAGAGTTTAAGACCAGAGAACACAGCCTCAGAATAGAGGGGCATCCCTTTAGAACGGGGATGAGGAGAAATTTCTTCAGCCAGAGAGTGGTGAATCTGTGGAATTCTTTGCCACAGGCAGCTGTGGAGGACAATTCTTTATATATATTTAAGGCAGAGGTTGATAGATTCTTGTTTGGTCAGGACAGGAAGGGATACGGGGAGAAGGCAGGAGATTGGGGCTGAGAGAAAAACTGGATCAGCCATGATGAGATGGTGGAGCAGACTTGATGGGCCAAATGGCCTAATTCTGCTCCTATGTCTTAAGGTCTTATCAAGTCAAGTCAATTCAAGTTGTTTTTTATTGTCACTTCGACCATAAATTGCCGGTACAATACACAGTAAAAACGAAACAATGTTCCTCCAGGACCCTGCTGCTACATGAAACAACATAAAAACTACACTAGACTATGTGAGATAACTCAAGGCTACACTAGACTATGTAAAACAACACAAAAACTCTACTAGACTACAGACCTACGCAGGACTACACAAAGACAGTGCAGGGCAGTACAATACTGTAATTAATTAATAAACAAAACAATAGACACAGTGGAAGACAAATTTCAATATAATAATAAATGATGTAGATGTCAGTCTAGACTCTGAGTATTGAGGAGTCTGATAGCTTGGGGGAAGAAACTGTTACATAGTCTGGTCGTGAGATCCCGAATGCTTCGGTGCCTTTTCCCTGATGGCAGATGGGAGAAGAGTTTTTATGAGGGGTGCATGGGGTCCTTCATAATGCTGTTTCCTTTGCGGATGCAGCGTGTAGTGTAAATGTCTGTAATGGCGGGAAGAGAGACCCCGATGATCTTCTCAGCTGACCTCACTATCCGCTGCAGGGTCTTGCGATCTGAGATGGAGCAATTTCCGAACCAGGCAGTGATGCAGCTGCTCAGGATGCTCTCAATACAACCCCTGTAGAATGTGATGAGGATGGGGGGTGGGAGATGGACTTTTCTCAGCCTTCGCAGAAAGTAGAGACGCTGCTGGGCTTTCTTGGCTATGGAGCAGGTGTTGTGGGTCTCTGCCAGGTGAGCATCAAGAAATTTGGTGCTCTTTATGATCCCTACCGAGGAGCCGTCGATGTTCAGCGGGGAGTGGTCACTCTGTGCTCTCCTGAAGTCAACAACCATCTCTTTTGTTTTGTCCACATTCAGAGACAGGTTGTTGGCTCTGCACCAGTCTGTTAGCTGCTGCACCTCCTCTCTGTAAGCTGACTCGTCGTTCTTGCTGATGAGACCCACCACGGTCGTGTCATCAGCAAACTTGATGATGTGGTTCCAGCTGTGTGTTGCAGCACAGTTGTGGGTCAGCAGAGTGAACAGCAGTGGACTGAGCACGCAACCCTGGGGAGCCCCCGTGTTCAGTGTGATGGTGTTGGAGATGCTGCTCCCGATCCGGACTGACTGAGGTCTTCCAGTCAGGAAGTCTAGGATCCAGTTTTTGTCCAGGTGGAGAGTGGTGGCGATGGCATTGTCTGTTGAGCGGTTGGGACAATACACGAAATGCAGGGGGTCCAGTGAGGGGGGTAGCAGGGTCTTGATGTGCCTCGTGACGAGCCTCTCGAAACACTTCATGATGATGGATGTAAGTGCAATGGGACGGTAGTCATTTAGGCAGGACACTGAAGACTTCTTCGGCACAGGGACGATGGTGGCGGCCTTGAAGCACGTTGGAACGGTGGCGCTGCTCAGGGAGGTGTTGAAGATGTCAGTGAGAACATCTGCTAGCTGGTCTGCACATCCTCTGAGCACTCTACCAGGGATGTTGTCTGGTCCAGCAGCCTTCTGTGGGTTGACCCTGCACAGGGTTCTTCTCACATCAGACACGGTGAGACACAGCACCTGGTCATTTGTAGGAGGGGTGGACTTCCTCGCCGCCACATCATTTTCCGCCTCAAACCGGACGTAGAAGTTGTTCAGCACATCTGGGAGGGAGGCATCACCTGCACAGTCAGGTGATGTTGTCTTGTAATTGGTGAAGTCCTGGATGCCTTTCCACATGCGCCGTGTGTCGCTGTTGTCCTGGAAGTGACTGTGGATTAGCTGGGCATGTGCACACTTTGCCCCCTGATGGCCCGGGACAGTTTGGCCCTTGCTTTCGTTAAAGCTGCCTTGTCGCCTGATCTGAAGGCCGAGTCGCGGGACCTCAGCAGCGCACGCACCTCTGCGGTCATCCAGGCTTCTGGTTGGCACGTATAGTGATGGTCTTGGACAGAGTAACATCATCAATGCACTTGCTGATGTAGCTCGTCACTGATGCTGTGTACTCCTCGAAGTTGGTAGAGTCTCCATCGGTTGCAGCCTCCCTGAACATGTGCCAGTCAGTGCGCTCAAAGCAGATTGAAGAGCAGAGATGGCTCCTGCAGGCCAGGTTTTCACCTGCTTCTGAACCGGTCTGGAGCGCCTGACGAGCGGTCTGTATGCTGGGATTAGCATAACAGAGATGTGGACAAGTAATAAGGAGAAATGAAGTAAGGAGGAGGGCTCATATTTCAAATGACTGGAATTGAAATCACAGATGCAATAATGTGGATAAATAATTTCACACTGTAAGTTTTATGTTCAGGAATTCACTAAAGAAAGGATGGAGGGAGCAGATTCAATAATCATGCAAAAGGAAATTAAATAGATAATTGAAGGGCAAGATATTGCAGAGCAGTGGGAAAGCGGCAGAGGAGTAGGAGTATTAGATCGGATGCTCACAAGATGCCCCCAGTGGCTACCATTGCTTTATGTTCTTTTTCACATGTCAAGAAAGATTTGTCTTCTGATCTCCATATGGCTCAGAGCTGAACAGGGGTTACACACACAAAATGCTGGTGGATTTCAGCAGATCAGGCAGCATCCATGGAAATGAATGTTTTGGACCGAGGCCTTTCATCGGGATTGGAAAGGAAGGGGGAAGAAGCTGGAACAAGTAGGTGGTGGGGGGGGGGGGGGGGAGAAGGAGGAGGTCAAGGTAGAAAGTGATAGGAGAAGACAGGTGGGTGGGGGAGGGGGTGATAAAACAACCTGGAAGGTGATAGGTGGAAAAGACAAACGGCTGGAGAATAGGGAATCTGATAGGAGAGGAGAGTGGCCCACGGGAGAATGGGAAGGGGGGGCACCAGGGAGGAGGTGATAGGCAGGTGAGACGAAGAGGTAAGAGGGCACATGGGGAAATACAGAAGAGGAGAAGGGAGAGGAAAAGTGTTCTGGAAGTTGAAGAAATGGATGTTCATGCCATCAGGTTGGAGGCCACCTGGACAGAATATAAGATACTGCATAGGTATTTTGTTTCAACCTTTATCTTGTTAAACACAAAGAGTGTATTTTACCTAAGTCATAGCTCAGTTAGAACTGACGATAATGTTTTAATCGGACCATAATTTGTTTATTATTGAACAGAGTACATCACTCTCACCTTAAAATCGAAGAGGCTATTTTATTTAAATCCCTTTTGAGTTAATACTCAATAAAACACATACTTAAATAAAATATCGAATTTCTCCATGAGATTATTTTATCTAATGAGAACTAATTAATATTGAATAAGTATTTTACTTTAAATTTAATGTTAAATAATGAAATGTGTATTTAAACTCTAATGTAATTCCACTAGGCCCTCTGTTGGTTAGGGTTGACCATGGATAGCTGTTCATGTCACAGTTGATAGACAAGTCAGGATGCAAGGCAGGGCAGTTAGATATGGAGAGCAGTCTGTTGCCCGTGCAGCAGGAACCCCTCTCCACACAGCTTTCAAAACCAAAGTTTGGCAACAGCAGCGTCGCAGGAGTTGCCAGTCAGTGTTGAACTCAACGTAGGACTGCTTTAGAGACTCTAACTGTGGACTTTTCCTCAGGGTTTACTCCCAAAGCCTTCCTCATGAGTGGGTATAGCTGCAAGATGGTGGAGATTTGAGATCAGTTTTCCTTCTCCTCGATGAGCTGCCAACCACGGCTGATGAGCCATATCTGCCTGAAGAACCTGGTTTTGAGGTGCCAGTAACCTCCTTTTGTCCCTTCTCCTGTCAGTAGAACTGGTTCTGCCGGGCTTAGTAACCGAACCACATGTGAAGGTCAGGAACTGGATGTGGTAATCAGAAGTTCTTTGAGGGGCACGCCATTGGGAGCTTGTCCCCATTAATTCCCACTCCCCATTCACTCCAGCCCAGCTACGACACCCTTAGGAACCAGGTTCTAGTACAAACTATCTAATGTCATTACAATCCAAATCAGATTGATCCCTGACACTTGACGTGAAATTTGTTGCTTTGCAGCAGCAGTTCGTGCAAAGACATACTATTTCCAGAAAGCACAATAAATAAACAAGGAAAGGTAGCAAGTTGGTATAGATGGCTCTGGGATTGTTCATATATCTAATGACTGAGTGGAAGAAGCTACTTGTTAATCAGGGTCTTCAATCTCTTCCCTGATGCTGGAACAGGTTGAGTACCCCTTCTACAAAACGCTGGGGGCCAGAGGTGTTTTGGATTTTGGATTTTGAATACATAATTGGATAGCTTGGGATCACCGTCATATTTGACTCTGAATTTATGTGCTATGGGTAGGCAGGTTTTGTCTTACACTTGTTCAATCCACATACGTACTTAACAGTACAAATCGTTACAAACCATTAATATAATTAAAATATGATGTGTGCAAGATAACAAAAGCACTCAGCGGCATTGGGAGAATATCTGAATCATAACGCCAGGCTTTCAGTCTCCACCTGTGATGGTGGGTTTTGATTAGATTACAGTGTTCGTATATTACTGCTTTTAGGTTTTATGTGAGGCATAAAATCAACCGGGATTGTATACTTGTAATGGGGCCAGATTTTCATCAGCGACTCTTCAAATTAATAAGGTATACAAATAATCAGCATTATAGACTTGCTCTGATGCTAGATTTTCATCAGCAAAATACTTAAAAAATTTAATGCTATGCCTTTTCTTCAATTTCTTCAAGCAGCCTGCTGAATATTCACAATTATCTTTAGTATTAAGTTTGTCATGATAGATTTTTGCTTGTTTCATGATCAATATTCCATTAAATGGCATATGCTCACTCTGATGCTGATGATATATATGACTGCATTCTTCATTTTTCACTTTATGCAGTGTTTTTCTATTTTCCATTAATTTCTGTTCACCTTTCAGAACCGCCTGTGGTGCACAGAGACCTGCACATCACCTGGGAACCTTCCCTGTGTCTTGTGGAGTTTTCCATTTGAGATGGCATGTTAGCACTCAAAACAAAAATGGATTTCCGAGGCTTTTGGATTTTGGAAATTTGGGTAAGGTGTACTCAATCTTGATGCACCATCAATAACTCTCGGAGACGTGAGGTGAGATATAGGCTTTTATTGGCTGGAAGAAAGAACAAGCAGTAGTTGACCACCACACTACATCCTGGAGACTGAGGCCTGGGCTGTGTCTCCAATCGCCTTTATACCGGGGTCTGTGGGAGGAGCCACAGGAGCAGCCAGCAGGGGGAGGGGGGGGGGCGTGTCCAGACAGATATATGTAGTTTACCACAAATCTATAAAGAGATAAAAGTATATCTAGGCTAGTGAGGGTCCTTAGTGATATTCGGTGTCTACGTTCCCCCCAGCGCTAATGCTAAGGAGGCGCTCTGTGAACTGTACGGGGCTATTAGCGAACTGCAGAACACACAACCTGATGGTCTGTTTATTGTCGCTGGTGATTTTAACCACGCGAACCTTAAGTCAGTGCTCCCCAAATTCCATCAGTATGTGGACTTTGCAACGAGGGGGGGAGAACGTGTTGGACCTGGTTTACACAAACATTCCCAATGTGTACCGGGCAGAGCCCCGCCCCCACCTCAGATACTCAGACCACATCTCTGTTATGCTAATCCCAGCATACAGACCGCTCGTCAGGCGCTCCAGACCGGTTCAGAAGCAGGTGAAAACCTGGCCAGCAGGAGCCATCTCTGCTCTTCAATCTGCTTTGAGCACACTGACTGGCACGTGTTCAGGGAGGCTGCAACCGATGGAGACTCTACCAACTTAGAGGAATACACAGCATCAGTGACCAGCTACATCAGCAAGTGCATTAATGATGTTACTCTGTCCAAGACCATCACTATACGTGCCAACCAGAAGCCATGGATGACCGCAGAGGTGCGTGCACTGCTGAGGTCCCGCGACTCCGCCTTCAGATCAGGCGACAAGGCAGCTTTAACGAAAGCAAGGGCCAACCTGTCCCGGGCCATCAGGGGGCAAAGCGTGCACATGCCCAGCTAATCCACAGTCACTTCCAGGACAGCGGCGACACACGGCACATGTGGAAGGGCATCCAGGACTTCACCAGTTACAAGACAACATCACCTGCCTGTGCAGGTGATGCCTCCCTCCCAAATGTGCTGAACAACTTCTACATCCGGTTTGAGGTGGAAAATGATGTGGCGGCGAGGAAGTCCACCCGTCCTGCGAATGACCAGGTGCTGTGTCTCTCCGTGGCCGACGTGAGAAAAACCCTCTGCAGGGTCAACCCACGGAAGGCTGCTGGACCAGACAACAACCCTGGTACAGTGCTCAGAGGATGTGCAGACCAGCTAGCAGATGTTCTCACTGACATCTTCAACACCTCCCTGAGCAGCGCCACCAATCCAACGTGCTTCAAGGCCGCCACCATCGTCCCTGTGCCGAAGAAGTCTTCAGTGTCCTGCCTAAATGACTACCGTCCCGTTGCACTTAAATCCATCATCATGAAGTGTTTCAAGAGGCTCGGCATGAGGCATACCAAGACCCTACTGCCCCCCTCACTGGACCCCCTGCAGTTTGCTCACCGTCCCAACCGCTCAACAGATGACACCATTGCCACCACCCTCCACCTGGCCCTAACCCACCTGGACAAAAAAGACACATACGTTCGGATGCTGTTCATAGACTTCAGTTCAGCATTCAACACAATCATCCCTCAGAAACTGATTGGAAAGCTGAACCTACTGGGCCTGAACACCTCCCTCTGCAACTGGATCCTAGACTTCCTGACTGGGAGACCTCAGTCAGTCTGGATCGGGAGCAGCATCTCCAACACCATCACACTGAGCACGGGAGCTCCACAGGGCTGTGTGCTCAGTCCACTGCTGTTCACTCTGCTGACCCACAACTGCGTTGCAACACACAGCTCAAACCACATCATCAAGTTCGCCAATGACACGACTGTGGTGGGTCTCATCAGCAAGAACGACGAGTCAGCTTACAGAGAGGAGCAGTTAACAGACTGGTGCAGAGCCAACAACCTGTCTCTGAATGTGAACAAAACACAAGAGATGGTTGTTGACTTCAGGAGGGCATGGAGCGACCACTCCCCGCTGATCATCGATAGTTCCTTGGTAGAGATCGTTAAGAGCACCAAATTTCTTGGTGTTCACCTGACGGAGAACCTCACCTGGTCCCTCAACACCAGCTCCATAGCAAAGAAAGCCCAGCAGTGTCTCTACTTTCTGCGACGGCTGAGGAAAGTCCATCTCCCACCCCCCATCCTCATCACATTCTACAGGGGTTGTATTGAGAGCATCCTGAGCAGCTGCATCACTGCCTGGTTCGGAAATTGCACCATCTCGGATCGCAAGACCCTGCAGCGGATAGTGAGGTCAGCTGAGAAGATCATCGGGGTCTCTCTTCCCACCATTACAGACATTTACTCTATAAGCTGCATCCGCAAAGCAAACAGCATTATGAAGGACCCCATGCACCCCTCATACAATCTCTTCTCCCTCCTGTTGTCTGGGAAAAGGCCCCGAAGCATTCGGGATCTCACGACCAGACTATGTAACAGTTTCTTCCCCCAAGCTATCAGACTCAATACCCAGAGCCTGATCTGACACCTTGTCCTATTGTCATGTTTATTATTTATTGTAATGCCTGCACTGTTTTGTGCACTTTATGCAGTCCTGGGTAGGTCTGTAGTCTAGTGTAGTTGTGTTTTTTTTTCTCTGTGTTGCTTTTTACGTAGTTCAGTCTAGTTTTTTGTACTGTGTCATGTAACACCATGGTCCTGAAAAACGTTGTCTCATTTTTTCTATGTACTAGGTGAGGAGGGTTGTGCCTGGGTCTACAATAGGCTGATACCTGAAAGTATTTTACTTGAACTTTATTTGTTAATATTGATGAGTTACTGTTTTTTTTTAAAGATTGTCACCTGGTTTCTATCTAGCCTTAATGTATCAAGAAGGGTATTTCACATATCTTAATCTAAAGGATTTATATTATTAGAATAGAAGAGGCATGCATCATAGAGAGCATTCTCACATCAGCCATTAGTGTCTGGTTTAGTGCAGCATCTTCTCACAATGTACGGAAACTCTCAGGCCACTGGCTGCCAACCACCATCGCTGCTGGACCTGTATGTGCCCAGGACAAAGAAGTGGGCAGGCTGAATCATTGCGGGCACCACCCATCCTGCAAACTGCTCTTTCCAGAAGATCCTTTCTGGAAAGCACTTTCCAGCTATTAAAACAAAACTTCCCAATGTCTTAACTTTCTTCCCCCAGGCAGTTAATTTGATGAACTGCTCTAGCTTGCCCCTCCCCCACTGTCTATGACTTCAGTCACTGCACTGTAAACACCAAGTCACTTTTATAGTGCTGCTTACAATGTAAATACATGCTGGTATTTATGTATTTAGGCACATTCTATTTCACATGCCTCTAAATCTATTTTTATATAAATCTTCATTCTTTTAATTGTTGAATGACACTGTCTTTTGTTGCATCTGGTTCCCTGACCAACACACTACAGTAAATTCCTAACCCATGGAAAGCAAATCCCTGAATACTTGAACTCAGTGTGCAATGCCTTTGGTGAAGGACTGATGCTGTTAACAGCCGTAAGGCATCTATTCCTGTCATGATAATAGCAGCACTTAAATTTGATACGCTGGCATTTCAATCTTTAATAAAAGAAAACAATGACTCCCAAAGGTTTGGGAGCAGCATAGACTCTGTCAGTCTTGATTGCTACATTTGGAACACCGATGTTTCTCAGCCAATATACTGAATCATTTTTATCGATCTAGAACAGAGTATAATTTATTTCATTTTATTTTTCCATGTGTTTGTTTGATTAACAGACTCTTAATTTTAAAACAGATTCCTCCCTCATAAAAGCTGCTTGACCCTAATGTAGTTGTACATGGCAGGGACAAAAGAGATTGCTCTACTATGAGCTAGGTGAGACTAGATGGGCCAAATGCCTCGTTCTCGGTTATAACCACTCTGTAATCCTATGATAGCTGTTCTTGGTCTTTGGAGTGAACCTAGTCTGTGTTTAAACCCACCAATCCTTTCAGTATCACCTCACATCCACGGCTTTGACTTGAACAGGAGGTTATTTACGAGGCAGGCTAGGCAGTTTCATTTTCTCAGTCTCACATAAGGAGTTTCTTTACCTCCTACATTACTGAAAGTGCTGCTACACCTTTGACTGATGAGAAGAATCAATCCCTCTTTAAACACAGTCTCCTGACATATGGATTATCACTCTCCTCTCTGGCAAGGAGATTTAAACCCGGCCACGGGACTGGTTGGTGGTGTCACAGGGATAATGAGTACATTTCTAACTGACTGTAGGAATGTTAGGGCAGGATATTCAATATGCTGTAGGAACTCAGCAGGTCAGGCAGTGTCTATGGAATGGAATTAAAAAATTTGTTGTTTTGGGCCAAGACCCTAAGTGTTTTGCTCCTGGTATCTAGCATCTGAAGAATCTCTTGTACTAGTGTTAAGGCAGGGATGTAATGTGAAGTTTGATGGTTGTTACTACAGAATGGCTCCTTAGGACTAGCACACCGCTCCTGTACCATTATCTACTTAAAAATTAACATTTGCTAATAAATTTATGTGACTCTGATCTGTAATGATGGGTCCAATATATTCCTGAGTTGTGCACTCAGAACTACGCACTGTACCGCAAATTACAGCTAAATCGCCACATAAAGGCAGCACCAGGGATGTTTGTGCAATGGTGGAGAGTGTGAATAAGTTTATTATTATATTCCATCCAATTAGCTTTTCCAATAACTAGCCTATTATTCAGAAGAATAAATCCCAGCTGAATGATCAACACACATTCAGGAAGCTCTCAGGATCAGAGCAGAAGTCAGAGTGAGATTAATGATCAATTACAGTAACAAATCTCAGACACATAAACTATATGGAGGCCTGTTTATTTTTAAATACTTTCTTTATAGATTCATAAATCTTTAAATCAAGATACCGATTGCTGGTCCCAATGAATGACTTTGGGCGATGGTTCTTGTGGAGTGTTCACTCTCTGTTGAGAATTCTTCCTATCCACGGGTTTGATGGACACCTGTCAGAATGGCCAAATGACCATCGCAAATGGACTCTCGCTACAGTCTCTCTGTATGCTGTAACCATTCCTTGTTCATGAAAACAAAGCATATAAAAAGGTTCTGTTTAAGGAATGAAGCAAACCCTATCCACAAATAATTAGAAGATATATACAATAACTTTGCCAGTTTCTATTTACATTTATATGTATATCAATGGGAAAATTCAGTGTGCAATTCAATCAATACACATCCAGTTATACATGCAAACAGAACTTAAACCATTAACACAAGAGATTCTGCCAATGCTGGAAATCCAGAGCAACACACACAAATTGCTGAAGGAACTCAGCAGGTCAGACAGCTTCTAAGTTAAACTTAAACCATTGTTTTAGTAACAGGGCATTCATTAATCATTAAATTTGAATAAAGAGGCATTTTTGCTGCTTTTGCATCGTCTGCATGCTTGGCTTTCAGAAAGCGTGGCAAGTGGCTGAACCAATATGTCAAACTTGTTTCTCAATCGAGTTTCGCATCACTTCAGTGCCGCAAGAGCATCGTCCATCCTGGATTTGACCAGATTTTCACACTGAATTCCAGAAACAGTGGCATTAAGGTCAGTACTGAAGAGCTGGCCCTCCCTATGCCCCGTGGTGAGAAATAGTGAATGCTGTTGGCACTCTGAGGAATTCTGCAAATTGCAAGCAGAACTCTGGAATATCAGGCACTCTGATGCAGACCAATGCAGGAGGCAAAACCAACAGCAGGGGTAAGGCTTAGTAAAGCAAAGCCTTCCATTTCTGGTCCCAGGCTCTCGGAGAGATGTGGCAGGTGCGACCACCGGTGTGGTTAGTATCAGTTTACCTCCATGAAAAGCCGATGCAGCTTCCTTGTCATTTTAATGGATCATAGACACGAACAGAATGTGTAATGTGATCAGCTAATTTGGACACTACAAGTTCCAAAAGCAGAAGTGAGATGATTAACAGATAGCTGAAAGATGAATATTGATCGCAGGGAGAATTCCGCATTGTCCAGAATACTGCATTGGGATTTATTACCTGACGGGAAATGTCTCAGATGGAGGATAGTTTCTCCAGGTGTGGATCAGTCCCCCAGCAATATACTGGGTATGTCAAACCGCATGTGGATCTAGACCTCTGGTCGACTAAACCAAAGGTTTGCTCACTGGAAATAATTGCATGGTGATAGATGAACAAGATAAGGTTGGACCATGTCAAGAAACATGTTAGGAAACAATTGAAGGGAAGGGAATTGGTTGGGGAACAGAGTGGGAAGTAGGGAGAAGAGAAGTTACAAGATGATTGGCAAACTGTTGGTGCTTAAAGCACAAGGGCCAAGTTCTGATGAAGGACCCTTCTGACCATTACTTATTCAAAACAACTGATTACCAAATGATACCCAGCCTCAACTTCCTGGCATGGTTAGGAAGTGGTAAATTACTATGCAAACAGTCTGGTGATGTTATTACCATTAATAGTATGAAACTTCAAAGTCAGTGGAAGCTAACTGCTATGAGAGAACATAAGTCACAAGTGATATTGCTAATATGAAAGAAATTTTGTTATGCTTTTGAATCAATGTGGCAAGAGAAGGAATAACAATTCATCCACTATGTCTTTTTGACATTCTTTTGATTCCTAGCTCAGCATTCCCTGCAAAGTGGGAATGGGTGGGGCAGCAAATTTTTGGGATGTGAGTGGAATCCCAGAAGAGGCAGCAATTACCACACTTGGAATATAGTGAGCAGTTTTAGGCCCCTTATGTAAGAAAAGTTGTGCTGGCATTGGAGAGGGTCCAGAGAAGGTTCATGAGAATGATCCTGGGAACGAAAGGGTTAATCTATGAGTTGCATTTGATGGTTCTGGGTCTGTACTTGCTAGAGTTTAGAAGAATGATTGAAACCTACCAAACATTGAGAGGCCTGGATAGAGTGGATGTGGAGAGGATGTTTCCTTCAGTGGGAGAGTCTAGGACAAAGGGACGCAGCCTCAGAATAGAAGGACGTCCCTTTAGAACAGAGTTGAGGAGGAATTTCTCTAACAAGAGGGTGGTGATTCTGTGGAATTCATTGCCACACATGGCTATGGAGACCAAGTCACTGAGTATATTTAAAATGGAGGTTGAAAGGTTCTTGGTTAGTATGGATGTCAAAGGTTACAGGAAGAATGGCATTGAGAGGGATAATAAAACATTCATGATGGGATGGAGGAGGAGATTTAACGGGCCAGAAGGCCTATGCCATTTGGTCTTCTGGCCTCATGCTTTCCGACTCTGCTGGAAGCCAATACTCCACATGAATCTATCTGGGGCTCCAGCTGACCTGAAGCCACAGGAGGCTTTCAGGAGGGAATGCTCGGGCAAAACAGGAATCACTTCTTGACCTCACTCCACCTTGTAATGTTGCAATTATTTGCCCCTTGTCCTGGATCACCGTGAAGAGAAATGCTAGGAAACTAAGTCATCGGTTGGATTCAGCCAAAGGTCAAGTGCCTTAGCTGAAGATACGATGGGAGAAGATGCTTTGTTTGGACACTCGGGGCCATCTGCCTCCTCAGAACCGCGTGCTCCGGCCCTTTTGAATTGTTCTGTGGATCCAGGTGCAGCTGATACCTCCAGCTGGTTTCTCACTCATGGGGCGTGGTGGCTGTGCGTGTCTGGAAGGATTTCACATGGGGTCGATCAGTCAAGTTGAATGCCTTATGCTGTACTCAGACAACAGGCCAGTGGCCGGAGAGTCCATTGCAGGTTTTGCTGATCCCTCGTTCCATCCCAGTGGAAGGGAGGGCAGTCTAATTGATTGGGAACACTTGCTCTGTGTGTTGTTGGCTGGCTTTGGTAGACCCACAGCAGGTCCGGGGGGAGGAATGGAGTTTGAAGACCACCTATGTGTGGGTTCTACTGCTTGCCACAGAGATGGGTGGTGTAGAGGACTGCAGGGGCCTCTGATTATGTCCACTCTGTTCCAAGGACCAGAGTGCTAGGCTGCCCACTGACCAGTTTCGCTGTGAAATTAACAAGAGGCCTCAGAGTGGGGCAGCATCTCGGTTCAGCCAATGAAAAGGCCGAGTGAAGAAGCAGATGGAGTGACAAAAGGCTGCAGACGCTGGAAATCCGAAATAAAAAACAGAACAGCAGGAAATACTCATCGTCTGCGAGAAGGGAGAACAGGTTGCAGGCAGCTGCATTCCAACGAAAGTTTGTGGACTTGAAAGGTGGAATCGGCTTCTCTCCCCACGGTCGCCGCTTGACTTGCTGAACATTCCCGGCGATTTCTGTTTCTGCTTGCGTCGGGGTGAGTGGAGAATGGATTCCAGGGCCACTGTAATCCCTGTGAGGGCTGCACCATGCTAACTTAATGCAGTTCCGTACTCCATGGAATTTAAGTCACTGCATGGCACACTTTGGAGAAAGCAGCCCGTCTCCCCCTTAGCTGCGCTGATTGATGCTTCTTAGTGAGGTCAATGCTCTGCTGTCCCCTCCCTCTGCTGCTGTGTACTGATATGATTAATTGCTGAATGAACACACTGAGGGACTTTGCGATGGACGGATCATTCCGCTGGCCACGTCTGAGGCAGTCAGCTTGCCATCCGACTGTGAGGTTTCAGCAGTGCAGCCTTTTCATGGGTCACTGACTTCAGATGTTGTTTCCCACCACCCCCCCCTCAGCAGCGGAGAGCTCTGCTGGCCAGCACCCTACAAATGGTTGTTCTTCGACAGGTAGGCGATCAGTGCCACGGCCACGCCCACGTAAATGCCAGTTCCAATGGTGATGGAGAGGACAGCCAGGAAGAGGGCACGCTTGGAACTGGAGCTCGCGTGGTGATAGTCGCCCTTTGCCACCCCCTTGTTGGTCTGCAATGGAATCAAGAGAAAAGAAAACAGCTCAGTGAGAAACGGCAAGCTTCTGAAAAAGCTGAGCTTCTTTGCAAGAGGATTCAGTGCCCTGATTGAGGAAGGCCGGACTGCCACCCTGCCTACCTGTGATGCCACTTTCCAGGAACCCTGTTCTTGTAATCATAGGGCCCTCTGTTCTACAACACTGACCCGCCCCACTCCCACCAAATCAACATGTAAGAACAGGCCCTTCGGCCCATCTGGTCCCTTCCAACCAAGATGCCCATCTCAGCTAGTCCCATTTGCCAGTGTTTGGCCCGTATCCTTCCAACCCTTCCCTATCCATGCACCTGTCCAAGTGTCTTTCAAATGTTGTTATTGTACATGATTCAACCAGTTCCTCTGGCAGTTTGTTCCATTTCCGGACCACCCTCTGCGTGAACAAGTCTCCCTTTAGTTTCCTATTAAATCTTTCCCCTCTAACCTTAAACGCAAGCCCTCGATTCCCCAACCCTGGGGGAGAAAAAGAGTGTGTGTATCCACCTTAACTTTGCCTCTCATGAATTTGTACATCTCTATAAGATCACCCCCTCAGACTCCTACCTCCGATGCATAAAATTCTGCCCAGCCTCTTCCTCGAGTCCTGGCAACATCCTCGTAAACCTCCTCTATATTCTTTCCGGTCTAACGGCACCATAACCAAAATTGAACACAATGCCCCCAGTGTGGCTTCACCAGCACCATGTACAACCTCACCATTTTATACTCAAAGCTCTGACTGATGAAGAGCAGTGCGACCACACCATCTACCCGTGACGCCACACTGACAGCGCAGTGTATTTGTATTCCGAGGTCCCTCTGGTCCACAACACTCCCCAAGGCCTCCCCATTCTCTGTGAAAATTAACTTCCCAAAGTGCAACCCCTCACACTTACAAGGATTAAACTCCATTTGCCACTCTTTGTGACCCACTTACCCATCTGATCGTTGATTCAGAAGGGCGAGGACTCCTTCAGACTTCCTGTTGTCCAGAAGAAAAGGCAAATAACCCTCTTGGGGAGTGTTAGGAGCTGCCGAGACAGAAGGGCACTGACTGCAGGCAGCGGAAGTCCAAAGGTGGAAGGGCGAGGGTACCAGCTAGAGGTGAACATGGATCGAGGGAGAGACATAGTACTCAGGATCTCAAACTCTGCTGGGTTTTTCTGTTCTGGCTCTCCATGGCTGAGGCCGCAGGAGACAGAAGCATTCTAAAACTTGCCGCAGCTTCAGGGATTGCAAGGGAAGTTGGTGCAGTTTGCTCTTGTAACAATGGGGTGGCTTGCATCGCTAGGTCTGAGGGAATGATTTTACAATTTAGATCATCAATTGACTTGGTTTAAGAAATTTGACATGGATTGTGCAACATCGACATAAAACATGGAACGTTACAGCTCAGTACAGGCCATTTGACCCACTATGTCTTAACCTATTCTAAGAATAATCTAACCCTTCCCTCCTACATTTCTATCATTCATGAACCTATCTATGAGTTTCTTTAAAATCCCTGATGCATCAAAGTCTACCACCACACCTGGCTGGGTGTCCCACCACTCTAAAAACTTACCTCTGACATCCCCCAATATACTTTGGTCCAATCACTTTATCATGCCTCCCTCCTATTAGCCATTTCCATCTGACTATCCTCTCGATCCAGACCTCTTATCATCTTGTACGCTTCTATCAAGTCACCTCTCATCCTCCTTTGCTCCGCAGAGGAAAGTCCTAACTTGCTCCAGCTATCCTCATAAGACATGCTCTTCAATCCAGTCAGCATCCTGGTAAATCTTCTCTGCACCCTCTCGAAAGCTTCCTCATCCTTTCTATAATGAGGTGACCATACTATTCCAGCTGTGGCCTGATCAGGGGTCTGAAGAGCTACGGCATTACATCACAGCTCTTGAACTCCAACCCCAAAATATTAAGTCCAAATGCCACATACGTTTCCCTGATTGCCCTAACAACTTGCGTAGCAACTTTGATCTATCTATGGATGTGGACCCCAAGATCCCTCTGTTCTTCCACACTGCTACGAATCCTACCATTAACCCTGGATTTTGCCTTAAAATTCGACCTTTCAAAGTGAATCACTTCACACTTTTCTGGGTTGGACTCCACCTACCACTTCTCAGCCCAGCTCTGCATCCTGTCGATATCCCACTGACAACTGCAACAACCCTGCACACCTCCACCAACCTTTGTGTCATCTGCAAATTTACCAACCCACCCTTCCACTTCCTCATCCAAATCACAAGGAGCAGGGGTCCCAGACCAGATCCCAGCAGAACACCACTGGACAATGATCTCCAGGCAGAATACTCTCCATTTACAACCACCCTCTACCTCCTGTGAGCAAACCAGTCCTGAATCCACACCGTCAGGTTTCCCTGGGTTCAATACTTCCTGAATGAGCCTACCATGGGGAAACTTGTCAAACACTTTACTAAAATCCATATATACTACATCCACTGCTCAACCTACATCAACGTGCTTCGTCACATCCTCAAAAAATTCCATAAGGCTCATGAGGCACGACCAGCTTCTCACAAAGCCATGCTGACGATCCCTAATCAGATAATGCTTCTCCAAATGCTTGAAAATCTCGATTCGTAAGAATCTTCTCCAATATTCTTCATCATTGAAGTAAGGCTCACTTTTCCATAATTCCTTATTAACTCCCTTGAACAAAGGACTAAAATTTGCTACACTCCGATCTTCTGGTACTATTCCTGTCACCTGGGGTACATCCCTTCCAGGGACTTACAGTACTGAGCAAGTAATAATAATAATAATAATAATAATAGATAATAGACAAGAGGTGCAGAAGTAGACCATTCGGCCCTTCGAGCCTGCACCACCATTTTGAGATCATGGCTGATCAACTACTATCAATACCCGGTTCCTGCCTTATCCCCATATCCCTTGATTCCCCTATCCATAAGATACCTATCTAGCTCCTTCTTGAAAGCATCCAGAGAATTGGCCTCCACTACCTTCCGAGGCAGTGCATTCCAGACCCCCACAACTCTCTGGGAGAAGAAGTTTTTCCTTAACTCTGTCCTAAATGACCTACCCCTTATTCTCAAACCATGCCCTCTGGTACTGGACTCTCCCAGCATCTGGAACATATTTCCTGCTTCTATCTTGTCCAATCCCTTAATAATCTTATATGTTTCAATCAGATCCCCTCTCAATCTCCTTAATTCCAGCGTGTACAAGCCCAGTCTCTCTAACCTCTCTGCGTAAGACAGTCCAGACATGCCAGGAATTAACCTCGTGAATCTACGCTGCACTTCCTCTACAGCCAGGATGTCTTTCCTTAACCCTGGAGACCAAAACTGTACACAATACTCCAGGTGTGGTCTCACCAGGGCTCTGCACAAATGCAAGAGGATTTGTCTTGGGCACGTAAATATAGCTGGGGTGCCAAGATTTTTGCTTAGTATTTGTCAACGTGGAGCAGAGAACAAGTTTGCAAATGTGGCAGGAGCAAAGGATGTTGGGAATGGTGAGGGTGGAGTACCATGGGAGGGGTGTGGGACAGGTGGCAGAGAAGGAGTGCTGGGGCGGGGGTGGCAATGGGTGCAGACACACCCAGCCCTGAGACACCAGGCAAAGTCATTTAATTCCAAACAATTGGTTTATTGGTCACTACAGAATATCTCTCTGATGCTTCCTGCTCCCTCCCCTCTCCCTTTCCCTTTTCCCAATCATTATTCCCCTCTCCCTGCCCCATTCCCACTCTCAGTCCACAATAGAGACCCATATCAGAATCAGGTTTATCATCACTCACGTCATGAAATTTGTTTTTTTTTGCAGCAGTACAGAGCAATACCTAACATTACTACAGTACCGTGCAAAAGTCTTAAGCTAAGACTTTTACACAGTATTGTATCTGTTATTAAAAAGTTCCAATGCATGCTTTATTAATATTGACATGTTCTAGCATACCATCCTAATTTACAACGTCCCGCAAACATCAAGTTCCCTCTCACAGGGGAATACTGACTTCCCTTACCTCCTCCGAGTCCAGGCACATTTCCTTTTCTATCCCTGGTCAGTCCAATCCTCACTCTGACCATCCTCCTGTTCTTCACATACATGTAGAACACTTTAGGTGTTTCCTTAATCCTACTCACCAAGGCCCCCTTCTAGCTCTCCCAAGTCATTTCTTCAGCTCCTTCGTGGCTACCTTGTAACCCTAGAGTCCCATCTGATTCTTGATTCCTAAACCTTAAGTATTTTTTTCTTCCTCTTGAGTAGGTGTTCCATGTCTCTTGACATCCATGGTTCTTTCATCCTCCCATCCTTTCCCTGCCTCTGTGGGACAAACCTATCCAGAAACCCATGCAAATACTCCCGAAACATCCTCCATATTTTCATTCCCTGAATACACCTGTTCCTGCTTTATGCTCTCAAATTCCTGCCTAACAGCATCGTAATTCCCTTCCACCTATTAAATGCTGTCTGATCCTATCCTTTTTTCAAGAATATGGTAAAGGTCAGGGAGCTGTGGTCACTGGCTCTGAAATGCTCACCCACGAGAGGTCTGTCATCTGACTAGATTCATTGCTTAGTACTAGACATAGCATGGTCTCTCCTCTAGTCAGGTTGTCCACATAAATTGTGTCAGCAACCCTTATTGGATACATCTAACAAGTTCAGCCCCATCTAAACCCTTTGTCATAAGGAGGTACCAATTGATTTTAGGGAAGTTCATCACCCATGCCAACAACATTGCTATTTTTGCCCCTTTCCAAAATCTGCCTCTCAATCTGTTTCTCAGTGCCTCTGTTGCCATTGAAGGTCCTAGTAGAGTGATTGCTCACTCATTTCCGATTTCTGCCCACAATGAATCAGTAGACAATCCCTCCATGACATCCTCCCTTTCTACAACTGTGATACTATCCCTGATCAGCAATGCCACTCCCACCTCTGCCCCCCACTCCCATTCCTTTTGAAACATCTAAACCCTGGAACATACAGCAGTCACTCCTGCCCTTGTGACAACCAAGTCATATTTATAACATCATAGAGAAGTACAGCATATAACCAGGCCTTATGGCCCATCTAGTCCATGCTAAACCATTTAAACTGCTGACTCCCAACAACCTGTACTGGGACCATAGCCCTACATACCTTTGACATTCATGTACCTATCCAAACTTCTCTTAAACCTTGAAATCAAGCTTGCATTTACATGAACCTCTGACTGAAGTAGTTTCCCATTCTGTCCCCCTTAAACTTTTCACCTTTCACACTTAACCCATGACTTCTGGTCATACACTCACCCATCCTCAGTGGAAAAAAAGCCTGCTTGCATTTACTCAATCTATACCTCTCATAATTTTGTGTAACTTTATCAAATCTCCTCACAATATTCTATGTTCTCATCAGGACACTGGAGCAGGGATCCAATCACAGACCCAGTACTGTGTACACAGTGATATTAACTGAGTAATAAACAAAGTCGGCGTCAAAGTTCAGGCAGAGATCAAAGCATCCAGAGGAATCCAAAAATCAGAATCAGGAAACAGACAGAGTCAATATTCAGACAGACAGAGTACAGATACAAATGTTGGACAGGCTCAGGAAAATTCACTGGCACAATCTGGCAACAAACAGGTGAAAAGACAGAACTGAAATACACTGAGCAATAAACAGAGAGGCAGATGATAGGTGGAGCACAATGAGACACGGGCGGCAGCAATCCAGGTAACAATGAGAAACAGATGAGAGACGGAGTACTCAGTGATACAGGGGCCGGAGTAGAGCAGGAGCGGGGACAGGAGCACACGGTAACACAAAAGCACAGACTGACAGCTAGGGGGAATTACACAGAAAGACAGAGTTCAACTGGAGGTACTGACAGTTCTAAGGAATAAAGTCCTAAACCTATTCAATCTTTCCTTAGAACTCAGGTCCTTCAGACGCAGCAACATCCTTGTAAAGTTTCTCTGCACTCTTTCAGATTTATTCACATATTTCCGGTAGGTAGGTGACCAAAACCACACACAATTCTCCAAATTAGGCCTCACGAATGTCTTAAATAACACCAGCATAACATCTCGTCTCCTGTATTCAGTACTTCCATCTATGAAGGCCAATGTGTCAAAAGCTTTCCTTATGACCCTATCTATTTGTGATGGTTGTACTCCCAGATCCTACCACACCTCTAAGTGCCTACCGTTCACTGTGTAAGACCTACCCTGGTTGGTCCTACTGAAGTGCAACATCTCCCACTTGCCTGCATTAAGTTCTATCTGCAATTTTTTAGCTCATTTTTCCAGCTAGTCCATATCCCACTGCAAGCCATGATAGCCTTCCTCGCTATCTAGTACACCTCTAATCTTAGTGTCATCTGCTTACTTGCCAATCCAGTTCACCACATTAACATCCAGGTTGTTGATATAGATGACAAACAACAATGGACCCAGCACCAATCCCTGCGGCACTCCACTAGTTACAGGCCCCCAGTCAGAGAGGCAACCATCTACTACCACTCTCTGTCTTCTCCCACAAAGCCAATGTCTAATCCAATTTACTACTTTATCTCGACTGAACCTTCTTGACCAACCTCCCACGTGGAACCTTGTTGAATGACTTGCTAATGTCCATTCAGGCAACATCCACTGCCTTGTCTTCATCAACTTTCCTGGAAACATCCTCGAAAAACTCTATAAGATTGCTTAGACATGACCTATCATGCTGATTATCCTCAATCAGTCCATGTCTAACCAAATATTTATATATCAAGTCGCTCAGAATACCTTCCAATAACTTTCCCACTATTGATGTCTGGCTCACAGGTCTATAATTTCATGGTTTATATTTAGAGCCTTTCTTGAACAGTGGAACAACACTGGCTATCCTTTATGACAGGTGAGGTACCAGAGATGATCACTAAATGCAAAGTGTTCCCCTCCACAGAATTCTGTCACCTTCCCTGTCTCATTCACTAATAGCCGATCAAATATCACACACTCTCTCATAGGGATTTCTACTTACTAATTAATGAAGTTTTCTTGAACACATTTGACAGACTCTGACTCATCTAGTCCTTTTACAGCATGGGAATCCCAGTCAACCTTTTGCTTCCCGACTTTGTCTGAGGTCTTAACACCATTTGCTCCACAACCTCTCCATGAACTGTTCTTGCACTCTGGTTCCTATCCCTCTGCAACTCTAGTTTAAACCACACTGTGTAGCAGTAACAAACATTCCTGCTAGTGTACTAGTCCCCCTCCAGTTCAGGTGCAAACCGCATCTCCTGTATAGGTCCCACCTTCCCTGGAAGAGTGCCCAATGATCCAAAAATCTTATGGCCTCCCTCCTACACCAACTTCTTTCCCACACATTAAACTGTATAATCTTCCTAGTAGTGAGCTCACTAACACGGGGCATGGGTAGCAATGCTGAGATCATAAACCTGGATGTCCTTCTCTTTCACTTAGCAGCTAACTTCCTGAACAAACTTTGCAGAACCTCCTCAATCTTCCTACCCATGTTATTGGTACCCATATGGAGTACAACCTCTGGATGTTCAGCCTCCCACTTACGAATGCTGAGGACCTGGGAGGCAATGTACCATCCGGGCATCTTGTGCTCATCTACAGAGCCTCCTTTCTGTTCCCCTAACTAATGAATCCCCAGTCACCACAGCTCGCCTCTTCTCCCCCCTTCCCTTCTGAGATGCAGAGTCAAACTCAGAGCCGGAGATGTGACCGCTGTGACATTCCTTTGCTAGGTCGATCCCCAACAATATCCAAAGTGATATACCTGTTGCTGAGGGGGCTGGCTACAGGGGTACTCTGCGCTGGCTGTTTAACCCTTTTTCCCCTCCCTGCACCTTGGGTGAAACCACCTCTCTACATGTCCTATCACTCACTCAGCCTCCCGAATGATCAGGAGTTTATCTAGTTCCAGCTCCAATTCCTTAGCGTGGATTGTTAGAAGTTGCAGCTGGATCCACTTCTCCTAGTTGTGGTGGTCAAGGATACTGGCAGTCTCCCTGCCTTCCCACATTCCACTATCCTGCCTGGCGTCTCGACAATTCTAACTGAGCCAATATAAAGAAGGAAGAACAATAAACTGTTGGGGGAGGGGGAGACCTCTACATGCAGCTTTTTTTTGCCTTCTTCTCTCACTGAAGCCTCGAAGAGCTGAGGTCTCAAGATCTCCATGCTAACTCTGTGCACTCCAACAATGGCCGCTCTGCTTGCCCCTGCCTTGCTTTAATTTGTTCTTGCCCATCAATCCTGAATGCGAATTGCCCGCTGCTCAAAGCTCCATACTGCCACAAGTCACTGCCTTATCTCCTCAATCAGCAAACCTGAATGAGCTATGTCTTCTCAGGTTTCCGACCTCTCCCATCGGGTGCACTCAAAGCATCAAAAGAGACACATTTCAACCCATTCTACTGACAGCAATTTTGCATTATCAACTGCCTATCATTCCTCGCAGTCTCTCGACAAGCAGCTGCCCCAACCTCTGACCTATCACTCTGGTTCCCATGCCCCTACCAAGCTAGTTTAAATCCTGTCCAAAGGGATATTGGGCCCCCTCAAGTTCAGCTGCAACATGTCGATTTTGTAAAGGTTATACCTTCCCCATCTTGCTTTGCATTCTCTTTATAATTGTGTTGAAAAATGGATTTCATTATAGCTCTCCATTTTAGAGTCCAAAGTCTCCCGTCCCAGGGATCCTTGTAAAGCACCTCACCTAATTATCAGGCAGGCGACTTCTCAGGCAGTCTAAGTTGTGCCTTAGAACCCTCCCCCCCCCCCACCCCGAATGAAAATCAGGGACCAAGTTCTGCAACAGAGCTGACTGCTGTACTGGGCCACCAAAGGTTTGCTCCAGATCCTCAGAGAATACAGTGAAATTATTCTCAGTATCTCCTCTGTGGAAATAGGATTAGCTCTTGACAAGGCATCTGAACATTTGTGATAATGGCCTTCCATGTCCCACCCTCCCTCTTTCTCCCTTCCCCTCTCTGCCTGAATATCTCCCCCTCTCCCCCCCGGTGTTACCATTTCAAAAGATCTATCCTAGGCCCAGCAGGCAAGTGCAATTATGAAGAAAGCACAGCAGCGCCCCCTTAGAAGTTAGTGAAGATTTGGCGTGACATCTAAAACTCTGACGAACTTCTATATATGTGTGTGGTGGAGAGTATATTGACTGGTTGCATCACAGCCTGGTATGGAAACACCAATGCCCTTTAACAGAAAATCCTACAATAGTAGCGGATACAGCCCAGTCCTTCACGGGTAAAGCCTACCCCACCATTGAGCACATCTACATGAAGCACTGCCACACGAAAGCAGCATTCCTCATCAAGGACCCCCCACCATGCTCCTGAAGGTACAGGAGCGCTGGGACTGTCGCCACCAGGCTCAGGAACAGTTAACCACCAGGCATAACTTCACTCGCCCCATCACTGTACTGTTCCCACAGCCTACGGACTCACCTTCAACGACTCTTCATCTCATGTTCATGGTATTTATTATTATCATTTCTTTTCCTTTGTGTTTGCAATTTGTTGTCTTTTGCACACTGGTTGGGCTTGGTCTTTTATTGATTCTATTACATTTCTTGGATTTACTGAGCATGTCCACAAGAAAGTGAATCTCAGGGTTGTATATGGTGACATGTATGTACTTTGATTATTCATTTAGTTTGAACTGTGTATCTTCCTCACCCTCTCTCTCTGTTTGCACTCCTTTCCTATTTTGCTCTCCTCTCATGCTCCCTCCCTCTCTCAGCATCAATTCCCCTTCACTCTCTCCATCCTCCATCTTCCTCCCTCTCAGTGCCTTTGTCTTCTTCCTCCTTTGACTGCTGCTCCTGATTCCGTCCTTCCTCCCCCTCCCTGCATTACTCTTTTCCACTTGCTGCCTCCATCACCTCTCCCTCCTCCATAACCTCACTGCTCCCACCCCAGAGCCTCCTGGCCAAGCTGAAGATATTTGTTCCCTAGTGGGACACATGCAGGATGCACCGAACACATCTGTGACACAAGTCTCTGGTCCTGTGGTGTCATAGTACTGCTCCGCTACTTTACCAGTGGTGCTCCTTATGTATTCATGAGAAAGGCAGCCAGAGGAAGCCTGCATCAATACTGCACCCCCAGAGGATACCAAGCTAGGAGGATGTTCTTAATTACATCACCACTGTCATAACCTTGAGAACAGCAAGTTCTTGCAAACATTTATCATCATAGAACATCAGAGATAGAAGCTGCAGCTGGCTGCACAAACAGTACAACCTGCACTATGACTCACAAGGCCAATGTCTCAACCTCCCTTTCCCACACTTTGGGCACCGAGTCTTTCCAACCACTCTGTCGCTTACAAGGGTTGTGTCTGTAAATATCATAGCTGACTAGCATAGGGGGGAGAGGGGGAGAGAAAGAAAAAGAGGGGAGGGAGAAGGGGAGAAAAAAGGAGAAAGAAAAAGAGGGGGGAGAGAGAGAGAAAGAGAAAAAAAAGGGACTACATTTGGTCCTACAAGTTGTCACCCATTAGTCTCCACTACCTACGCCCTTGGCAATTAGTGTTCCATGTAACCAGCAGCCACAGTTGAAAAAGAAATACCTTTCCACTCCCTTTAAATTTCTTCCCCTCACACCATAAGCCTGTATCCCCCAAATACTCTAGTTCTAGACTCTCCTGCCCTGAGAAGAAGTTGGGGCGGCACGTAGGCATAGCGATTAGCGTATTACAGCGTCAGTGACTCGGGTAAGGAGTTTGTATGTTCTCCCCACGACCACATGGATTTTCTCCGAGTGCTCTGGCTCCCTCCCATATTCCAAAGGCATATGGGTTAGCAGGTTAACCGGACACATGAGTATACTGGGTGGTGTGGGCTTGTTGGACCAGGAGGGCCTAGTACCATGCTGTATCTCTCAATATATAGAAAAAAATAAAAAAAGATTTTCTGTCCTAACCAGACCCCTCAACAAGGTCTTTATTATAAACCTCGACAAGGTCACTCCACAGCCTTCTACGTTCCAGTGAAAATAATCCCAGCCAATCAAATTTCTCCTTATAACTAGAATCCTGCATTCCAGGCAACATCTTGGTGAACACTCACACTTTCTGTAGTGTGGTGACCATAATGCACAAAGTGTTTCAGACCACGTTTTGTACAACCGCGCCTTGATGTTCCAACATTGAAACTCAGTACTTCACTTATAAAGGCAAGCAGTACCCCTGTCACTAGCCTATCCACCTGGTGACAAATCTTTACAGCTCTTCCTCAGGAAGCAGTGGAAGGAGAGTCTGATTATTTTTATGTCACCATCCATGCTGTGACCACTCATTGCTGCCTGATAAGGGTCTCAGCCAAAATCATTGACTCCTTATTCCTTTGCATAGATGCTGCCTGACATGTTGAGATACTCCAGCATTTTGTACGTGTTGCTCCGGATTGCCAGCATTTGCAGAATCCCTTGTGATTCTCATTGCTGTGATTAGGCAGGAGGTACAGGAGCCCAAAGACCCACACCTTAAAGTTTAACAGTAGCTTCTGCCGTCAATATTCTTGAACTGACCCGGAAAACCTTAACTCTACCTCAGACTCTATTTCCCTCAACTTGCACTCATTTTGTTTTGCTTACTTTGTTGTGAAAATGTTAATTGGTTTATGCTTGGCATAATCTACTGTGCTGCTGCAGCAAGATGATAATTTTCGTGGCACTGGTTCCCTGGTTATGCATGTCCCCAACACTAAACTTGAACCTCGATTAGAAATGGGTAAATGATTATTACAGGTAGACAGGAAAATGGGGTTGCCATTGCAATCAGATCTTATGAAGTGGTAGATCTGGAGCAAGGGCTGTACGGTTACTTTTGCTTCTAATCTGTATGTCTCTATATCTGTCAGGCTACTATCCCCAGTCTGAAGTCATTACAGTCAGTGAATGTTATTCATCATGCTTTGATTGATCTGTCCTTCGCAGAGTAATTAGAAAAACAATTGGCAGATGCTTGAATGATCTAGCTCTTTAACCTTCCCAAATGATCATAAGATGTTCACCTCTAACAGAGCACAAGGTACTCTGTTCTTCAACAGACTCTTCAGAGCATAACCATTACCGGATAAAACATGGAGGGGCACTTAGCAACCAAGTCAGTTACTAGGCAACAGACATGTAAAAGTAATTCAATAGATAATGAAGGAGTGCAGATTTGAGTGATTGTAGCCTATTCCTAAAGCTTTTGATTTGTTTCCCTGATTAAGAAATTATGGCTGACATTATATTTTACACACTGAATTCTTTTGAATTTGTACTGTCGGTTGAGTCTCCAAGATAAGCAGAACAGACTTATAAAATAGAATGCTGAGATATTCTTGTGTGAACACGCAACACCATTAAAAGACAGTGTATCAGTGTGGAAGACTTTCTCTCCAAGTTAGAAGTTGTGCTTTTATTTATTATTTGGAAATACAATGCATGATAGACCCTTCGGCCCTTTGAGCCTGCTGCTGGCAACTCTAGATTTAACCCTAGCCTAATCAAGGGACAATTTACTATGACCAATTAACCGGTCTATCTTTGGACTATGTTCACTCTTCTGTCCCTGATTGGTCCTACCCTCGCTCTGTCCAGCCTCCTGTTCTTCACATTTGTGTAGAATGCCTTGCAGTTTTCCTTACTCCTACTTGCCAAGCCCTTCTCAGACAAGTTCCCTCTCACTGGTGAATACTGAAGCAAAACATCATTAAGGACCTCACCTACCCCCCAATTCCAGGCACAAGCTTCTTCTTCTATTCCTGACCAGTCCTACCCTGACTACAGCCATCCTCCTGTTTTTCACGTACATGTAGAGCACTTAATCTACTCACCCAATACCGTCTCATGGCCCCTTCTCTCTCTCTTAACTCTATTTTTCAAAATTGCCTTCCTGATTAACTTGTAACTCTCTAGAGCCCTGTCTGATCTTTGCTTCCTTGTTCCTCTTGACATGATGACACACATCTCTTGACCCATGGTTCTTTCCCTGCCTCACTGGGACAGACCTATCCAGAGCCTCCTACAGGACCAAGGAGAAAACGTCGTCACACTTACGGTACGAGTGGGCAGAGAAGGTAGTTGAGGCCGGCAAGAGAACAACATCTACAAAAACATCTAGATAAGCACAGGAACATGGAAATGAACACTGGCAAATGGGGCCATCTTTGGAATGCACCCTGAGCAAGCTGGGCTGTTTCAATGACAAATTATTATATGGCACTATGAGGTGGAAGTTAATAGTCTCTTGTCCAGATGGAGAATCCAGAACATGGAAAAGAGTTCAGCCACATCACTAAATTGAAGAGATATTTCTTCAGTCAGAGGACTGGACACTCAAGAGTTCTCTTCCTCAGACCAAAAGACATAGGAACAGAATTAAGCCATTTGGCCCATCGAGTCTGCTCTGCCATTCCATCATGGCTGATCTATTGTCCCTCTCGCTCCATTCTCCTGCCTTCTCCCTGTAACCTTTGAAACCCTTACTAATCAAGAACCTATCAACCTCTGCTTTAAATACTGCATACCCAATGACTTGGCCTCCTCCGACGTGTGGCAATGAATTGCATTGATCCACCACCCTCTGGCTAAAGATATTCTCCCTCATCTCTAAAGCGACATCCTTGTATTCTAAAGCTGTGCCTTCTGGTCCTGGAAACCACTCCTATAGGAAACATCCTCTGCATATCCACTCTATCTAGGACTTTGAATATTCAATAGGTTTCAATGAGAAGCCTATTGAACCCCCCCCCCCCCCCCGCCCCTACACTTCATTCTTCTAAACTCCAGCAAGTACATACCCAGAGCTATCAAATGCTCCTCATATATTGATCCTTTCATTTCTGAAATCATTCTGCTGAACCTCCTCTGGACCCGCTCCAATACCAGCACACCCATTCTCAGACAAGGCATCCAAAACTGCTCACGGTACTCCACTGATCAGATGGTCAAGCATGCTGGGCATTGAGATTATTTAAGGATGGGACTGCAAAACATTTTGGCACCAAGTGAGTAGGGACCTGGTGGGAAGGTGGATGAAACATCTGGTCAGCCAATAAGCCTTGGAGCAGCTTTGCAGGACCGACCACATGACACATTCCAGCTTCGATAGATGTTTTTATATTGGCCAGGAGGCTCTTCTCCACCAATGTCACAATGTTTAAAGTTTAACCCCCCAAATGACAGAAGATAGAACAATACAGAATGGGAACAGGCCATTCAGCCCACAAAGTTGTACTGAACCAGCTAAAAATTAAAAACAGCCAAACATTAATTCTTCCCAGCTACACCGTTGATCATTTCTCTCCACCTTCCTTACATCCATGTGCTTATCCAAATGTCTCTTAAAAGCCTCTAATGTCCAGAACTGTATGCAATACTCCAAATGTCGCCTAACCAGAGTTTTATAACGCTGCAATGTCGTCTGGACTCAGTGCCTTGACTAAAAAAAGCAAGCATTCCATGAGCCTTCTTAACCACCTTATCAGCCCGTGTAGCCACTTTCAAGGAGCAATGAACTTGAATCCCAAGATCTCTCTTAACTCAGCAACATGTGAAGGATCTTGCCCTCTCCTTGCACTGCATCCTTGCATTTTCCCTGCCAAGGGGCAACATCTCACATTTATCTGGGTTAAACTCCGATCTGCCATTCCTCAGCCCATATCTGTAACTGATCTACATCATGTTGTTTTCTTTGCCAGTTTTCTACACCATCCACAACTCCAAAAATCTTGGTATCATCCACAAACTTACTAACCCACCCATTTACATTTTTATCCAGGTTATTCATATACATCATAAGCAGCAGAGGTCCCACCATAGATTTCTCTGGAATTCCACTAATTACAGACCTCCAGCTTCAATAGGTCCCTTCAGCCACTATCCTCTGCACAAGCCAGTCCTGAATCCAAAAAGCCAATTTGCCGCAGATCCCATGCATCTTAACCTTCTGGATTAACCTCCTATGACAGGCTTCATCAAATGCATTTCTAAAATCCATATCGACAACATCCACTTCCCTACCCTCATCAACCTCTCTCGTCACCTTGTCAAAAAGCTCAACCAAGTTGGGAAGACATGACCTGCCACACACAAAGCCATGGGTTTCCAAATGCTCATATATCCTATCCTTAAGAATTTTCTTTGGCAATTTACCTAAAACTGACATAAGACTCACCGGTGTATAGTTCTCAGGATTTCCCTTGTTCCCTTCTTAGATAGAGATACAACATCAGCCACTCAGCAGTCCTCTGGGACCTCACCTGTGGCTAGAGAGGATATGAAGGCCCCAGCAATCTCATCTCTTGATTCCTTCAATAACCTGGGGTAAATCCCATAGGCCCCGGGCCTTATCTACTCTAATACTCATTAGGAAACCCAACATTTCCTCCTCTTTGACTTCTAAACACCCTAATGTAGTTATACACTCAGCACTGATCTCCTGGTCATCCACATCGTTTTCCTTGGTAAATGTTGAAGCAAAGTACTCATTAAGTACCTCACTCACATTATCTGCATTGAAGCAAATATTTCCCCCTTTGTCCTTGAGTGGTCCTACCCCTTCCCTAGCTATCCTTTTGCTCTTGATGTATATGACTGCCTTGGGATTCACCTTAATCCTACTTGCTGAGGACTTTTCATGGCCCCTCCTGGCTTTCCTAATTCCCTGCTATAATTATTTTCTGGCTTTTTTGTACTCCTCATGTGATTTATTTGATTCCAACTTCCAAAGCTTTACATACTTTTCCCTTTTTCTTCTTGACTAAATTCATCATCTCTCTGGACATCCAAAGTTCTCTTTTCTTTCCATCCCTGTCCTTCCTTCCAACAGGAACATACCTTTCCTGTACTCTGTGCAATTGATCTTTAAACATCCTCTACACATCTGATGTGGACTTGCCAGAAAAAAGGTTTTCCCCAATTAGCACTTCTTACTACCTGCCTAATGCCCCGTAATTTGCCCTACTCCAATTCAAAACTCTCCCACAAGGACCATAATTATCCCTGAAAGTTAAGGATTTGTGGTCACTGTTCCATAACTGTTCACCCACAGAAGGGTCAGTCACCTGGCCAGGCTCATTACCCAACACCACGTCTAGTGTGGCCCCTCCTCTCACTGGACCATCCACATACTGATTTAAGAAACCTTTCTGGATGCACTTAACAAATTCTGCCCCATATAAATCCCTTACATTAAGAAGGTCCCAATTTATATCTAGGAAGTTGAAATCCCCCATGACAACAACCTATTATTTTAATCTGATTATGTATCTGTTCCTCAGTGTCCTGGTGGCGATTTGGGGGTCTGTCGTACAATCCCATCAATGTGATTGCACCCTTTCCTTCTCGTGAGCTCCAACCAAAGTCTTTGACTCCTCCATTATGTCTCCCCTGAGTGCGGCTGTGATTCTTCCTAACTAGTGATGCAACTCCCCCCCACCGCTCTTTTACTGTCTCCTCTATATTTCTAAAACTTTGAAAACCTGGTACATTAATCACCTATTCCTGCCCCTCTCTCAACCTAGTTTCAGTAATGGCGATGACATCGTAGTTCCATAAGACATAGGAGCAGATTAGGCCATTTGGCCCATTGAGCCTGCTCTGCCATTCAATCATAGCTGATCCTTTATTCCCCTCCTCAGCCCCACTCCCTGGCCTTCTCCCCATAACCTTTGATGCTGTGGCCAGTCAAGAACCTATCAATAATCTCCGCCCTAAATACACCCAATGACCTGGCCTCCACAGCTGCCTGTGGTAAGAAATTCCACAAATTCACCACCCTCTGGCTAAAGAAATTTCTCTGCATCTCTGTTTTAAATGTACGCCCCTCTATCCTGAGGCTGAACCCTCTTGTCCTAGACTCCCCCAACCACATCTTTCAACATTTGAAAGGTTTCAATGAGATTTTCCCTCATCCTTCTGAATTCCTGGAATCATCCTTGTGAACATCCTCTGAACCTTCTCCAATGCCAGCTCATCTTTTCTTAGATAAGGAGCCCCATACTGTTCACAATACTCAAGGTGAGGCCTCACCAGAGCCTTATAAAGCCTTAGTGTCACATCCCTGCTGTTATGTTCTAGATCTCTTGAAATGAATGCCAACATTGCATTTGCCTTCCTCACCACCAATTCAACCTTCAAGTTAACCCTTAGGATGTTCAGCACACGAACTCCCAAGTCTCACTTCATATTTCAGATTTTTGGATTTTCTCCCCATTCAGAAAAAAGTCTGCACATTTATTTCTTCTAGCAAAGTGCAAGACCATACGTTTTCCAACATTGTATTTCATTTGCCACTTTCCTGCCTATTCTCCTAAGTCCTTCTGCAGCCTATTTGTTTCCTCAACACTAACTACTCCTCCACCAATCTTCGTACATTCTGCAAACTTGGCAACAAAGTCATCTGTTCCATCATCTAAATCATTGATATACAGCATAAAAAGAAGCGGTCCCAACACCTGCCCCTGTGGTACACCACTAGTCAGTGGCAGTCAATCAGAAAAGGATCCTTTTATTCCCACTCGTTGCCTCCTTCTGATCAGTCAATGCTCTAACCATGGCAGTACCTTTCCTGTAATACCATGGGCTCTTAACTTGGTAAGCAGCCTCATGTGTGGCACCTTGTCAAAGGCCTCTGAAAATCCAAATATTCAACATCCACTACATCTCCTTTATCCATCCTATGTGTAATCTCCTCAAAGAATTCCAACAAGTTTGTCAGCCACGATTTTCCCTTAAGGAAAGCATGCTGACTTTGTCCTATCTTGTCCTGTGTCACCAAGTACTCCCCAACCTCATCCTTAATAATTGACTCCACTGAGGACAGACTAACTGGTCTATAATTTTCTTTCTGCAGCCTCCCTTCTTACTTAAAGAGTGGAACTTGCTTTCATATTTCATCTTTCCCCCCCCCCATGATTCCTTTAGTTGATTTCTGTAGACTTTTAAAATCTTCCCAATTCTCCATCTTCCCATGAATTTTTGCTTGTTGTATGCCCTCTCTTTTGCTTTTACATTAGCTTTGACTTCTCTTATGAGCCATGGTTGTACTATTTTGCCATTTGATTATTTCTTTGTTTTTGGAATACATCTATCCTGCACCTTCCTCATTTTTCCCAGAAACTCACGTCATTGCTGCTCTGCTGTCATCCTCTCCAGCATCTCCCTCCAATTTACTTTGACCAACTCCTCTCTCATACCACAGTAATTTCCCTTACTCCACTGAAATACTGTTATGTCAGACTTTACTTGCTGCCAATCAAATTTCAAGTGGAACTCAATCATATTGTGATCACTGGCTCCTAAGGTTTCCTTTCCCTAATCACCTCCAGTTCATTACATAACACCCAATTCAGTATAACTGATCCTCTTGTAGGCTCAACGACAAACTGCTCCAAAAAGCCATCTCTTAGGCAACAAGCTCACTCTCTTCAGACCTGATTTTCCCAGTCCACCTGCATGTTGAAATCTCCCATGATGATCATAACATTGCCCTTTTGACACACCTTTTCTATTCCCTGTTGAAATCTGTGTTCTCCATCCCAGCGACTGTTGGGAGGCCTGTAAATAACAGCCATCTGGGTCCTTTTGCCCTTGCAGTTTCTTACCCACAAGGATTCATCATCTTCGATCCTATGTCACATTTGTCTAATGATTTGATGGCATACTTTACCAGTACAGCGATACCACCCCATCTGCCTACCTTCTCATCCCTCCGATATAACGTGTAACCTTGGACATTCAGCTCTCAACTACAACCATCCTACAGCCACGAATCAGTGATGGCCACAACGTCATTCCTGGCAATCTGTAAAAGTGCTACAAGATCATCCACCTTATTCCTTATACTCCATGCATTGAGATATAACACTCTGAATACTGTGTTTGCTACCTTTTTTGATTCTGCATCCCTAACGTACTGATTTTCACCCCGCTGATTGCAGTTTTGTCCTGTCACCTGCCTGCCCTTCCTGACAGTCTGACTGCACGCTCTCTTTGCTTTTTTACCACCCGTCCTATCCTGAGTCCCTTCACCCCGGTTCCCAAACCCCTGCCAAATTAGTTTAAAACCTCCCCAACAGCTCTAACAAACCTGTCCTCGAGAATATTGCCCCCCGCTTTGGTTCAGGTGCAACCCGTCCATTTCGTACTTGTGCCAGAAAAGATCCCAATGAATCAAGAGCCTGAAGCCCTGCCCCCTGCACCAGCTTCTCTGCCGCGCGTTTATCTGCCAGCGCATCCTTTTACTATCTTCACTGGCGTGTGGCACAGGCAGCAATCCAGAAATCACTACCCAAGAGGTCCTGCTTCTCAGCTTTCTGCCTAGCTCTCTAAATTCTCTCTTCAGGACCTCTTTGCTTTTCCTTCCTCTGTCATTGGCATCAATAAGTAACAAGACATGTGGCTGCTCTCTCTCCCCCTCCAAAATGCTCTAACCTCATTACCCTTACCCATAATATTCCTAGCATTAAAATATAGACACTTCAAACTATCCGACCCATCATACCTGTTATTTCAATTTTGTCTGTCAATACTTTCCCTGACATCTACCTTCTGGTCCAATCCTTCCCTTACTCCCCTGGGGCTCCAGTTCCCAGTCCCTGCAAAACTGATTTACACTCTGCAGAGTAGCATCAGCAAACCTCCTGGCCAGGATACTGGTTTCCCTCCAGTTCAGTTGCAACCCGTCCCTCTTGTACAGGTCACCCCCTCCCCTGATCATCCAGAAACTCTGTCCCCAGCACCAGCTCCGCAGCCACTCCTTCATCCATGCCAACACCCCGTTCCTACCTGCACTAGCCCATGGCACAGGAAGTAATCCAGAGATTGCAACATACTGATGAGACTATATTGCCACCATTTTATCTTTTACACAGATAAAAGCCCCTTTGTCAGTCCAAGGGGCTGACAAACATGAATGAAAGCACAGAGACATTGGGTCATACAACACGGAAACTGTCACAACCACGGACTCTACTGCAGGGTCTACATGCCCCCACTGGCAGGCTGCCCAGCAGATTCTGCAATTACACTTGTGAATATGCACGTGTCGGCTAATTATTATTTTGTTACAGCGTATTTAATTCCCTTCTGTTCGTAGTAACGCTTGTCGAGAATTCAGCAAAGCACGGCATACGCTGCTTGCTTGCATTTGGCCTTGCCTGAGGGAAGTGGACCGTCGCGTCGACTGACGCTGAAGACTAGTGGTATTCCTTTAACACTCAGATATTCCTTTCAGCCGCAGTGTTGGCGTCTAGCTTTCCGTTGGGGAGTTTTGGTTAATGGGCCCCGTTTGGCTGAGTGTTTATTGCTTCCTTTTCCCTCAAAATACATTTCACTTTAAAGTCTGTGAATGATCGACCCGCTTCAGTGTCACTCCCTGCGCACCTGGCCACATCTGAACATTCTGACAGAAACAGGCTCTCTGGTCCAACTGGTTCATGCTGACCAAACGTGACCCGTTAGCCTGCACTTGGAGTAAATCCCTCTAAATCATCCCAACATGGGGTCCATGGCCCCTTGCTTAATGGCACGGGAACCACTACTGTAAGTCGTTCCTTTCCGAGCACCCATCCATTATAATCATAGCTGCCCCTAGCACTTCCTCGGGCAGCTCATTCCAGACACCAGCCTCTGTCTGCTCAGGTCTCTTTCTAGACATTTCTCACCTTAATTCCTCTGGTTTTTGGCTCCCCCTCCCCGGGGAGGGCAGGGAAGACTACAACGACCATTTACACCCTTCAAGATTTTCTAAGCTTCTGAGATCACTGCTCAGCCTCCACGTGTCAAAAGTGAGGAATGGTGGGAAAGAGATGCTCTTGTCTAGTCCCAATCCCAACCTCGGGCATTGCTAAACAGACCATGGAGCACAAACACAGGGAAAATCTGTAGGTGCTTGAAATCCAGGCAACACACATAAAATGCTGGATTATGAAGTACATCCACAATGTAATCAGTTCTGAAGTGAGAGGTTTAGCAGGGAGGATGACTTTATCAATGGGCAAAGAGCTGGTAACCTGGGCTGTGCCAGATGGTATACCAGATTTATGGTATATCACAAGACTGTGTTCAGTGCTCCTGGTGTGGCCTCCAGTGCATGGGTGGGGCCTGACATAGATTGGGAGACTGCTTCGCCGAGCACCAACGCTTTGTCAACCAGAAGAAGTGGGATCTCCCAGTGGCCACCCATTTTAATTCCACTTCCCATTCCCATTCTGATATGTCCATCCATGGCCTCCTCCACTGTTGTGATGAGGCCACACTTGAGTTGGAGGAACAACACCTTGTATTCCGTTTGGGTAGCCTCCGACCTGATGGCATGAACATCAATTTCTCAAACATCTGGTAATAACCCCCCAGCTCCACCCCCTCCTTCTCAATTTCCCATCCCCTTTTCCCCCTCTCACCTCATCGCCTCCCTCTGGTGCTCCCTCCCCTTTTTTCTTTCTTCCATGGCCTTGTCTCTTTCACCAATCACCTTCCCAGCTCTTTACTTCATACCCCCTCCCGTTTCACGTATCTCCTGGTGCGTCTCCCTCCCCTCCCACCACTTTTTAAACCTACTCCTCAGCATTTTTCCTCTCCAGTCCTGCCGAAGGGGTTCGGCCCGAAACGTCGACTGTGCTTTTTTTCCCCCTCCCCCGCTGAGTTCCCCTCTCCCTGGGCTGCTGAGTTTGTGCGTGTTGCTCAGATTTTCAGCATCTGCAGATTGCCTCTTGTTTGTATCTTGTAGACTGAGGCTCCCGGGCTGCCAGGGATTTTGCACAGAATGGGCAGGAGGGAAGGCCAGTGTCTACAGGAGGGAAGTCGGCTGAAACTTGGATTCATACAGCAGCCTCTGTCCTCTCCACCCCTTGTCTCTGAATCGAGACTCGGCTTGGCTGCATTTGGCTTTTTCCTCGCAGCCTGTGTGGCGATCAGAGTGAATAATATCTGTTATTTAATTTTACTTCAGAGGGGTCGGCTGCTATATGACAAAGTGAAATACCTCCGTGCAAGTCCTGAAGGAGCGATTGGGCAACACGAAGGCAGATTGCCTCAGGGTCTGAAGTGCAAACAGTAACCCTGCCCCTCCGAGCTTCCTGCTCATGTCTGCCTGATTCTGACAGGGCTTCCTACCATTTCTGCATTGCAGTCTCAGCATCGGATAAAACAATGAGCAGTGTGTCAGGGTTCACATCCCTCTGCTCTGCATGCGTTCAACTCCAATCCAGAACAATTATCTTTAATGAGAGTCTCTGCTGACTGAATGAAATTTGCCCACACACTACACCTCCCCCAGCAATTAATAACGGGCTATTCATACACAATGTTCTGCCAGCACGGCCCTGCGTGGAGTGCTTGGGCAGTTGGAACGTGTCCTCTGAAGCATTTGCTGGAAAAATAAAGTGCTGCGGTACCAAAAAACCAAGTGAAATACAGGTGAAGCAAAAAGCAAATGTGAAAAATGTACGAGGGTGTGCTGTTTCTGCAGTGCTTACCCAGCTTCAGTCGTAAATCCATTTGCTGGATCTCCATCAAGATCGGACTCCTCAAACTGTCACCATGAACAAATCGCAATGCTTCCAGTGGGCACCGCTCTTTCTCAGCAACCCTGCTAGTGGGCACTGCTATTTTCCCACCAATACCTCCAGTAGACACTGGCCTCCCTTAGCAATACTTCCAGTGGGCACTGGAGACACCATTAACTACAGATGCTGGAATCTGGAGCCATCAGGCCAGAAGGTGATGCAGCAAAAGAAGCAGAACTTAACGCCCTGATGCCAGCCAGCACACTTGCACACCCTATCTGAATGCCCTGCTGCTCCTCTTACCCCCCACAACCCCCACTCCCCATCTGACAGACACACTCTCATCCTGCACAGCCACTTCCCATCTGTTATAGCTGCTTTGTCACATATTTATACGACTGCTGGTTTCATTATTGTGCCAGTGACATTATGCTGTCTTACATAAATGTGCCCTTCATACTTCATGTCAACCTGCCAACCTTCAGTCCATACCACCCAGGGCCTCGTGCTCGTATGTTGTGACTGTATGTGCTGGACTTTCATTTAGCTGTACGCATGCCTATGGTTGAATGACAATCAACTTGAATTTGAAAAACAAGCTGCTGAAGGAACTCGATGTGTTGAGCAGCATCTGTGGAGACCTTTTGCTCCACCACCAGTGTAGGGTCTGGAACTGAAATGTCGACAATTCTCTTTTCTCTACAGGTGATGCTCGACTCCCTGAGTTCCTCCGGGAGTTTGTTTTTTTCCCCCCCAACGGGCACTGTCTTTTCTCACAGGGAATGTATTATAGCGTGACACAGATGGTAACGGACATTCCTTGAGGACACAGCTTTAAGACCATAAGATATAGGAGCAGAATTAGACTGTTTCTTGCTCTGAGTCTGCTCCACAGTTTCATTATGGCTGACCCATTTTCCCTTTCAGTCCCAATTTCCTGCCTTCTCCCCATATCCCTTCATGCCCAAATTAATCAAGAAGCTATCAACCTCTGCCTTAAATATACCCAATGATTTGGCCTCCATGGCTGCCCGTGGCAGCGAATTGCATAGATTCACCACTCTCTGTCTAGAGAAATTCTTCCTCATCTCCGTTCCAAAAGGAAACCCCTCTCTTCTGAGGCTGTGTCCTCTGGTCTTAGACTCTCCCACCAGAGGAAACATCCTCTCCACATCCACTCTATCAGGGCCTTTCCCCATTCGATAGGTTTCAATGAGGTTGCCCCTCATTCTTTTGAATTCTAGTGAATACAGGCCCAGGGCCATCAAACACTCTTCATACGACAAGCCATTCAATCCTGGAATCACTTTGAACCCTCCCCAGTTTCAGCACATCCTTTCTTAGGCAAGGGGCGCAAAGCTGTTCACAATACTCCAAGTGCGTTAGAAAGCCTAAACATTACATCCTTGCTTTTATATTCCAGTCCTCTTGAAATCCCGCACAAGGACTCCCAAGTCCCTTTGCACCTCAGATTTTTGAATTTTCTCTCCAGTTAGAAAATGTCTATGATTTTATTTCTTCAACCAAAATGCATGACTATACACTTCCAAACACTGTATTCCATCTGCCACTTCTTTGCCCATTCTCCTAATTGGTCTAAGTCCTTCTGTAGCTTCTCTACTTCCTCAAAAGTACCTGCCCTTTTCTGTAAACATTGCCACAAAGCCATCAATTCCATCATCCAAATCATTGACATATTACGTTAAAAAAAAGCGGTCCCAATACAGACCCCCTATGGAACACCACTAGTCACCGGCAGCCAACCAGAAAAGGCTCCCTTTATTCCCACTCTTTGCCTCCTGCCATGGTTCATCCATGCTAGTATCTTTTCCATAACACTATGCACTCTGAACTTCTTAAGCAGCCTTGTGTGTGGCACCTTGTCAAAGGCTTTCTGAAAACCCATGTAAACAACATCCACCAATTCTCCGTTGTCTATCCTGCTTGTTATTTCTTCAACAGATTTTTCAGGCAAGATTTTTCCTTGAGGAAACCATGCTGACTTCAAACTATTTTTATCATATGCCTCCATGTGCCCCAAGACCACATCCTTAACAAATGACTCCAACATTTTCCCAACCAGATTAACTGGCCTACAATTTCCTTTAACACACACAAAATGCTGGTGGAACACAGCAGGTCAGGCAGCATCTATAGGAAGAAGCGATGTCGACGTTTCGGGCTGAGACCTTCTGTCAGGACTAACTGAAAGGTAAAATAGTAAGAGATTTGAAAGTGGTGGGGGGAGGGGAAAATGCAAAATGATAGGAGAAGACCGGAGGGGGTGGGGTGAATCTAAGAGTCAGAAAGGTGATTGTCAAAAGGGATACAGAGCTAGAAAAGGGAAAGGGTCATGGGACAGGAGGCCTAGGGAGAAAGAAAGGGGGAGGGGAGCACCAGAGGGAGATGGAGAACAGGCAGAGTGATGGGCAGAGAGAGAAAGCAAAAAAAAAGGAGGGGAAAAATACTAAATATATCAGGGATGGGGTAAGAAGGGGAGGAGGGGCATTAACGGAAGTTAGAGAAGTCAATATTCATGCCATCAGGTTGGCGGCTACCCAGCCGGTATATAAGGTGTTGTTCCTCCAACCTGAGTGTGGATCATCTTGACAGTAGAGGAGGCCATGGATAGACATATCAGAATGGGAATGGGACGTGGAATTAAAATGTGTGGCCACTGGGAGATCCTGCTTTCTCTGGCGGACAGAGTGTAAGTGTTCAGCGAAATGGTCTCCCAGTCTGTGTCGGGTTTCACCAATATATAAAAGGCCACACCGGGAGCACCAGACCCAGTTTCAATTCCCTTTCTTCTGCTTTTCTCCCTTTTTAAAGTGTGGAGTGACATTTGCAATTTTCCATTCCTTTGGAATCTATTGATTCTTGAAAGATCATTACTAATGCCCCCACAATCTCTTTAGCCACCTCTTTCAGAACCCTGGGTTGTATACCATCTGGTCCATGTGACTTGTCTACCTTCAGACCTTTCAGTTTCCAAGAACCTTCTCCCCAGTAACGGCAACTTCACATACTTCTGCCCTCTGATGTTTTCAAGCTTCCAGCATACTGCTGGGTGCACGGTGAAGACTGATGCAAAATAGTTATTCAGTTCATCCGTCATTTCCTTGTTCCCCATTACTACCTGTCCAGCATCATCTTCCAGAGGTCCAATATCCATTATCACCTCTCTTTTACACTTAATGTATCTGAAGAAACTTTTGGTATACTCTTTTATACTATTGGCTAGCTTACCTTTGAATTCCATTTTTTAAGTTGCCTTCTGTTGGTTTTTTAAAGTTTCCCAATTCCTCACTAATTTTTGCTCTACTATATACCCTTTCTTTGGCTTTTATGTTGGCTTTCACTTCCCTTCTTAGCGATGGCTAGGTCACCTTGCCTTTAGAATACTTCTTCTTCATTGAGATGTATATATCCTGTGCCTTCCCAATTGCTTTCAGAAAATTCAACCACTGCTGCTCTGCCATCATCCTTGTCACTGTTCTTTTCCAATCAATTCTGGTTAGTTTCTTTCTTATACCTCTGAGGAGGAGGAATTTCTTTAGTCAGAGGATGGTGAATCTGTGGAATTAATTGTTGCAGATGGCTGTGGAGGCCAAGTTATTGGGTGTATTCAAAGCAGAGGTTGATAGGTTCTTGATTAGTAGGGACGTCAGAGGTTATGTGGAGAAGGCAGGAGAATGGGGCTGAGAGGGAAAATGAATCAGTCATGATGGAATGGTAGCAAAGACTCGATGTGCTAAATGGCTTAATTCTACTCCCATGTACTGTATGTCTTATGGACTTCTGGTCTTATGAAGGCAGGAGGAATTTTGATATAGTTTGCACTTTAATAGGTTTAATCAACATTTAAATAGGAAGCAATGTTAAAGGTTCATGCAGCAGCTGGAAAGATTCAGTTATTTTGTAAGCAATGGAGCACAACATTAATCTAATCGAGAATGATCATCTGTGTTCCAGAACCAGTGAATTTATCTCAGTATTTATCACTTGGTGCCTCTGATGTGAGCTTCCACAATATTAGCATGAACAGGAGGGTCTCATCCACATTTATGGAAGTTCTCTTTCGGGAGTTGTAAAGGGTAGTGGACATCAAGAAGGAAAGGATTAATGAACACGTCAGTATAGGAGTGAGAGGCATATCGGACCACCTGCGGTGAAAGGCCTTCGGATTTATTCAGGACGCAGACACTATAATAGATTCACAGATACACATCTCCAGGGACAGCATTTCTCTCATGGAGCATGGAGCAGTACAATACAGCGCTGGCCCTTTGGCCCATGATATTGTGCCAACCTTTTAACTCTCTTCAAGATGAATCTAACCCTTCCCTCCCACAAAACCCTCTGCATGAGTTTTTTCATCCATGTGCCTACCTAAGTGTCTCTGAAATCTCTTTAATGCATCTGCCTCCACCATCACCCCAGGCAAGGGTTTCGATGCACGGTCCTCTCTCCATGTAAAAACCTACCTCTGACATCCCCTGAAACTGAGTTAGACTATCTGTGTTGTATGGGATAGGAGAGTCAAATTGGAGGCAGTAAAATCTTTCAAACTATCAATCACAGCAGCTATTACTGAGATCCAAAGTGAGAATCTACCTCTGACAACACCTGAGAGTTATGCCCCCTTGTATTAGTCAATCCTGCCCTTGGAAAATGTTTCTAGGCATCCACTATATGAATGCTTCTTATTGTCTTATACATCACTATCAACTCACCTCTCATCCTCCTCCTGACGTTGGGGGGATACCATTACCTAGACCTTCCCTAACTTGTATGTATTCCTCTTAAATACTTGGATTCATTTTCCCTTACCATATGTGATAATGAAGCCTCCTATTTGTGTTCCTTATGTAAGGAGTTCGGAAGAAGTCCTGCACACGTGAGACATTGGTTTCCTAATTCTTGTTATCTCACTCTTCTGGTCAATTAATTCTGCGTTATTTAAAATCCTCTGTAAGTAGTGTTCTTTCTGCTATACGCTTAGTAGCCACTTCATTAGGTACACCTGCACCTGCCCATTAATGCAAATATCTAATCAGCCAATCATGTGGCAGCAAGTCAAAACATAAAAGCATACAGACATGGTCAAGAGGTTCACATGTTGCTCAAACTAAACATCAGAATGGGAAAGACATGTGGTCTAAGTGACTTTGACCGTGGAATGATTGTTGGTACCAGATGGGGTGGTCTGAGTATCTCAGAAACTGCTGATCTCCTGGGATTTTCACACACAACAGTCTCTACAGGGAATGGTGCAAAAACAAAAAAAAGACATCCAGTGAGTGGCAGTTCTGTGGGCAAAAACTCTTTGTTATTGAGAGAGGGCAGAAGAGAATGACCAGACTGGTTCAAGCTGACAGCAAGTGTCAGTAACACCATGTTAAAACAGTGGTGTGCAGAAGAGCATCTCTGAATGCACAGGATGTGGAATGTTGAAGTGGATGGGCTACAGCAGGAGAAGAGCATGAACATGCAGTCAGTGTCACTTTACCAGGGATAGGAGTGCACATTTCACTGTCTCATTTGCAAATTTCTTCCTTCAGCTCCTTTCTAACTTGTGGATCATCATTCTTATTACTATTACTTCTTCAATGTCTATACTCTCTTCATCTCATTTAGGTTACCCCGCACTATCCGAGTGTTTCTTTGTCTCATTACCTTCCTTTGTACAGACTGTCCACCTGTGCTTTTCTCCATCTTTCTGCAATAGTTTGCATTCTTCTGTGTTTATTCCCACTTTGGATCTCAGTAATAGCTGCTGTCATTGGTAGGTTGCAAGATTTTACTGCCTTCAATTTGACTCTTCTGTAACACAAGGCACAGATAGTCTAACTCAGTTTAATAGCAGTTCCCCTTTGTGTTCATTTTTAATTATCTTTTTATCACCCCCATGCTGGAGCCTGTATTGTCCATAAGGACATAAGAACATGAGAAATAGGAACAGGAGTGGCCATCTGGCCCTTCAAGCCTGCTCCACCATTCAAAAAGATCATGACTGATCTGGCCACGGACTCATCTCCACCTACCTGCCTTTTCTCCATAACTCTTAATTCCTCTACTACGAAAAAATCTATACAACCTTGTCTTAAATATATTTACTGAGGTAGCCTCCTCCTTCATTGGGCAGAGAATTCCACAGATTCACCAGTTCAATTGTGTGACTCTTTTTTTTGTTAGTGTCATTTAGGAGAATGGGCATCGCACTAAAATGTTCATTCCTTCTGCTGTACTAGCTTGATCATTTGGTGTGATTTCTGGGTCAGGTCAGTTGTTTCCCTCCTGAGCCACGCTATGGGGAGCTGGGACTGCCTGGGTTGGGCATCTGCAATTTGGTGCTCCATGTGATGTTCTCAGCATTGAACTGCCTGACCCAATGAGGCTGTGCTCTTCCCCAGCCCCTCAATGTGAGTTGCCGCTCATCACCCCACCCCTCTCGTGGAGTCAGTGAAACAACACAGAAACAGGCCTTTCTGCCTATCTCACCCATGCCAAAAGGTGTCTGCCTCAGCTAGTCTCACTTACCCGAGTTTGGCTCACATCCCTCTAAACCAGGGCTTCCCAACCTGGGATCCATGTACGCCTTGCTTAATGGCATAAAAAAGGTTGGGGACTGCTGCTTTAAACTTTTCCTTTTCCATGTATCTATCCAAATGTCCTTTAAATGTTGTTGGCGCACATGCCTCAACCACTTCCTCTATATAGCTACCACCCTCTCTATGAAGAAGTGGCCGCTCACGTCCTTTTTAAATCTTTCCCCCCTCATCTTAAAACGATGCCCTCTAGGGATAGCCTCACCAAACCTGGGAAAAAGTCTGTGACCTTCATCTTGTGGATATCCTTCATGATTTTATATACCTCTATGAGGCCACCCCTTAGCCGTTCGCACTCCAAGGAAATCAGTCCTGATCCAATCTGCCCTTGTACATCAAGCCCTCTCATCCTGATTATATCCTTAGCAATCTTTTCTGCACCTTCTCCACCTTTACGACAATCCTCCTTACCGCCGGGCGACCAGATCTGCACACAATAGTCAAGTGCAAGAGTCCAAAAGCAGAACGGTTTGATCTCCCCGAAAGAGCACGACAAGACACGTAGACGTCCTGGTCATCCACCGCAAGAGGTGGTGATCTCTTTGAACTCACCTGGCAGAAGGCAAAGGCAAACCATTGCTGTAACCTGCTGAGTTCATGATTTCCCAATATGTCAGAGCGGCGTGGAGGGAAATTGTCCGCCAATTGGAAATTCCAGATGCGACCTACGACGATGACATAGTGCTGCCTGGATTAGAGAGCTTGGGCTTTTCTCTCTGGAGTGAAGGAGGATGACAGGTGACGTGATTGAAGCATAAATCGAGTGGACAGCCTGTGCCTTTTTTCCCAGGTTGGAAATGGCTAATAAATGAGGGCATAACTTGAAGATGATTGTAGAAAAGCATAGGGGAGATGTCAGAGGTAAGTTTTTTACAAAGGGAGGTGCGTGGAATGCGCTGTCAGGGGTGGTAGTAGAGGCAGATACATTAGGGACATCGAAGAGACTCTAGATGGGCACATGGATGATAGAAAAATGGAGGGCTGTGTTGGAGGGGTTGACCTTGGAGTACATTAAAAGGTCGGCACAACACCATGGCCCAAAATTGTAATATTAAATGTTCTATGTAATCTGAATTTAGTTATGCTCCCTGATTCTTCTATATAAAAGCACAGCAGCTGGTATACAGGAATATATAAAGTAGAAGCAGGAATGGGCATTCAGCCTATCATGCTTGTTCAATAAGACCTTGGCTGCTCTTTTACCTCAGCACTATTTGAACTCCATATCAATCAGTTCCCCAAATATCCAAAGATCTATCCATCTGTGTATCGACTATATTCAACGACTGAGCCTCTCAGGGAAGCCCCTGGGTGAACTGCACCAGTCTGGATTTGTTTCATGAGAACAGGCCCTCCAGCACACAATGTTGTGTCAACCTACATTATCAATCTAACCCTTCCCTCCCACATCGACATCCATTTTTCTTTCTTCCACATGCCTAACTAGGAGTTTCTTAAATATCTGCCTCTATCATCACCCTTGGCAGTGTGTACCACTGACCTACCACACACTGTGTAGAAAAAAATTATCTCTGACATCCACCCCCCCGTCCTATAGTTTACTCCAATCTCCTTAAAGTTATGATCCCACGTAATAGCTATTTCCACTCTGGGGGAGAAAGGTCTCTGGCTGACTACTCTAGATATGCCTCTTATCATCTTGTACATCTCTATCAAGTTACCTTCGCTCCAACAAGAAAAGCCTCAGCTTGCTAACCTACCCTCATAAGACATGCTCTCTGATCCAGGCAAGATCCCGTTAAATTTCCTCTGTACCATCTCTACAGCATCCACAACCTTCCTGTATTAATGTACTGTCCCACATCTTGCTCTAGGGACACACCACTGACCTGGGATCCATTCTCTCTACTCTAGCTAGGCACTAATAGACAAGAGAGAAACCTGACAGAAATATCAACCTATCTTCAGCCTCTCCTTGCCTAAACCTCTTGAACCAATTCTTCAAGCCTCCCCACTCCAACCCTGTCACTGCTTAAACCTAACATTTTTTCTATTGGCCCTTTCCAAAGGGCCTGTTAACCCAAATGATCTCAATCTCTGCAGAAAGTCCCGACAGGCCCGGCTCACTTTCTAAATCTGTCACTCAAAAACTGCACAAGCCTCTGCCTCCGCGAGCGATCTCATCCTTCTCAGAAAGTGGTCCAGCTAAGTAAATGAGAAAAGCCACCCTGTCACTCTACGCTGCCGCACCAGCTGATATTTGACAGTGAACTGTGACCTTTCAGCCCAAACCTACCTCATGTGAAAGGTAGAAGGCGGCAATTCCCAAAGGCCAGAAGCAGCACAGCATGGAGAAGACACTGAGGCCCAAATGGTCCTTGGGTGGGAGCAGGAGAAAGTTGTCTTCGCTCTCTGTGTCACTCGAATAATCACTCTGCACAAGATGATAGGGAAAGGCAGGTTACATATGCACTGCTTGGTATGAATGCCTCATTGTTTTATTGCAGCAACACAGCAGGACCCTGCTAAGTATTTAATGAACTCGGATCAAACTGTGTCCTGCATTACAGATGCTTAACTTCTGGTTGGGTTGAGTTGTCCTCCGATCGTTTGCAAGTAAACTGTCAAGATAGGAGGACCACCCAACAACCACCCGAGCTACACATTTTCTGAATTATTTCCAGCTTAGCTTCTGCTGTACCAAGTCAGTGGGTTCCATATGAGTCACTCCCTTCCCACCAATATCATGAACCATTGCCAAAGTCAAATAGAATGGAACCTGTAAAAAAAAACATTAACTCCAAGCAACAAACAAACTTCTGGAGGAACTCAATGAGTCAGAGAAATGGACAGTTGATGTTTTGGGTCAAGACCATAAGACAAAGGAGTAGAATTAGGCCATTCAGCCCATCGAGTCTGCTCCACCATTCATGGCTGATTTATTAACCCTCTCAGCTCCATTCTCCTACCTTCTCTCCATAACATTTGATGCCATTACTAATCAAGAACCTATTAACCTCCACTTAATATACCCATTGACTTTGCCTTCACAGCTGTCCATGGCAATGAATTCCATAGGCTCACCAAAAGAAATCCTCCTCTTCTCTGCTCTAAAGGGACATCGTTGTATTCTGAGGCTGTGCCCTCTGGTCCTGGACTTGCCCAATATAGGAAACATTCTCTCCATGCCCATTCTGTCTAAGGCTTTCAATATTCAATAGATTTAATGAGACTCCCCCCCATTTAAACTTCAACGAATACGGGCCCAGAGCCATCAAATACTCCTGGTATGTTACCCCTTTCATTCCCAGGATCATTCTCGTAAGCCTTCTCTAGACCCTCTCCAATATCAGCAGATCATTTCTTAGATAAGTGTTCCAAAAATGCTTACCACTGGCTTTTATCTGGATTGAAAGACAGGGGGTAGATAGCCACCATAAAAAGGCGAGGGGAAGGGGTGGGTGAGAGCTGGTAAGTGACTGATGGATTTAGGAGAGGAAGGAGGGGAAGTGGAAATGGTGGCTGAGACTGGAGGGTGATGGGTGGAGCCAACAAGGGGCTGCAGATGATGGAAACAGAGAGGAGAACAAGGCGGAGCATGGAATCAAATAATGGAGGCGAGGTGGGCAGGTCTGAACAGTGGGAGGGGTGGATTGAGGAGGGGACCCAGCGGGGGGGAGTGTGTGTGTGTGTGATGGGCAGATGGAGTGAGCAGAGGAGGGGAAAGAGACAGGATGATGGGGGCTGGTGTGGGAGTGGGAGGAACTGAATGGAGTAGGAGGAGAGAGGAAAGAGACAGAGGGGGAATCGTTCATCCACATTTGGAGAATTTAGTGCTTATGCCATCAGGTTGGAGACTGCCCAGGTGAAGTATGAGGTGCAGTTCCTCAGCCTGATCTACCCAGCAATATTGACATTGCAGAAGGGGAAAGGGAGCAACTGATGAAGGGTTTTTGACCAGAAACACTGGCAATTTTTCCCTCTCCACAGAGGCTGCTTGACCTGTTGAGTGTCTCCAGTGTTTCAGATTACTAACAATGACAATTGCTTTTATATTTCAACATTGACCTTGACTCTGAAGACATTCATACTACAAGCAGTCTGTTCACTAGCAAAATGAAAGAGCTTGCAACCGAGTCGGTTCTCATTAGTGGAGATTGCCAGAAACTGTCGGTGATTTTTAAAAAAATCTTTGCCTCCTACGCTTTCAGTAGAACTGAGCAGTACCGGTGACGATAAACCAATTTGCAATTTTATTTGTTATCTTGCCCGAGCTTGCTGGCTTTGCTCCGCTTGTGAAAACTGAAGACAGGAACCTGGATGAGTTCCGCTTGGAGAGGTGAGCTTCTACAGGTGAAGGAACAGGGCTGGCACATTTGGAAACCTCAAACCTCAAGAGGTAAATAGGGAAAAGAAAAGGTGAAATGCTGCAGTCACCAGTAATGGAACTGACTTTGTAATTACCTGTAATATTAAGAAACTATTTCAAACCTTTTGCAAACCTAAAGCAACTTCATAGTTCTTTCCTACTATAAACACTTGTTGGAAACATGATAATTCCATTAGTAAAGTACAGGAAGATCCTACGGTGACTAAAAGAAAAATAATTCCAATAACACGGAGGCCTGGAGAACAACTCCCCTGAGTATTTTCTCATAGGCATGACACTGCTTACTTACACCTGAGAGTATTGGTTAAACTGCACCCAGATGTTAACAGTCACAAAATCATACAGAATGATAGCAGGCGCTTTCTTCCCAGCTTGTCCATGCTGAGCAAGATGACTATTACAGCAATTCCCATTTGCCTGTTTTTGACCCATATCCCTTTTGGTCTTTTTTATCCACGTACCTGTTTAAATATCTTTTAAACAGAGTGGATGGTATAGATCAGACAGACTCCCTAATGGCTGTTGAATAAACTTTAATCTGTGTTGTTGAGGAAGGACTTTGCCCACTAGCCACATATACACCACAACTTGTGTGTGAAGCACTGCCCGTGCTGTGAGATAACCTGGGTGCAAAAGGTAGTGCAAAAATAGTGAGGTAGTGTTCATGGTCCATTCAAAAATCTGTTAGTGGAGAATCGATAGAGAGAGAAAGGGGGGAAGGGGGGAGAAAGGGAAAAGGAGAGGAAGAGAGAACGAGGGAGGGGAAAGGAGAGGGGAGAGGGATGAAGGCAGAGGGAGAGTGAAAGGGATAGGTGAAGTGGTGAGGAGAGGTGGAGATAGTGGGAGAATGAGAAAGAGTGGGAAAAGTGGATCAGTAATGAGAGAGGGAGAAGGAAAGGAATCAGATAGAGGTGATGCTTTCTCAGGAGAATTCAAGAGGACCAGGGCCTTGACAGCTGACACTTCTGCCTCTCGTGTGTGGGGATTAAAGACGGGAAGGAATGCGAGACTAGGAAGAGTGAGGCTATTTATAGATTTTATGGGTCTGGAGGAGATCATTTAGCTAAGGAGAGATAAGACCTTAGGAGCATCTGTATACTAGGACAAGATTGTCACAATCACACCATTAGAAGCCAGTGTAGGTCAGGAAGTACCAGAGATCTTGGAGATGACTTTTTCTTGGATTTGCCCAGGACTTCCTGACCCCGGTAAGGAACCAACAGGCTGCTTCCTCTCGGTGGAATTCAAAGCCATGGATGGCTTGTCCAGCAAGCCTGGTGTGCAACAAATGACCTGTCACATTGCCAGTCCTTACTCGAACGAACCCAAACTTGAATAACTTCACATCTCACACCATGGCACGGTAGCGTATCTGCTAGTACAACACTATTAAAGTGCCAGTGACCTGGGTTCAATCCGCCGCTGTCTATACGTTCTTCCTGTGCACCCCTGGCTCTGGTTTCCTCCCACATCCCAAAGATGACCAGGTTAGTAGGTTAGTTGGATATAAGGGTGCAGTTGGGTGGTGGGGGCCTGGTACAGTGCTGTATCTCTAAATAAAATTAAATTAAAAATCAATTTCCAAGTGTGGTGTTGAGGGAGGAGGTGGGGGATAAGCCTTTTGAGAACATGATTTATATTGATCCTTCCTACTTTACCATTTAGTGTCTATCAGAAATAAAAAAAGAAACAGCTGATATTATTACTCAGAGCAGAAAGCACTCCATCTGAAGGCTGCTTAAGAACTTCCCACGCAATTCACTAAGTTACAAAACAGAAAGGTGCAGATTTGACCAAATTAAATGGAGTACATTCTGGCAGAAATAAGTTTAAACTGTAAATGGTGGCACGATCTTGGGAGTGTATTGATGAAGTGTCACAGACAGATGCAGAAGGAATACAGGCCATTCAGCCCACTGAGCCTGTGCCAGCCATACACTGATCCTCCTGTGTGCTCCCATTCTATTCTCCTCACACTTCCATCACTAGCATTTTGGAATCAATTTCGAGATGTAATGCTGAGGCTTTATCAAGCGTTGGTCAGTCAGCTCTTGGAGAATTTTGAGCCGATCTGATGGGCCAAACAGCCTCATTTTGCTCCTATGTCTCATTGTCTTATAGTCTAACTCCAGGCAGAGTTTACCACTTACCAACACACCAGGCGTCATTTACAACTTATCAATCAATCTACATGGCTTTGGGATGTGGGGTGTAACAGGAGTGTGTGAAGGAAACCCACGTGGTGATAGGGAGAGTGTGTATGCTCTGCTCTGACAGCACCAGGGTCAGGATTGAACCTGTGTTACTGGACTCGTGAGGCAGCAACTGCAGCTTTGTGCCATTCCTGATGTTGCTTATTATTTATTTCGATATACAGCAGGTAACAGACCCTTCCGGCCCAATGTGTCGCACCACGCAGCAACCCCTGACTTAACACGAACCTAATCACAAGACAATTTACAATGCCCAATTACCTGCTAACCGGTACGCCTTTGGACTTGTAAGAGCCAACTGGAACGCCCCAGAGGTAACCACGCAGCTCACAAGGAGAAAGTACAAATTCCTTACAGACAGCTCTGGAACTGAACACCGAACTCCAGAGTGCCCTAATCTGGAATAACACTACGCTACACAGCGTCTGTTCAACAGGACTCTAAAGGGTGTGACGAAGGAGCTAGACCTGAAATATTGACCTTTTATTCCTTCCCGTAGTTGCTGCCTGACCTGCTGAGTTCCTCCAACATTTTGTGTGACTTGCACAAGAACGAGGGCTGTCAGCTTCTTCCCACAAGCTGTGGGACTTCTGAACACACTGCTACCACCCAGTACACATTATTTATGATAGTGTCAGTAGCATTATACGATTGTATGTTTAACTATATATAATATATGCACTTTATGTTGACTTGGACATCTACAAAATATTTTTATTATTATCTGTTAATAATATTATGTGCTGAATGTGATATATGTACTGTATTTTTCATCTTGGTCCCTGAGGAATGATGTTTCATTTAGCTGTAGACACGTGCAGATTGGAATGACAATAAACTTGAACTTGACCTTGAAAACAATTAACATTCCAGGTTGGTGTCTCTGCAGATGCTGCCTGACCTGCTGAGCGTTTCCAGCCTTTTCTGATTTCACTGCAGACCTCCAGCATTCAAACGGGGTAATGATGAGAGCAAATTATTTGTTTGGTTATGGTCTGATTAGGGATAGTCAGCGTGGCTTTGTGAGGGGCAGCTCAAGCCTCACAGGCCTGACTGAATTTTCTGAGGACGTCACAATGCACATTGACGGAGATAGAGCAGTGTGTGTGGTGTACGTGGGTTTTAGTAAGGCTTTTGACAAGGTTCCCCACAGTAGGCTCATTCAGAACATCAGGAAGTGTGGGACCCAGGGAAACTTGGTTGGATTCAGAAATGGCTTGCTCAGAGAAGGTAGAGGGTACATGGAGGGTATCTTTAAGAAACAATTAGATAACCACATGGACGAATGAGAAATGGAGGGCTATGTAGGAAGGAAGGATTAGATTGATCTAAGGGTAGGATAAAGGAGCCAAGGGGCCTGTGCTATGCTGTAGTGTTCTATGTTCAAATTGGTGTCTCTGCAGACCTGCCAAGTGTTTCCAGCTTTTTCTGTTTCTGGTGTGGATTTCCAGCTCAAACAGGGACAAACTGGAGCAAGTGGCTTGGGGGAAGATGTTCTGACAATACCGTGGTAGATAATAAGCAGAACAGCATGAAAGCAAAAAGCTGATGGTGCAGATTAAGTACATGCAGCAGAAACCTACAGGCTGGGACCAGTGGATAGACAAATTAATCAGAACAGAGGGGACAACTACCCCTTAGTAAACACAAAGTACACTGCAGATGCTGGGGTCAAAGCAATACGCACAACACGCTGGAGGAACTCAGCAGGTCGGGCAGCATCCGTGGAGACGAGCAGTCAACGTTTCAGGCCGAGACCTTTCATCAGGACTGAAGAGGGAGGGGGCAGGAAACATTGATGGGTGACAAAATGGAGTCCAGGTAGACAGAAACTGTGGGTCTACTGGGACAATCAGGCTTGTGGATCTTGGGGAGGAGATAAAACGAAGCAGTGTGGGGTGTGGGAATTATGAGCTTTTTGGCTGAGGATGGAAGGTCTCCAGAGTTGATAAGGGCAGTGATGGTATGGGAGACAATGGTTTGATTGTTTGATGGTTCCCTGCCCCCTCCCTCTTCAGTCCTGATGAAGGGTCTCAGCCTGAAACGTTGACTGCTCGTTTCCATAGATGCTGCCCGACCTGCTGAGTTCCTCCAGCGTGTTGTACGTACCCTTTAGTAAGACTAGTGGAAGGATGCAGGAAAGATGGACTAGCAGTGAGAGTCTAGGACAATAACAGCGTAATACATAGGAGTAGAATTAGACCATTCAGCCCATCGAGTCTGCTCTGCCATTTCCTCATGGCTGACTTATTATACTTCTAGACCCCATTCTCCGGCCTTCTCCCTGTATTCTTTGACATCCTTACTAATCAAGAACCTATCGACCTCTGCTTTAAAATAGCCAATGACTTGGCCTTCACAAATGCCTGTGACAATGAATTCCACAGATTAATCACCCTCTGGCTAAGGAAATTCCTCCCCATCTCTGTTCTAAAGAGCGGAACTTGAATTCTGATGCTATGCCCTCTGGTCTTAGACTCCCCACTACAGGAAACATCCTCTCTATGTCCACTCTATCTAGGCCTTTAAATCTTCGATAGGTTTCAATGAGATCCCCCCCCCCCCACTCCCATTCCCCCCTTCTTCTAAACTCCAGTGAGTACTGGCGCAGAGTCATCAAATACTCCTGGAACGTTAACCCTTCCTTTCATAGGATCATTCTTGTGAATCTCTTCTGGACCCTCTCCAGGGAAGATTAATCATTGACTCAACGTGGCAAACTTTATCAAGGGATCAACTTTATTCCCCATATGTAGAGAGCTACAATGGTGTTACGAAGTGGCTTCATTGAGCTCATCTGCGGAAACAGCTTAATTTCTACCCTTAACGTCTTCTTTCCTTGTCAAGGTAGATGGGGTTATGTCATAGTCCCGGATCTACAGTTGCACTCAAACTTCAGTTCTTTACGGCGATAGTACCCAGTCCTGGGGCTCACCGACTGGCTGTTTTTTGATATCCCAAGAACGCAGCCTAGAAGACGAGTTTGCCCTGGGAGTGCTGAGGCTCTGCTACCCTGGGGATAAGCCAATCCTATGCCAGTGTCACCCACTGCAGCGTTGCGGGAGGAAAGGAATATAGTGAACAGCGGATCAGCTGTCGGAGGGCTCTGTACTCAGTGAATCGCTATCTCCCTCTCTCTTTCTCTTGTTGGTGGGGAGAGAGTTTGTCACTGATTCTGGAGTCGGAGAACTTGGGGTAAAAAAAGTGACTCGGCAGACTTTAACATCGTATATCTGCAAGTGTTTTTTTTGTCTTGTTAGCCTCCCCTCTCACCGTGTGACACCTCTCTGCCCCTTTATTAGGGGGAGAGAGAGCCTGTGACATGTCGAATTGTCGGGTGAACGATTAGTTTTTGTTGTATTGCAGATTGTGGTCTTTCTTGGGGCCTTTGCTCTGTGGGTGGAGGGTGCTGATGCTTTTTGCTGAAGTGGGGGTCGATGCTTTGCTGCTGCTTGTGTGTTGGGGTGGGGGGTAGAGGAGGCTTCGGGGTTCTAACGGTTTTACTGTCACTCGTTCTTAGAGGTACCCTGTTTTCATGGATGTCTGTGAAAAACAAGGAAGTCATCAGGTTGTATATTGTATATATTCTCTGATATTAAATGGAACTATTGAACTATATGAATTTACATGTTTTAGGAATTTGTTGTGGTGTTTCGGTATGACATGCAACAAGAAACAACATTCAACAATGATAAGAATAAAGACATACTGTATGTAAAATAAACTCGGAGGTTGAAGTACAGATATTGAATAAAACATACAAAATACCAGCATGAGTTTACAATGTTAGCAGCATTATAAAAAGTGTTTTAAAGTGTGTTTACTGTGCAGTGAAGGGGGTAATAGATAGAGTGGGGTGGAGACCTATCTAGAATGGTTGATCAGATTCATTGCTGGGGGGCAGAAACTTTCAAGACAGCATGAAGTTTTTGTTTTAGTAGCCCTATAGTGCTTTCCAGAAGGGAATTCTCACTTAACAGGAATGCACAAGCAGTCAATCCATTTGAGTGATGATGGGAAAATATTGTTCAGGAATTATTGATCATTCTGCTGCTTTGGGGTAACCAATGTGCAGCTGGTCAGTTCTGAAACATCACACTGCACTCTCTCCGGTAGAAGCACAAAGATACCCTAAACCGAGAATGGCCACAGTATGACAAATACCCTGCAGGATCATTTCACGAGAGTGAGTGAAAATTGGCACCACTCGGGTTTTACTGATCTATGAGGCTCCATGCATCCTCACCAATAGTTGGTGTTGATCTGTGAGCAGGGAAGGCACGTCTCAGTCACTGAACGCCCAGGGTTACCGTTGGAGACATCAGGCGATCAGAAACAGACGCATTTAAATGGATGGTCATAACAGTGACAGATACATCCAGACCCATCAAATTAAAGGAACCTGACCAAGAGAAGTGAGAGTGAGTTTTATCAGAATAACAAAGATCAGGAGGCAACAGCCCATGCAGGTTTAGAAGGTGAAGACTCTGCCTGAGCAACTTCACTTACATCTTTGAGAAAGTGACAGGCTCACAGGAAAAGCAATAGACACCCAGTGACTGCTTTATTAGATATATACCACCTGTACCTAATAAAGTGGCCACTGAGTGTATGCTCCTGGTCTTCTGCTGCCGTGGTCCATCCACTTCAGGGTTTGTCGTGTATTTTGTAGAGGGATGCTCTTCCACACACCACTGTTGTAGCACGTGGTTATTTGAGTTACTGTTGCCTTCCTGTCAGCTTGAACCAGTCTGGCCATTCTCCTCTGACCGCTCTCATTAACAAGGCATTTTCACCCCAGAAGTGGCACTCACTGGCTGTGTGTTTTTCACACCATTCTCTGTAAACTCTAGAGACTGTGGTGTGTGGAAATCCCAGGAGATCAGCAGTTTCTGAGATACGCAAACCACCCCATCTGGCACCAACAATCATTCCACGGTCAAAGTCACTTGGATCACTTTTCTATCCCATTCTGATGTTTTGTCTGAACAACAGCTTAACCTCTTGACCACGTCTGCATGCTTTTATGCATTGAGTTGCTGCCACATGATTGGCTGATTTGGTATTTGCATTAACAGGCAGGTGTACCTGACAACTGAGTGCAAAATATAAAACAGTAGAGAGTAGGAGCGGGCCGTTTGTTGGCAATGTCTGTGCTGACCACGATGTCAAATTAAAATGATTCTCTTCTGTCTATAAGCAATCGACATCCTTCCTCCCTCCGCATGTTCATCTGCCTATCTAACAACCTCTGAAAGGCAACTGTCATCTCTGACTCCAGCATCTCCCCTGGCAGCATATTCCAAGCACCCATTCTCTATGTAAATAAACCTGCCCTGCACATCTCTTTAAACGTTCCCTCTCTCACCTCAAGTCAGGACTCGGCCCGAAACGTTGACTGTTCATTCCTCTCCATAGATGCTGCCTGACCTGCTGATTTCTTCCAGCATTTTGTGTGTTGCTGAAACTGATACCAATGTTTATTTAAGATTAATAGCTTGTTAAGGTAGTGAAAAGGTACCATTAGCTTCCTGGGAGAGGAGAGGAGACTAGCATACCGGCATTAAACAGGGAGAGGAAAAGAAAATCGAGCTGCTGGAGGAACCCAGAGTGCCAGGCAGCATTTGTGGAGGGAAACAGGCGGTCGTCATTTTGGGTTGAGACCCTTCATCAGGACTTATGGAGGAGGCAGCATCTGCAGCCTCCTGTATCTCCACAGGACTGTGTGGGGGATGCTCACTTTACCAGAGGGTGTAATTAGAATGTCCATCTGATGTATGCCAGTGCTAACTTCACTCTGATATTTTGTTCAGCACGTTGACTGTGCTGTTCCATAACGGGATAATTTATATAAGACACTCAATATGATAAATATAGACAGCATAAGATGGCTTTATTCATCTGACAGAACAGACTCGCCCACAGTCATTGCAAAGAAACATACACACCAACACACACAGCGAAACCTAACAACAGGCTGATTAAAATACCACACGATAACCCGTTTGCGGATCAAACGCTGGAAAAACTCAAGGGGACAGGTGGCACTCGTGGAGGGAGATGGACAGTCAACGTTTTCAGGTCGAGAACCTTCACATGGACTTTCCGCTCCTCCAGCTATCACCCCTCCTCATCTGGATCCACCTGTCGCTTGCCTGCTCTTGTTCACCCATTCCCTTCACCTCTTTGTACCGGCTATCAACTCCCGTCTTTCAGTCCAGATGAAGGCCCCTGACCATAAACGTCGGTTGTCCATTCCCCCTCCTTAAATGCTGCCTGACGCAGGCCTTTGCTTTCCAAACTCTAGATTCCAGCACCTGCAGCCTCTTGAGTAGCAGGCCGCATGTGCAGTGGTGAATGGCTGCACTGCGCACTTGCGGAAAAGCACTTGCAAAGTTCGCCTGGCGAATATCACGGTACTCACTCAGTGGCCACTTTATTAGGTACACTTGCACACCCGCTCGTTAATGCAAATATCTATCCAGACAATCATTTGGCAGCCACTCTGCATAAAAGTGTGCAGACACGGTCAAGGGGTTCAGATATTGTTCTTATTATTTAGAGCCACAGGCACAATGAGCCACACTGCCCATCGACCCAGCTATTTAATCCTAACCTAATCACAGGACGACTTTCAATGACCAATTCACCTACTAACCGGTCTGGCTTTGGACTGTGGGAGGAAACTGGATCACCCGGAGGAAACCCACGCAATCATGGGGAGAACGTATACACTCATTACAGACAGCGCAGAAACTGAATTGCACACTCCAATGGCCTGAGCCGTAATAGCCTCCCGATAACTGTTATGCTCCCATGGCGTGCAGTTGTTGTTTAGACCAAACATCAGAATGGGGAAGACATGTGATCTAAGTGACTTTGACTGTGGAATGATTGTTGGTGCCAGATGGGGTGGTTTGAGTATCTCAGGAACTGCTGATCTCCTGGAATTTTCACACAACAGTCTCGAGAGTTTACCGAGCATGATGTGAGAAACAAAAATCATCCAGTGAGCAGCGACTCTGTGGGTGAAAACGCCTTGTTAATGAGAGAGGTCAGAGTAGAATGGTCAGACTGGTTCAAGCTGACAGGAAGGCGACAGTAACACAAATAACTGTGTGTCATAACAATGGTGTGCAGAAGATCATCTCTGAATACACAACACATCAAACTTTTGACGTGGATGGTCGACATGAGGCCACGCACATACACTCAATTGCCACTTTATCAGGTACCTAATAAAAAGTGCATATGAGGAATTGTGAAAGCAACATCTGTAGACTCCAATGGCAAATGAGGAATTATGCCAGGACCCACTCTTTGAAAGAGAGATCCAATTAGTCTTTCTTTCCCTTTTGCCCAAGGCCACCCTGCCTGAACTCCCTTCCCTCTCGGAATGTACAATACAGATCACAACAATTCCCCACGCAACAAATACTCCTCTCATCTCCCTTCTGCCAATTACCCTCAAACTACATCCTCATTAAGAGAACTCAGAATGGCTGGAGATGTTTTCAGGTAATGACATACTCAACATGACTCCTCCATGCATCGCCTCCCACACAGTAATTACCGGCTAGTCCAGAGATGTGTCCTTACTTACATTTTCACAAATATAGCCCAGGGAAACAATTATTCTCAGGACTGAAATCTGATCCTACGGCCCACCAATTAACTCAGCAGATTACCAGCTGCAGTTTTGATAACAACTCTTGCACTCTGACAGGTTCAGTGTAACACAGAGCTGTCTGGCACAGCTGCCGAGGTTAGTTCGCTGACCACAGGTGTGCCTCAGGGGATGCCCCTGCCGTGAGTCAGATGTTGGTCGGATCAAGCCAACTGTGAAGGCTGGAGCATATAATGGGGTCTTGTGGTGGGGGACTGTAAACACGTTGGAGGTACGTACTCTGAATCAGAATCAGGTTTTTAATCACTGACAGAGGTCGTGAAATGTGTTATTTTGCATAAGCAGTACAGTGCAACACATTATAAAGTACTAAGCTGCAATAAGAAACATATAAAAATATAACTAAGTAGTGCAAAAAGTGAGATGGTGTTTACAGTCCCATCAAAAATTTGAAGGCGGAGAGGAAGAGGCTGCTCCTAAAATATTGAGCATGTGTCGTCCGGCTCCTGTATGTCCTCTCCTCCCTGATGGTCGTAATGAGAAGAGGACATTTTCTGGATGGTGAGGGTCCTTAATGATGGACTCAGCCTTTTTGAGGCATCGCCTATTGAAGATGTCTGATCAGTGTTAACCTGGGGCTTTGGCAACACTCTGAGATTTAAAGGATTTTATGAAAGGCATTCATAAAGGTTGTCGTATGTTCTTGGAAAACATGGAATATTGTAACCTACACTATGATCAACCTAACCGTTCCCTCCACCTTTTTTCTATCATCCATGAGCCTACCTAAGTTTCTTAAATGCCCTCAATGTATCTGCCTCTACCACCACTCCCAGCAGATGCTAGAGATCAGAAATAGAACATAATCCAAAGAAAAATATAGCAGAGTACAGGTCCCTCTGCCCACAGTGTTGTGCCAACCTTTTAACCTACTCTAAGATCAACCTAACCCTTCTCTCCTACATAGCCCTCCATTTTGCTATCATCCTTGTGTTTCAACCCATTATATTTCAACAGAAATGGGTTGTAGATTAAAAAAAGATAAAGATGAGCTTTATTTGCCACACGTGCATTGAAACATCAAAATGTACAGTGATCCGTTGTTTTTGCGCCAATGACCAACACAACCCGAAGATGGTGGTGGGACAGCCACAAGTGTCACCACACTTCTGCGCCAACATAGTACGCCCACAGCTTGCTAACCCTAAGCCGGCATGTCTTTGAGTTGTGGGAGGAAACCGGAGCATCTGGAGGAAACGCATGGCAGTTGTAAATTGTCCTGTGATGAAGCTATTGTTAAGTAGGTGGGTTGCTGGGTGCTGTGGCTCGTTGGACCAGAAGGACCTCTAAATAAATAAGGGAACTTGGCAGCTAATATGCATGCTGCAGCCTCTCCCAAAATAAAATCTCCTGTGTTCCAAACGGTTTACAAGATGTGAACCAAGGAGATCGGCCTTTCAGAGAATCTATTACCATTGAGGTGGAACGTCCACTCTGAAGCAGAAGAAAAGTTGCCACCTTCTACGTAGCTTACACCTACGTAGAACAGAGAAATCTAAAATACAGGGACAGGCCCATCAGCTCACAGTGTTTCTGCTGACCATGCTGCCAAATTAAACCGATCCCATCAGGGTCCACGTCGCCACATCTCCCCGCACTCCCTGCCTGTCCATGTGTCTGTCGAAATGCTTCTGAAACGTTGCTATCGACTCTGTTTCCGAAACCTCCCCGGCAGCTCGTTCCGTGTTCTGACCACCCTCTGGGTGAAAAGTTGCCCCTCAGTTTCAATTACATTTTTCCCCTCTCACCTTAAACCTATACCCTCTAGTGCTGGGAAAAAGACTGCAGATTCACCTTGCATTTGCCCCTCATAACTCTATACGTCTCTATACATTCACCCCCCCCCCACCCCATTCTTTCATGCTGCAAGCAGATGTTCAAACGTGCTTGTAGGAGCCATGCATCTGTTCTCTATCTGCATTGTATCCTGTGTTGTGCATTCATTACGGTAACGAGTCACACGGGTGAGGGCAGAATAAAAGTGAAGGGAATAAGTTATGTCTTTGTACTTTGTCTATGGTAGATTGCAGCTGGGGGCCAATGAAAGTCATATCTTTTGTTGACTGCTCAATTTCGCTTAATTATGTTCAACTACGCTTAATTTACACTTGGGTACACTTAAGTTTCATCACTTCAAGATTGTAAGTTTGTTAATTGCTAATACAGGATCGAACTTTGGAACAATCATTATTGGAGGTGAGGGCAAATATAATAAATCCAGATGGGTTGCCAACAGCGGCGATTGTTTTGGTTAGAATTGGCTGCTGAACAGCTCAACCTCCCTCTATAACTCTGTCCCTTGTGTCCTGGCTAAAATTAGGCGAAATGCAAGCTGGACTGAACTCTGTGCTCATTCCCATTGGTTGCATTAGATTACAAGTACCTTCCAGTACTCCACAACCATTCCGGGCCTCAGGGCCACAACCAGTCCTACCTCCAGCTCCTGGAACTCGTCTTCATCCTCCACATCGTAGGAGAGCGTCTGAAGTTTGCCGTCAGCTGTGGACAGGTCTATAAGGTGGTCCTCCCCATCGTCCAGACCGTCCTTTATGGGCGATCTGCTTTCAATAAAAGTTGTTTCACAGCAGTCTGTGCTGCCGATCTCCCCCCAGGCTCTCAGCACGCTCTCCGAGTGCATAAAGATATTAGGTCGGTACTGGGTCTCGACAGTGTGCTGAAGGGTGCGGGGGTTCAGGACCTGTTGCTGATCGGAGCCATTTCTGCCCTGTTCCATGTAGTTCAGAGACGGAAAGCTCCCCAGCACGTAGCCCTGGTACTGAGGAGCCGAGTACAGAGAAACCAGGCCGTCCTTGCTGTCTGTCTTCAGGTCTTTGGTGTTGATCAACCCATTCCTCTTCCCAGGTTTGGGACTTGAGCCCTTGCTTTGATCCAGACTGCCCTCCATTCTCTTTGTCACAGCCCCTCCAGCTGCTTTCCTGATGATTCCCAGTGCTGTCGAGGAGGAAAGGTTATCAAAGTGGAGCTCACATCTGACTTTTGGGTCTTCCTCCTATTGTGCAAATGAAAAAAAATTATTAGCATTACGTGGCGAGGCACCACCCTGTACAGCAGCAGACCTACACTCAGCGGCCACTTTATTAGATACACCTGTACGTACCTGCTTTTTAATGCAAATAGCTAATCAGCTAGTCATGTGACAGCAACTCAATGCATAAAAGCATGTACACATTGTCAAGAAGTTCAGTTGCTGTTCAGACCAAACATCAGAACAGGGAAGAAATGTGATGTAAGTGACTTTGACCATGGAATGATTGTTGGTGCCAGAAGGGGTGGCTTCATTACCTCAGAAACCGCTGATTTCCTGGGATTTTCACACACAACCACCTCTAGAGTTTATATAGAATGATGTGACAAAAAACATCCAGTGAGCGGCAGATCTGTGGGCAAAAACTCTTTGTTATTGAGAGAGGTCAGAGGAGAATGGCCAGACCTGTTCAAGCTGACAGGAAGGTGACAGCAACTCAAATAACCCCACGTTACAACAGCGGTGTGCAGAAGAGCATCTCTGAACGCACAACATATCAAACCTTGAAGTGGATGGGCTACAGCAGCAGAAGACAATGAACATACACTCAGTGGCCACTTTATTCAGTACAGGAGACACCTAATAAAGTGGCTACTGAGTGTACAGCTGCCTCTGTCTACTTCATTGACGTCCTAGAACCTATCATGGGAATGATGCTTGATAAATCTTGATACTGAGCTGTGGATTCAGTTGCAGGCTAGATGGCCAATGGGACTGGATTTGTTGTGACTTTGGGAGATCAAAAGTAAAGACATGAAGCTCAGAGAAAGAAATTTGATATTCAGAGAGATCTTAGAGTCCAAGTCCATATCTCCCTGAAAGTGGCTGTACAGGTGGATAGGATGGTAAAGAAGGAATAAATATGACTTCCTTGCCTTTATTAATCAAGGCATTGAATAAAAGTTTAAGCTTCATAAAGTAACGTTGCAGCTTCATAAAAATCTAGTTTGGTTCACATCTGGTTCCCCATTATGGGAAGGGTGTGGAAGCTTTGGAGGGGACACAGAAGAGGTTTCCCAGAATCAATTCCAGCCGGAATAGAGGGCGTGTACTATTTGGAGAGGTTAGACAAACTTGTCTCTGAGCTGTCCCATGTGCTGTGAAGGAGGGAGGTCCAGAGGAGGAAGGACAGTGAGAGGCCGTGAAGCACAAGAGGCCAGGACTGAAGGAAGTCAGAGTACTCAGGTGGCTGTAGGAGGATACAGACGGACAATGTTGTGGAGAAGTTTCGAACATCATAGCACAGGAACAGGTCCTTTGCTCCTTGATGTCTGTACTGACCATGAGGACAATTTAATCTGATCCCATCTGCCTGCACATGGCCTATAATCAACTAAATGCCTGTTAATTGTCACTAATAGACAGTAGGTGCAGGAGTAGGCCATTCAGCCCTTCTAGCCAGCACTGCCATTCACTGTTCTGGACTCACCCATCAGCGGGAACATGCCTTCCTGCCTCCAGCGTGTCACTACCATATCTGCTTCTGACAGCCAGTTTACCATTCCCTGTGTAAAAAACTTCTTTAAACTTTCTCTCATCGTCTTCAAAGCATGGTCTCCAATATCTGACATTTCTACCCTGAGGAAAAGATTCTGATTGTCAGCCTCTCATAATTTCATGAACTTTCAGATCTCCCCTCTGATGCTTCAGATGAAAAGACAATAATTTGTCCAACCTGCCCTTGTACTGTATTTCATTCCCTCCCATCCAGGCAGCATCCTGCTGAACTGTTTCTAAACTCTTTCCAAAGTCTCCACATCCTTCCTGTAATGCAGTGACCAGAACTGCACGTAATTCTCCAAGTGGAGTCTGAACAAAGTTTTATCCATCTGCAACATGACTTCCTGGCCCTTACACTCACTGCCAGTGAAGGCAAGCGTGCCATTTGGGTTCTTTACCACCCTACCTACTTAACACAGCCAGATAAAACACGCCACTGTGGTGGATGGCAATTAGTTTTTGCTACAGTACCCATACCTCATTTGCCACTGCATCTGACTGCATAATAGGGATCAGGTTCAGTCGTGATGCCCTGACTCATGAAGCAGTTATTGAACTGCCCACGTGATCTCCCTAAGGAGTGCTGACAGTGGACAGGGAAGATCTGTTATCCAGACAGGTTTTAAAGGGAAGCTATCAAGGGACCAAGTATGTCTCACTATCCCACACTTTACAGAGTCATCTTGCATGGAACAGGCCCTTCAGCCCAACTGGCCCCCTGCTGACCATGAAGTCCCTCTAAGCAAGCCACATTCGGGCTACATCACTCAAAAACTTTCCTATCCATGTACCTGTCCAATTGCCACGGATCAAATGCTACTGTTCGAGCCTCAGTCACTTCCTCTGGCAACTTGTTCCAAATACGCACCACTTGCCGCTTGACAAAATTGTCCCTCAGGTCACTAGTCATTCTTTCTCCTCTCACCTTCAATCTCTGTAAATCGTTTCTGCATTCTTTCCAGCTTCATGGCGTCATAGCGGGGTGACCAAAACTGTACGTAGTACTCCAAGTGCTGTGTCAATGTCCTACATAACTGCAACAGAGCACTGTACTCTGTGACCTGACTGATGAGCACCAGGTTGCCAAATGTCTTCAATACTCTTTTCAATGCCTCCACATCCTTCCTGTAATGCAGTGACCAGAACTGCACATAATTCTCCAAGTGGAGTCTGAACAAAGTTTTATCCATCTGCAACATGACTTCCTGGCCCTTACACTCACTGCCAGTGAAGGCAAGCGTGCTTAGTAATTCTGAGATTACTACCCTTGAGGTCTTGCCTCTCAGTTAGGAAGGAAGCTGAGAAGCAGGGCCTCAAAGATAGTAATCTCAGTGAGGAGAATAGGAACAGAATGAGGTGGCATAATAACTGAAGCAGGGGGCAGGGATTCAGATTTCTGGATCATTGGGGCAGGTGTAACTTGTACAAAAGGGATGGGTTGCACTTTGATCTGAGGGGGACCAATATCCTGGCGGGCAGGTTTACTAGAGCTGTTGGGAGTGGTTTAAACTAATACGGCAGGGCGACGGATACCAGTATGATGGAGCTGAGGATGAGCCCGCAGGTTTACAAGTAGATGATGGGTGTAACATGAATGTAAGGAAGGACAAGCCAACGATTGGGTACAACTGTAGACAGAGCAAAGAGTTAAGTTGTACCACAGAGGCAAAATTCAAAAGGGTGAAAAATGCAGGACTGAAGGTGCTGTATTTAAATGTGCGTAGCATTCAGAATCAGATGGATGAACTCTTGACACAATTAAAGACTGGTTGATATGATGTTGTGGCATCAATGTGTCGTGGCTGAAAGAAGGCCATGGTTGGGAGCTTAACATCAAAGGATGTTATCGGAAGTACAAGCAGGAAGGCACAGGCGGTGGTGTGGTTCTGTTGGTAAGAGATGGAATTACATCTTTAGAAAGAGGTGGCATAAGGTCAGAGAATGTTGAGTTTTTTTCAGTGGAGTTAATTGTAATGGGAAAATCAGGCTGGTGTCGGGTTGCAAGAGGGGGAGTTTGTTGAATGCCCACGAGATGGCTTTTTAAGAGCAGCTTGCACTTGAGCCTACTTGGGGAAAAGCTATCTTAGATTGGGTGTTGTATAATAACCTACAAGCGTTTGTAGATCTTACTAGGGAGCTTAACGCAAAGGAACCCTTACGAGGCAGTGATCATAATGTGATTGAATTCATACTGCAGTTTGAGAGGGACACGTGTATCAGTATCACAATGGAATAAAGGGGATTACAGAGGCATGAGAGAGGAGCTTGCCCACGTGGATTGGAGGGAAATACTGGCGGGGATGACGGCAGAACTGTGGTGGTTGAAGTTTCTGGGAATAGTTCACAAGGCACATGGTAGATATGTCTCACAGAGGAAGAAGTTCTCAAATGGCAACCGTGGCTGACAAGGGAAGTTAAGCACTGCATAAAATCCAAGGAAAAGGCATATAAGGTAGCAAAGGTGAGTGGGACATTGGATGATTGAGAAGCTTTTAAAATCCAACAAAATGCAACCATCAAATCTATGAGAAGGGAGAAGATGAAATATGAGGACAGACTAACAAATAATATAAAGCAGGATACCAAATAATTTTTCAGTTATATAAAGAGTAAAAGAGAGGTGAGAGTTGATACTGGACCACTGGAAAATGATGCTGGTGAGGTAGTAATCGGGGGACAAAGAAATGGCAAATTAACTTAATGAGTACTTTGCATTCTCCTTTACTGTGAAAGACACTAGCTGTGTGCCAGAGGTCCCTCAGCGTCAGGGAGCAGGAGTGAGTGCCATTGCTATTACAAAGGAAAAAGTGCTAGGCAAGCTGAAAGGTCTTAAGGTGGATAAGTCACCTGGACCAGATGGACCACATCCCAGAGACCTGAGAGAGGTTGCTCAAGAGATAACGGATGCATTGGTCACGATCTTTCAAGAATCACTTGATCTAGCATGGTCCCAGAGGACTAGAAGATTGGAAATATCACTCCACACTTTAAAAAGGGAGGAAGGCAAAAGCAAGGAAATTATAGGCCAGTTAGCCTAACCTCAGTGGTTGGGAAAGTGTTGGAGTCTATTATTAAGGATGAGGTTATGAGGTACTTGGAGACTATGATAAAGTAAGTCAAAATCAGCATGGTTTCTGTAAAGGGAAATCTTGTCTGACAGATCTGTTAGAATTCTTTGAGGAAGTAACAAGCAGGGTGGACGAAGGAGAGGTAGTGGATGTCATTTACTTGGATTTTCAGGTGTTTGATGAGGTGCCACACATGAGGCTACTTAACAAGATAAATCCTATGGCATTACAGGAAAGATACTGGCATGGATAGAGGAATGGCTGACAGCCAGGAGGCAGTGAGTGGGAATAAAAGGAGCCTTTCTGTTTGGCTGTTGGTGTCGAGTGGTGTTCCTGGGGGGGGGGGGGGGGGTGTCAGTATTGGGACCGCTACTTTTCACATTGTTTGTCAATGATTTGGATAACGGAATTAACGGCTTTGTGGCAAAGTTAGTGGATGATATGAAGATAGGTGGAGGGGTAGGTAGTGCGGAGGAAGCAATGCGATTGTAGTAGGACTTAGACAAATTGGAAGAATGGGCAAAATAGTGGCAGATGGAATAGTGTTGGGAAATGTAGGATAATGCATTTTGGTAAAAGGAACAATAGTGCAAACTATTATCTAAATGGGGAGAAATCTCAAACATCAGAAGCGTAAAGGGACTCAGGAGTCCTCGTGCAAGACTCCCAGAAGGTTAATTTACATGTTCAAATTCAGATTCAGTTTATTGTCATTTAGAAACCACAAATGCAATGCAGTTAAAAAATGAGACAACGTTCCTCCAGAATGATATCACAAAAGCACACAACAAAACAGACTACACTAGAAAATCCACATAACATTTGGCAATCCCCAATCCAGAGTCCGGAGAGGCTGCTGCGTATTAATATCACGCTACCGTCTTAGTGCGTTCCCCGGAAAGGAGCTCCAAACCCACCAGACAACCGAGACCAAAAACTAAAGCTACAATACCTGCACAAAACCACATAGTTACAACAGTGCAAACAATAGCATAATTGATAAAAAACAGACTATGGGCACAGTAAAAATAGTCCAAAGATGTTAAAGGATTATAAGTTCAAAAGAAATCACCACACAGTTTCCACGAGTCCCCAGGGTCCCGACAGACTCGCCATCCCAGACACGCTGGCGGCAGAAGGGAATACCCCTACTATGGACTTCCACGTCGCTGCCCAACTCAGCCTCACAGACGCAGCACACAATGAAAGCTCCGTCGAATCCAGCCTTGCAGACACAGCACACAGTGAAAGCGACCTGACCGCAGCGGACTCCGAGTCCGTCGAACCTCCGAGCTGACGACCATCCCCTCCGGCACAGCTTCTCCGAGCACCATCCTCTGCCGAGCGTACTAAGACGCCCCCGCCAACGCGACCCCGAGGACTGGGGGCCTGTTCTTCCCAGCAGAGTCCCGAACCTCACAGCAGCAGCAGCAACAAAGAAGGTCTTCCTGGAGATTTCCCGATGTTCCTCCATGTTCCCACGTCCATTTTCAATTGATTATGATTGCGCACGGCACCCCACTTCACAAATAACAGATAATCAGCAATAACAGATAATGTTGAGTCTGTGGTAAAGAAGGCAACTGCAATGTTAGCATTTATTTCAAAGGGAATAAAATATAAGAGTAAGGAGATAATGCTGAGGCTGTATAAGACACTAGTCAGACTGCAATTAGAGTACTGCCAACAGTTTTGGGCGCCATATCTCATAAAGGATGTGTTGTAATTAGAGAGAATCTGGAGGAAGTTCACGAGGATGATTCCGGGAATGAAGGAGTTAACAAACGAGGAGCGTTTGGCAGCTTTGGGCCTGTACTCACTGGAATTTAGAAGAATGAGGGAGATCTCTTTGAAACCTACTGAATGTTGAAAGGACTAGATAGGGCGAGTGTAGAGAGGACATTTCCGATGGTGGGGGTATCCAGAACTAGAGGGCACAGCCTCAAAACTGAGGGGTGACTCTTTAGAACAGAGGTAAGGAGGAATTTTTTAAGCCAAAGACTTGCCACAGATTGCAGTGAAGGCCAAGTCCGTGGGTATATTTAAGGTGGAAGTCGATTGTTTCCTGATCGGTCAGGGCATCAAAGGATATGGTGAGAAGGCAGGTGTTTGGGCTTGAGTGGGATCCGGGATCAGCCATGATGGAATGGTGGAGCAGACTCGATGGACTGAATGGCCTAATTCTGCTCCTATGTCTTATGGTTTTATCTGCCCATCACCTCCCCTTAGAGCTCCTCCCCATTCCTTTTCTTCCACAGTTTTCTACTCTTTCCTATCAGATTCCCCCCTTATCTTTTTTACCCATCAACTTCCCAGCTCTTTACTTAACCCCTCCCTCTCTCCTGGTTTCACATATCACCTACCACCTTCTTCCCTCGTCCCATCTTCTTACTCTGACTTCTCTACTTCCTTTCCAGTCCTGATGAAGGGGCTCGGCCCAAAGCGTTGACTGTTTACTCTTTTCCATAGATGCTGCCTGGCCTGCTGAGTTCCTCCAGCATCTTGTCTGTGTGGAGTTTGCATGCTCCCTCTGTGACTCCTTGGGTTTCCCCTGGCAACCTGTTCTCCTCCCACATCGCAAAGATGTGACCTCTGGTTGATTAATTGGCCACTGTAAAGTGACCCGTGTGTAAGTGTGTGGGGAAAATCTGGGGGCAGTCGATGGGCATGTGCAAGGCATAAAATTGGATTAATATAAGATCAGTTTAAATGGGCGGCTGATGGTCAGCTTGGACTCGATGGGCTGAAGGGTCTGTATCTGTGTTGTATTGCTCTTTTATTCCATGGCTGTATGAGTTCAAGGTACATTTATTATCAAAGTATGTAAAGTGCCTTGAGAAAATAATCAACCCCCACAACCATTTTCACATTTTACTGTCTCATTTTCTATATTTAAAATATATTGAAGTAAGATTTTTTGAGCTGATCTATAAAATATTGTGTACCATGTCAAATTAAAAGAAAAGTTCCAAAACCTGTCCACAATTTACTAAAAGTTAAAAATCTAAATTGTGAGCCTGAAAAGCTATTCATCCCCTTTGTAATTACTACATTAACTTTCCTCAGGTGCAATATTGTAATAGTACCTGCCAACTCACCCAATTTGCTGATGTAGGAAATTGGAGGATCACCTGCTTTTAATGGATTCATAGGACATAGAAAACCTACAGCACAATACAGGCCCTTTGGCCCATAAAATTGTGCTGAACATGTCCCTACCTTAGAAATTACTAGGCTTACCCATAGCCCTCTATTTTTCTAAGCTCCATGTACCTATCCAAAAGTCTCTTAAAAGACCCTATCGTATCCGCCTCCACCACCGTTGCCGGCAGCCCATTCCACGCACTCACCACTCTCTGAGTAAAAAACTTACCCCTGATATCTCCTCTATCTACTCCCCAACACCTTAAACCTGTGTCCTCTTGTAGCAGCCATTTCAGCCCTGGGAAAAAGCCTCTGACATCCACACGATCAATGCCTCTCCACAAGAATAAATATCCCCTCTCTATATAAGATCCAACAGTATGGTAGATTTTCAACAGACCAAAGCAAAATTAAGAGAAGAGCATTCAAGACAGGTTAGGGAAATGATAATAGAGAAGTACAAATCAGGGCAAGGGTATAAGACAATCTGAAAGACACTGAACATATGGAGCTCAGTGCAGTCCATTGTGAAAATGTGGAAAAAGTATGAAACCACAGCCACACTGCCTAGGTCAGGCAAATCCTCTAAACTGAATCACCAAAGAAAAATGGACATTTGTAACAGAGGCCACTGTGACACCAACAGTCACTCTGAGTGAGCTGCAGAAGTCAGTGGACGCAACTGGAGATGAAATTCATGGCTCCCCATTTCTAAGGCCTTGCACAAAATGGGTGCTTATGGAAGAGTGGCAAGGAAGGACATCTCCGGCAAGACCTCAAGATCGCTGTCCATTGCCCCTCCCCAACTACCCTGGCACAGCTTGAGCAATTTTGCAAGGAGGGATGGGCAAATCTTGCTCCATCACATTTTGCACAGCTAATAGTGATTTGTTCAAAACAAATACTGGCTGTAATAGCTGTGAGAGGTGGTTCAACTAAGTAATAAGCAAATGGCGACGAATACTTTTGTACTGCTGGCATTTCGGTTTTTGAATTTTAAGTTTTCCATGCTTTACTATCTCCCTGCTTTTTGGGCACTACTGTGATAAAAAGGGGAATGTGATTCACAGATCAAAATTCTCAGTGAAATTGATCAAAACCCCTGATTGTAATACTCACTTATGTGAACAAAGGGTTGTGGGCTGAATACTTACAGAAGACACTGTATACCATACATAACCTTCAGATTTATCTTCTTGCAGGCAGGCACAAAACAAAAAAGCACAATGGCACCATAAAATCCATGAAAAACCCCCACACAACTAAGACCGTCAAGCAAACAGTGTGTGAAAATTAACAAATAGTACAAACAATTAAAAAGTAAGCAAATAACGCACAGAACATAAACTGTAGAGTCCCTGAAAGTGAGTCCACAGCCACAGTGCCAGGTCAGCACTGCAGCTGGTCCAGGAGCCCGATGGCTGTAGGCCACAGCCGGTCCAGGAGCCTGATGGGTGTAGGCTGCAGCCAGTCCAGGAGCCCGATGGCTGTAGGCCGCAGCCAGTCCAGGAGCCTGATGGGTGTAGGCCGCAGCCAGTCCAGGAGCCCGATGGCTATAGGCTGCAGCCAGTCCAGGAGCCCGATGGCTGTAGGCTGCAGCTGGTCCAGGAGCCCAATGGCTGTAGGCCGCAGCCGGTCCAGGAGCCCGATGGCTGTAGGCTGCAGCTGGTCCAGGAGCCCAATGGCTGTAGGCTGCAGCTGGAGAGTCAGTTCAGTACTGAGGCAAGTGAAGCCTCACAGAGTAGTGAGCTGAACACCGGTTCGCCCTCACCCTCAGCCTCGGCGTTTTCATCTTTTAAATCTGCCGGTGCTTAAACTGGCTAAACACCAGTTTGACTTCCACCCTCAGGACTGGGCCCCGCTGCTTTGATCAAGCCTGAAGTTTCAATCCGGCAATGCCTGCCTTGGCCGTACCTGCATTCTCGGGAGTCCAGTTCGCAGAATCCTTTAGGATACCCCAAAAATGCAGGGTTGTACAGATGGTTCAAAAGCACAACTCCCAGAGAGAAATTACAGGCTGTGATTGCAGTGATCATAGTCCAGAAAAAGTATATTTAGTAAAATACATGTATGTATGCATCGCATAACGTCCACAATATGTTCTGTGAAATCCGACGTTATGTGATTTGGACGTTGTGCGAACACCATATTACGTACTTAGCAAACCTATATGGAGTACTGTAGTGCACCTGTATTAACTAAATTCATGTCACTAGTAATTTCTCCCTATCCAATATACTGCAGGTCCCTCTCGCATTTCCGTGAGCCTTGTAGTTTTCAGTGAAGCCGATCCTTTAACAGCTTTGAGCATTTTTTCTTTGTTTTTCAGGATCGTCGTAGTTGCCAGGCACGACATGCCTAAATCCCGAGCAATAGCATTCACTGGTTTTTCACCTTCATATTGTTTAGTAACCTTTTGTTTCACTTCCAAACCAATACGCTTCCTTTGCCTCTTGCTGCTGCTATCACTAGGAGTGGTTTTGCTGCGTTTGGAAGCCATGATGCACTTTACGGTAATATTTTCATAAGAAAATTAAACTACTACATTCAAGAGATGTGCGATACACGAGATTGGTTATGTCCGCTACGTCACATTCTCGATCGGGACTACAGATGTATATGCGATCGGACGTGTCCGAATGGACGTTAAGGGGTGCACACCTGTAGTTAGTAGTTTTGTTAGCTGCTTGCAAAATGCCACTGTGTCTCACCCGCACCACCTTGCAGGGCAGGACTGGAGTTAATTATGACTCATTCCAGAAGGACATGAAATCTACCTGTGTCTTCTCCAATAGCAATCCAGGAACATTCAAGGGTATGCTTGCTGGCTCAGCGCATCATAAATTCAGAGTGACAGGATCCCTCAGCTCCTAAGGCATGATGTTTACTGTTTTCCTAACGCCTAACATCTCCTGGAGAGGGATGGGCTCCGCCAGGTTTCAGATGCTCAAGACACGCCGTACGATGAGCAATCACCAAAAAGATCGGTGCAAAAAGCTTGTCATGACAGCGCCCTGACTTAAGGGCACGCACGCGCGCACACACACACACACACACACACACACACACACTCACACTCTCACACACACACACACACACACACACACACACACACACACTCACACACACACACACACACACACACACACACACACACAACACACACACACACACACACACACACACACTCACACACACACACACACACACACACACACACACACACACAAACACACACACACACACACACACACACACACACACACAAACACACACACCCACACACACACACACACACACACACACACACACACACACACACACTCACACTCACACACACACACACACACACACACACACACACACTCACACACACACACACACACACACACACACACTCACACACACACACACACACTCACACACACACACACACACACACACACACTCACACACACACACACACACACACACACACACACACCTAATACAAGAATCCCCCTGCTTGCTGAGTTGGATGACATTCATGATGTTCAGGGAAGAACCAAAGCCTTTCCGAGTGAAAGCAGGAATTAGGATACACAAGGCAAAACCAGGAGTAGACACCCATCTTCTGTGTGCATGGACATTGTCTGAACTGATTCCACAACCAATGGACTCACCTTCAATGACTCCATAGCTCATGTTCTCAGCATTATTTATTATTATTTTTAAAGTTTTTTTGTATTTACACATTCGTTGCTTGCCAGTCTTTGTTTGTGTGTAGCTTTTCATTAATTCTGTTGTTTGTTCTATGGAGAATGCCACAAGAATCTCAGGGTGGCATACATGTACTTTGATAATAAATTTACTTTGACTGACCTGCTAACTGGAAAGACACTAGTAATTGTCCTTTATTAATGCAGACAGATCATAACGGTTAATTTCAAAACCAGGGAAATAATTGGAGTTATTGACTGCCTTTTTTAGAGGATAGATGAAACAATATCAAACCATCATTTCTTGCATTATTAAGTACTTCGCCAATTCTTATTACTCCATGTCAAGTAAGGGTTTCCTTTAGTTAATGCAGTGCTCCAGTAACACATTCATCCTTGCTCTGATCAGATATCGGAACAGAATTAGGCCATTCAGCCTGTAGAAAATGACTTAGCCTCCACAACAATGAATTCCACAGACTCGCCACCCTCTGACTAAACAAATTTCTCCTAATTTCTGTTCTAAATGGATGTCCTGCATATTCAAGGCTGTGACTGCATCATATAATGTAAGACTTGGGGTCCACCTGGCAGGGGAGGGGTGGTAGTTGTCATGAGACCTTGAAATGTCACGGCATGCTCCAAGGATTCTGTCGGGAGCAATACGCCACTGGAGTTGGCTTTCCCCACTGTTCCTTTCCCACCATGACTCTGAAGTGCCCCAGGGACCATTTGCTCACCCCCTCGGATACAGAGCATCCCAAAGGCTGATGGATGGAGTCAAGTTTGTTGTCAAAGGGACAAATCCATGAATGTACAGACACAATGAAAAGCTAAGCTGCAGCCACATCCACGAACCAGCAGAGGTGCAACAGTAAACATGAAGTGAAGCATTAATGAAGAATGAAGAACCCAATAGAACAAAAAAAATCAGAGGACGCCGTGTTGATTTTCTGTTCACCTCGAGCACCAACCGGGTCCACACACATAATCTATCATGAGTGTTCACTGTTTGAGCAACTGCATTGGCACGCCATGGTAGAGGTTCTCATGAAGAAGTGAAGACCTGGGAGACAGGGCAGTTCTATAAGGGTCATTTGACCCCACAATCCAAATATCAGTCGTGTCTGGATTAAAAACAACTGAATCAATTGTCCTGCAGAGGGCAGCTAGATGAGATGATAAGCTTGTCTCTGTACTGGAACAAGTCTGAGATTCTGGGACCAGTACGCAATTGACTAAATGCCATTCAACAGAAGCAGCTCTGCCTACAAGTCTTCTTAGAATGCAACAGTGCATGAGGAGAGAGGTTGTACCTTCAACTGGTGCAGCATCACGAGCAATGGGGAAGAGTCTGAGCAGAGCAGGTTAACGTGGGGAAGGTGCAGGTGGAATTGGAATTAGAGTTATCACGTGCACAGAAATGCAGTGAAAAGCTTGTGCTGACCAATTTTTTACAGAGTGCTTCGAGATAGAACAACAGCTGAATGCAGAATGAAATGCAACAGACACAGAGAAAGTGCAGCGAGAGAAAAGGGGAGGAGATAGGGAGGGGAGGGTGGAGAGAGAGAAGGGGAGGACGGGGGCTGGAGGGAGGGAAGGAATGGGGCTTGAGAAAGGGAGGGAAGGGGCTGGAGAGGGGGGTGGTGAGGGGGAAGGAGGGGTGGAGAGGGAAGGAGGGGCGGAGAGGGAAGGAGAAGGGGAAGGAGTGGTGGAGAGGGAAGGAGGGGCGGAGAGGGAAGGAGAAGGGGAAGGAGTGGTGGAGAGGAGGAAGAGGGGCTGGAGGGGGGAAGAGGGGCTGGAGGGGGGAAGGAGGGTTGGAGAGGGGGAAGGAGGGTTGGAGAGGGGGAAGGAGGGGCGGAGAGGGAAGGAGAAGGGGAAGGAGTGGTGGAGAGGAGGAAGAGGGGCTGGAGGGGGGAAGAGGGGCTGGAGGGGGGAAGAGGGGCTGGAGGGGGGAAGGAGGGTTGGAGAGGGGGAAGGAGGGGTGGAGAGGGGGAAGGAGGGGTGGAGAGGGGGAAGGAGGGGTGGAGAGGGAAGGAGAAGGGGAAGGAGAGGTGGAGAGGGAAGGAGGGGCGGAGAGGGAAGGAGTGGTGGAGAGGGAAGGAGGGGCGGAGAGGGAAGGAGAAGGGGAAGGAGTGGTGGAGAGGAGGAAGAGGGGCTGGAGGGGGGAAGGAGGGTTGGAGAGGGGGAAGGAGGGTTGCAGAGGGGGAAGGAGGGGCGGAGAGGGAAGGAGTGGTGGAGAGGAGGAAGAGGGGCTGGAGGGGGAAGAGGGGCTGGAGGGGGGAAGAGGGGCTGGAGGGGGGAAGGAGGGTTGGAGAGGGGGAAGGAGGGGTGGAGAGGGGGAAGGAGGGGTGGAGAGAGCAAAGGGTAGAAGCAAGGATCAGAGTTTGGTTGGGGAGATGGTGGAGGGGTTGGGAGAGGGAAGCTGTGGAGAGAAGGAAGGGGGATGGGGGAAGGGCAGGGGAGAGAGAAGGGCAATGCAGAGAGGAAGAGAGAAAGAAGGTTGCGAGACAGAGAACAAGGATGGAAAGAGTGAAGGGGATAGAGGGAGAAATAAGTGTAATGGAGAGAAGAGGATGGAGAGAGGGTAAGGAGGTTGGAGAGAGAGAGAAGGGAATGGATAATGTGAGGGGACGAGGATGGGGGAAGAGGATGTGGAGGAGGGGGAAATGGAATGGGGGACAGGTGGGGAGGGGGACAAGGAGGGAAGGGAAGGGGACAGTGAGAGGGGGAAGGAGACAGAGAGAAGGAAGGAGATGGAGAGAGAGGGAAGGATGATGGGGATGGAGAGAGCGGTGAAGAGAAAGAAGGGTGGTGAAGAAATAAAGAAGGGGTTTGCTAGAGTGAGTGAGAGATCAGGATGGAGGACGAGAGAAACTGGGATGGAGAAAGAGAGAAAGACTGGGATGGGGAGAGTAAAAGAGAGAGAGAGAGAAAAGTGGATGGGTATAGAGAGAAGTAGATGAAGAGAAAGAAAAGGGGATGAAGAGAGAGAGAAGTAGATGAAGAGAGAGAGGAGGGGATGAAAAGAGAGTGAAGGGGATGAAGAGAGAGGAGGGGATGGAGAGAGAAGGAGATGAAGAGAGAGAAAGACGGGGATGAAGAGAGAGAGAGAAGGAGAGGTGAAGAGAGAGAAGGGGATGAAGAGAGAGAGAAGGGGATGAAGAGAGAGAGAGAGGGGATGAAGAGAGAGCGAAGGGGATGAAGAGAGAGAGAGAGGGGATGAAGAGAGAGCGAAGGGGATGAAGAGAGAGAGAAGGGGAATGGAGATAGTGGAGGGTGGATGGGAGGGGAAAGGGGAGAGTGGAGGGGTGGGGAAAGATGAAGGGATGGGGAGAGTAGGGACAGGGATGGGGAGAGTGGAGAGTGGGATGGGGAGAGTAGGGAGAGGGAAGGGAGAGTGGAGAGTGGGAAGGGAGAGTTGAGAGGGGGATGAGAAGAGTTGAGAGGCTATGGGAATTGAGGGGGATGGGGTGAGTAGGGACAGGGATGGGGAGAGTGGAGAGTGGGATGAGGAGAGCAGGGAGAGGGAAGGGAGAGTGGAGAGTGGGAAGGGAGAGTTGAGAGGCTATGGGAATTGAGGGGGATGGGGAGAGTAGGGAGAGGGATGGGGAGAGTGGAGAGTGGGATGGGGAGAGTCGGGAGAGGGAAGGGAGAGTGGAGAGTGGGAAGGGAGAGTTGAGAGTGGGAAGGGAGAGTGGAGAGTGGGATGGGGAGAGTAGGGAGAGGGAAGGGAGAGTGGAGAGTGGGAAGGGAGAGTTGAGAGGGGGATGAGAAGAGTTGAGAGGCTATGGGAATTGAGGGGGATGGGGAGAGTAGGGAGAGGGATGGGGAGAGTGGAGAGTGGGATGGGGAGAGAAGGGAGAGTGGAGAGTGGGAAGGGAGAGTTGAGAGGCTATGGGAATTGAGGGGGATGGGGAGAGTAGGGACAGGGATGGGGAGAGTGGAGAGTGGGATGGGGAGAGTAGGGAGAGTGGAGAGTGGGAAGGGAGAGTTGAGAGGCTATGGGAATTGAGGGGGATGGGGAGAGTAGGGATGGGGAGAGTGGAGAGTGGGATGGGGAGAGTAGGGAGAGTGGAGAGTGGGAAGGGAGAGTTGAGAGGCTATGGGAATTGAGGGGGATGGGGAGAGTGGGGACAGGGATGGGGAGAGTGGAGAGTGGGATGGGGAGAGTAGGGAGAGGGAAGGGAGAGTGGAGAGTGGGAAGGGAGAGTTGAGAGGGGGATGAGAAGAGTTGAGAGGCTATGGGAATTGAGGGGGATGGGGAGAGTAGGGAGAGGGATGGGGAGATTGGAGAGAGGGTTGCGGAGAGCGGAGGGAGGAGATGGAAGAGTGGAGAGAGGGAAGGGAAGAGTGGAGAGAGGGAGAGAAAGAGAGAAGGGTATGGAGAGACATGGAGGAGAGAGAAGCTCTTGCTCCTTCCTCATTTCCCCACTCCCCAGACTATAGTGCGATTACATCCCATGTGATACCTGTCCTTTCCTTTGAATCAGGCATTCAGACATTGAACCCTAATTTCGTCACTTTGCAGCAGCTTTAAAGAAACAGCGGCAGCAGTAGACGTTCGACAAGGCATGTCAAGTTTCCAAGTAACGCTTGGCATTCTCCCCTCATTTGGTGGGGATCCCTTGGAGTGCTGCAGTTAAAAAAATGTTGCCTTCTCCAACACCCCTCCACTCTCAAACACAAGGGATTCTGCAGAGGCTGGAAATCTTGATCAACACACACAAAATGCTGGAGGAACTCAGCAGGTCAGGCAGCATCTATGGAGAGGAATAAATAGTTAACATTTCCTGAGGATGGGTCTTGGCCCAAGATGCTGCCAGCATGGTGATTGTGTTACTCCTCTCATCTGATGTGGAAGATGTGTGATTCAAAGAATATTTCCACTTTAGATTTGGCAAGACTGTCCTCGCACAGCAAAACAACTTTCAAATATTGGACAGCTTGAATTCTCATTGCAGTTCATTCAGATTATTTTGTGCTCATTTTATAGTTCATAGAGACCTTTACTATTTACTGAAATAAATAGAACTACCACTGCTTTGGAGACAATGATACCATAATTAACCATGTATCAGTGTTGTGAAACCGAATTGAACTCCTATGTTACACACTGCCAATATTATCGATCATGGTATCACAAGGATTGGGGGACTGTTTGAAGACAGACTGCAGAAACAGCTCCAGGTACTACATACACACATGCAAAATCAGCTGGCTTTTTGCCTACAGTTGATCAAATCGACAAGAACTGCAGCAACGACCTACTTGCAATCCACCAAGTCCTTTAACAATTTGGTTACGCCAGGGCATGCAAAAAAGGAACTTTAATCATTTCCATCTTTATGTGAACTCCCAACAGCCTCTACTAACACACAGTCATACAAACACATCCACACCCTCAAACTCACACCGTCACACACACAAACACACAGGAACAATACACACAGAATGCTGGAGAAACTCAGCAGGTCAGGCAGCATCTACGGAGGGGAATAAACAGCTGATGTTTTTTCGGCCGAGACCCTTCATCAGGACTTGGATCTCGGCCAGAAAAGTTGACCGTTTATTCCTCTCCATGGATGCCACCTGGCCTGTTGAAATCCTCCAGCAATTTGTGTGTGTTTCTCTAGATTTTCAGCATCTACAGAATCTGTTATGTTTAACACACACACACCAGATGCATCACAAGCACACATAGGATGAGTCTCTCTCTCTCTCTCTCACACACACACACACACACACACACACACACACACACACACACACACACACACACACACACACACACACACACACACACACACACACACACACACACACACACACACACACTCCTATAGCGGGGATATAACAAAAAAACAAGAGTGCATACATTTAAGGTGTGTGGCTGGAATTTTGAGGGGGAATGAGAGGAAGAGTTTTTATTTAAACAGAGGGCCATTGATATGTGGAACTGACAGCCTGAGGAAGTGGTGCAGTTGGACATAATGACCACCTTTCAGAACATTTTAGACAGGCTTAGAAGGGTATGGACCTAATAAAGGCAAATGGGGATTCGAGTAGACTGGTAAAAAAATTTGGGCATGGATGTGATGGGGTGAAGGGCCTTTTCCTGTACTGTACAGCATGCCAAAAATAATGTATATAGATGCAAAAGGCAGCACACAGATCTAGAGTTAGAGACACACACACAGGTGTTCGCCCAGTCTTACGGAAAGATGCAGAGACATGAAGGGGGGCACACAGACCATCAGATCACGACTCCCTACAGCGGCAGGATTTCTCAAATCCCCGCACGCACAACAGCCACGGTGGGGCTTCGGTTACAAACCAGCCGGGGCGCTTATTTGTGAAGCAGAACTCATCCCCGTGCTCTGCAGTGTCCGGGAAATGATGCGTGGCCCTGAGTTAGTGTGTGGAATGTATACGTGTGTGGGTGTCTCTATAAACGCGCTGCTTCGCATTCTTCGCTTACAACATTTTGTTTCAAATGCACTCCCTCCTACCTCACCTTCCTCGTTCAATGACCCTGCCGAATGCCCCTCTCAGTCCGCGGGGTTGTTGGAGGAGCCTTCTTACAGCCAGGAGTCCCTCCGGGGGGTGTGAACCGCATGAGAAGGCAGCGGGACTGCTGCATTGTGGAAGGGATCGCCTGTCCTGACGCTCGCACCTCCGGACCAGCCTATCCCGCTGACCGCAGCTCGCAGCCCGGCAGACCCCCCGGAGGTCTCCGGGTACAACCTGCCTCCCGGCACACTTTGGCGGGGCGTGAACTGGAGTGTCTATGCAAATATATATGTACAGGTACACATGCGTGTCTGTGTGCAGAAAGAACACAGGCGCGCAGACATACCGATACATATACGTATGTTTACATAGCCGTGCGTACAAACCGTGTTAAATTAGTGTCAGTACACACACACGTAGGTCACATGATATACTTATAACGCATTTTGTTTATAAATTCGTGTTTGCATTAGTATAAAGTGCATTCATGTATAATTAAATGTGCACGTGAGTGTTGCTATGTATTAAACACTGGATGTGCGTATGTTCACATCTATGAGTTTGCGTATGTGCGTGAGTCTGTGTATGTGTGCGAGATTGTGTAAAGGTGTGCATACAGCAATGCCTAAGCGTGTGTGTGTGAGAGCGAGAGAGAGAGAGAGAAAGAGAAGGCATGTGATACAGTGCGATAGACTTTTCCCCTTTCCCGCCCCGTTGACACGTACTAATGTTGGTTAAGGTTGTTTTTTTTTTTGGGGGGGGCTCACCGTTAAGCTGGAGTAACCGGCGACCCAGTCACGATATATTTCCGCCACCCCCTAACATCCAGTTAGGCACGTTTCTTTAAAAGTTCTCCCACTCTAGAGTTGAGTCTCCTCGCTCACCAGGCAGTCCAGGGACTATGTGCGCCCACACCGACAGCCACAACTCCAGACCCAAGTGCAAAGCTTCCACAGTTCTGCTGCCCACGGGTTAAGACGGTCCAGAGACAGAACTACCGCCGGGTTTTAACTCGCCACACGGAGCACAATCCTTTCAACAGTCCGGTTACCGGCGATGTAGGGAGGGGGGTTCTTCCTGACCCATGTTTGCAGTATGAGGCTGTCTCTGCTCACGTTGTTTGTGGGTATTCGTCCAGATTCCTCTGTGCACACGGCCGCCGTGCCTGTTCGCTCCCTGCACCGTTTTTCAGGCACACGGAAAATGCCAGTTCCTTGTTATGTGGGCATCATTTATCCATGCAGCGTTCTTTACCCGCGGAAACCACTGCAACTGAGGGGGAGGGGGAGGGGGAGCAGTTTCGCCCACATCTGAGCAGATTTCCGCATTGTTCGGCTCCTGTGCGTGGACGGACAGTTCAGCTCCCCTCCCTCCCAACGCCTCACCCCGGGAAAACAACTGCTTTCAGTCACAGGCAGTTTCCCCGAGAGTGACCAGTAACCTGCGGCGCCGGGCTATGAGAGAGAAATGGAATCAGGGGAGAATAGATAACGGGGAAAATTAGCGAAGGATGGAACTGCTGACATTGATTCAATCGGCCGAACGGTCACTTTAGTAAGAATATAGAGCTACATCAGAAACACAAGAGATTCTGCGGATGCTGGAAATCCAAAGCAACACACGCGAAATGCTGGAGGAACTCAGCAGCATCTTTGGAAAGGAATAGCGTGGGCGTTTCAGATAAAATCACAAAACTTCGACTCTATTCCCTTCCACAGATGCTGCCTGACCTGCCGAGTTCCTCCAGCGTTTTGTGCGTGTGTTACATCAGTTTAGTTAAACAAACGAACGCTTAAATAAAAACGTAATCAATAATTGACGTCGACTTGCGGAGGTCCACTGGAGAATCAGACAATGGTCTTCCCATCTCTTAGGTGATGCTGGGGGTCTAAGATACATCAAGATTTCGCTACATTCAGACACTTCACGGAACTTGCCTGATATTCAACTCCAAGGCCACTGAGTTCATAATGCATGAGAAGAGGCCCTTCGGCCCTCTGCGTCAGTGCTAGGCAACAATCATACCTCAGGAGTCTATTGTGAACAGCAGAGACAGGGCCCCGCTTGCGAGTTTCGATTCGACCACGTGTTTCTCTGGTTGCTCTGCAGAATTGTAAGGAGACACAAGCGGCGGCGGATGCCGGAACCCGCAGCAAGAAACAACCTGCTGACGGAACTCAGCGGGTCAACCAGTATCTAGGGAGGGAAGTGAATAACCCACGTTTTGGATCAAGAGCCTCCTCTGATTGAAGGAGAGGCTATCTGGTACCTGTACACCGGTTCTGGCTATACTGGCCTGTTGGTTCATTCATTATGTGCCGTCTCGTATGACCTGGGTGATCTTTATCTTTCCACGACCAGGACAAGACGGGTGACCCCAGCCATTATCAATCCTCTTCAGAGATTGTCTGCCTGGCGTCAGTGGTTGCATAACCAGGACTTAATATGCATCAGCTGCTCATATGACCATCCACCACTTGTTCCCATGGCTTCTCATGGCTCTGATCAAAGGGGGAGGGGGGGGGCTAACCACCTTGCCCAAGGGTGACCTATAGGCTGGCAGAGGGAAGGAGCACCTGGCTCCTCTTTTGGTATATCCACCCGGTCACCCATAAACCAGCGACCTCCCTATAACAAGAATCAGCTTTCATATCACATACTGCATATTTTGTGGCAGCCATACAGCGCAATACATAAAAACTATAAATTGCACTTATAAATATATTTAAAAAATGAAATAAGTAATGCATCAACAGAGCAAAAATGATGAGGTACATGGGTTGGTTCAATGTCCTTTCAGAAATCTGACAGCAAAGGAGAAGAAGCTGTTCCTAAAATATTAAGTGTGTGCCTTCAGGCTCCTGTACCTCCTCTCTGATGGTAGGAATGAAAAGAGGGCATGTCCTGGGCAATGGGGGTCCTTAATGATGCACTTTGAGGCATCACCTTTTGAAGGTATCCTCGGTACTGGGGAGGTGAGTGCCTGTGGTGGAGCTGGCTGAGTTTGCAACCCTCTGCGGCTTTTTCCGATCCTGTGCAGTGGCCCCTCCGTAACAGATGGTGGATGCAAGCAGTTAGAATGCTCTCCACAGTACACCTGCAGAAATTTTTGGTGACATAGCAAATCTCCTCAAACTCCTAACAATGTAGAGCCACTGACATGCCTTCTTTGTAATTGCATCAATATGTTGGGCCAAAGGATAGATCTTCAGAGATGTTGACAACCAGGAGCTTGAAACTCCTCGCTCTGTCCTTCAGTGCAGATGAAGGGTCTGGACCCACAATGCCGACTCTCCATTTTCCTCCATAGATGCTGCCTGACCTGTTGAGTTTCTTCATGCTATGTGTGTTGCCATGGAACAGCACAGTACAGGACAGAACAGGGACAGGGCTTTTATCCCATGACACCTGCACTGAACAAAATGCCAAATTAAATAAATTTCTTCAGCCTACACATGATCCATATTCCTCTGTTCCCTGCATAATCATGTGAATAACGGCCTCTGAAACACCACTATCAACCGTTACCTCCGGCGGCCCACATTCTCGGTGTTAAAAGGTTGCTCTGCACATCTCTGTTAAACTTTCCCCCTCTCAACTTTGATAGCTATCCTCTAGTACTTGGCATTTCTACCCTGGGAAAAAGATTCTGCCTGTCTCAGATCCCTCGCGCATCGCAAGGTGTACATGGTCAGTGATGAATTGGCCACAGTAAATTGCCCCTAGCTGGTAGGTGAGGGGTAGGATCTTGAGGGGAAATGCTGGGAGAATAAAGTGGGACTAATGCTTGATGGTCAGCATGGACTCGATGGGCCAAAAGGCCTGTTTCCATACTGTATCACTCTATGAGACCCTTCTCTGTCTGCAGAAGAGCCTGCAGTTCCAACAGTGGCCTCATTGGTTTTCTCACAGTGCAGTGGCAGCAGGAAATTCTCCATCCTGAGAGATTGCCTAAGTGGAAGAAGAGGGATACAGGGTTGGGGTTTTTCCCCAGGGTGGGGAAATCAAGAAGTAGAGGGCATGCATGTAAGGTGAGAGGGGAGAGTCAGCAAGTGCCCAGTGTAGTGAAGGGCCTGATTTCATGCTGTACTATTCCATCAGTCTCTGACTCTGTGGGACAATGTGCACTAGCCTTACTGCTAGCTTTCCTTCCCCAATTGCTTTGTTGCAAGTTTGACATTAAGGTCTGAGTGAGAGGTTAGTCTGACATCCCAAGTGGAAACTGGAATGAGAACTGCACTCTCAGAGGTGTACTCTTTTGGTGGAGACACTGAAGAGATTTAAAGATAGAGAATGCCAGAATTGCACAGCAGTCAGGGAGTCACGCTAGTGTAGTGGTTAGCACAACGCTTTACAGTACAGGTGATCTGGGTTCAATTCTCACCGAAGCTTGTAAGAAGTTTGTACAGTACATTCTCCCCATGACCACGTGGGTTTCCTCCTCCAGTCCAAAGATGTACTGGCTGGTAGATAAGTTTGTAAATTGCCCTGTGATTAGGCTCAGGTTAAATCAGAGGACTACCGGGCGATGTGGTTCGAGGGGCTGGACGGACCTATTCCACGATGTATCTCAATAATTTAGAATAAATTGGGCAGCATCAATGAGGAGAGGTAAGGTCCATTGGTGTCAGTACTTAGCAAGAAGCTGTTCTGACATAAGTCTTCAAGCTGGAACTTCAGGTCTACATCATTAGCCAGGAAAGAGCTGCTGCAGGATTGGAGGATAGCTAATGTTGCTCCATTGTTTAAGAAAGGTTCTAAGAATAAGCTGGGAAATTATAGATTGGTGAGCAGTGAGTAAGTTATTGCAAGGTGTTCTAAGGGACTGGATATATAAATATTTGGGAAGTCGGGTTCTGATTAGGGATTGTCAACATGCCTTTGTTTATGGTAGGTCATGTCCAACCAATTACCAGGAAAGTTGATGAAGGAAAGGCAGTAGATGTTGTCTGCATGGACTTTATCAAGGCCTTTGTCAATGGTCCGAGTGCAAGGTTCAGTCACTTGGCATTCAGGATGGGGTAATAAATTGGATTAGTCATTGGCTTTGCAGGAGAACCCAGAGAGTGGATCTAAATAGCTGCCTCCCTGCCTAGAGGCCTGTACGTAGTGGAGTGCTGCAGGGATCGGTTCTGCGTCTGCTGTTGTTAGTCATCTGCAGTATATCAACAATATTGATGATAATGTGTAAACCAGATCTGCAAATTTACAGATGACAACAAGATTGGGGCCGTAGTGGACAGCGAGGAAGGCTATCAAAGCTTGTAGTGGGGTGTAAAAGTGGGCTGGAAAATGGCAGGTTGAATTTAATGCAGACAAGTGTGAGTTGTTACACTTTGGAAGGACAAACCAGGATAGGACTTGCACAATGCACTCAGCAGGGAACTTAGGAGTGTGGTAGAACAGAGGGATCATGAAGTACTGATCCATAATTCCTTGAAAACGTCATCACATGTAGATAGGGTGCAAAGAAAGCTTTTGACACATTGGCCTTCATAAATCAAAGTATTGTGTACAGGTGTTGGGATGTTATGTTGAAGTTGTATAAGCCACTGGCGAGGCCTAATTTGGAGTATTAAGACCATAAGACCATCAGATATAGGAGCAAAATTAGGCCATTTGGCCTATCGAGTCTGCTCCACCACTTCATTATCGCTGATCCAATTTTCCTCTCAGCCTCAATCTCCTGTCTTCTGCCCATATCACTTCATGCCCTGACCAATCAAGAAGCTATCAACCTCTGCCTTAAGTATACTTAAAGACTTGGCCTGTGGCAAAGAATCCACAATACGCCACTCTCTCACCTGCACTTCCTTATCTCCATTCTAAAAGGACACCCCTCTATTCTGGGGCTGTGTCCTCTGGTCTTAGACTCCCCCATCATAGCAAACATCCTCTCCACATCCACACTATCAAGGCCTTTCACCATTTGATAGGTTTCAATGAGGTCATCCCTCATCCTTCTGAATACTAGTGAATTATATAGACAATAGACAATAGGTGCAGGAGTAGGCCATTCAGCCCTTCTAGCCAGCACCGCCATTCACTGTGATCATGGTTGATCATACACAATCAGTACCCCGTTCCTGCCCTCTCTTCATATCCCTTGACCCTGCTATCTATAAGAGCTCTATCTAACTCTCTCTTGAATGCATCCAGAGACTTGGCCTCCACTGCCTTCTGGGGCAGAGCATTCCACATATCCACCACTCTCTGGGTGAAAAAGTTTTTCCGCATCTCTGTTCTAAATGGCCTACCCCTTATTCTTAAACTGTGGCCTCTAGTTCTGGACTCACCCATCAGCAGGAACATCCTTCCTGCCTCCAGTGTGTCCAGTCCCTTAATAATCTTACATGTTTCAATCAGATCCCCTCTCATCCTTCTAAATTCCAGTGTATACAAGCCCAGTCACTCCAATCTTTCAACATATGACAGTCCCGCCATTCCGGAAATTAACCTTGTGAACCTACGCTGCACTCCCTCAATAGCAAGATTGTCCTGCCTCAAATTTGGAGGCCAAAACTGCACACAATACTCCAGGTGGGGTCTCACCAGGGCCCTGTACAGCTGCAGAAGGACCTCTTTACTCCTATACTCAATTCCTCTTGTTATAAAAGCCAGCATGCCATTAGCTTTCTTATTGACCCAGAGCCATCAAATGCTCATCATATGCCAAGCCATTGACTCCTGGAAACATTTTCGAGAACTTCCTTTGAACCCTTTCCAGTTTCTGCACATTCTTTCAAAGATAAGGGGCCCAAACTGCTCACAATACTCCCAAGTGAGGCCTCACCAGTGCTTTATAAAGTCTCAACATTACATCCGTGCTTTTATGTTCTAGTCCCCTTGAAGTGAATGCTGACATCGCATTTTCCTTCCTCACCACAGACTCAATCTACAAATTAACCTTTAGGGAATCCTGCACAAGGACTCCCAAGTCCCTTTGCGCTTCAGTATTTTGTATTTTCTCTCCATTTAGAAAATAGTCAACCCTTTCATTTCTTCAAGCAAACACTTCCTGACACTGTATTCCATCTGCCTTTTCTTTGCCCATTCATTTGTAGCCTCCCTGCTTCCTCAAAACTATCTGACCCTTCACCTATCTTCATATCACGGGCAAATTTTGCAACAAAGCCATCAATTCCATCATCCAAATCTTTGACATATAATGTAAAAAGAATTGTTCCCTACACAGACTCCCATTGAACACTACTAATCACCAGCAGCCAGCCCGAAGAGACTCCCGTTGTCCCACTCTTTGCCTCCTGGCAATCAGCCGCGGCTTTATCCATGCTAGAATCCCAATCTACCCACATATTGAAATCCCCCCGACTGTTGTAACATTGCCCTTTCGACATGCATTTTCTATCCCCCATTGTAATTTGTAGACCATTTCCTTACTACAGTTTGGGGGTCTGTGTACAACTCCCATCAGGGTCTTATTATTCTAGCTGTTCATTAGCTCTATCCACAATGATTCAACACCCTCCAACCCTGTGTCACCTCTCTGTGATGATTTGATTTCATATTTTACCAACAGAACAACATTGCCCCCTCTGCTTTCTTGCCTGTCCTTTCGATACAATGTGTATCCTTGGGCATTACACTCCCAGCTATAATCTTCTTTCAGCCATGATTCAGTGATGCCTACAACATCATACCTGCCAGCCTGTAACTTTGCTGCAAGTTCATCTACCTTAATCCGTTTACTGTGTGTAGCCACCTTCAGTCCTGCTTTCACCCTTTTCGATTTTGTCTGTCTTTTCTGTTGCAACTCATCCAGTTGACTGCAATTTTGCCCTATCAACAGCTTCTCCTCATTACACATTACCTCTGTTTATGAACCAGCTACCTCATCTTCAGCTCTATCATCTGCCTTTCCTACAATACTTCTTGCATTGAAGTATACTGTATGTAGCTCAGGACATGAGTCACACCATGCTCAGCCTTTTGATTCTGAACTTTGTCTGAGGTCTTACCAACATCTGGCTCCATAACCTCTCCACTAACTGTTCTGGCACCCTGGTTCCCATCTCCCTGTAACTGTAGTTTAAACTCCACAGTGTAGCAATAACAAACCTTCCTGCTAGGATATTAGTCCCCCTCCAGTTCAGGTGCGCGCTGTCCCTTTTGTACAGGTCCCACCTTCCCTGGAAAAGAGCCCAAAAATCCAAAAATCTTATAACCTCCCTCCTACACCAACTCCTTAGCCACATATTAAACTGTATAATCTTCTCATTTTGGCCTCACTAGCACATGGCACAGGTAGCAATCCTAAGATCACAACCCTGGCGGTCCTGCCCTTTAACTTAGCACCCAACTCCTTGAACTCCCTATGCAGAACCTCGTCACTTGTTCTACCCATGTCATTGGTACCTACATGGACCACAATTTCTTGCTGTTCACCTTCCCACTTAACAATGCTGAAGACTTGGTCTGAGATATCCTGGACCCTGGGACCTGGGAGGCAACATACCATCTGGGAATCCTGTTCTTGTCCATAGAACTTCCTGTTCGTTCCCTTAACTAACAAATCCCCCGTCACTACTGTGTGCCTCTTCTCCCCTCTTCCTTTCTGAGTCGCAGAGCCAGACTCAGTGCCACAGACCCAGCCACTGTGACTTTTCCCTGTTTGGTCGATTCCCTCCAACAGTGTCCAAAGTGATAGACCTGTTAATGAGGGGGGATGGTCACAGGGCTCTGCACTGGCTCCTTAACCTTCTTCTCCTTCCTGACTGTCACCCAGTTTCCTGTGTCCTGCACCTTGGGTGTAACTACCTCTCTATATGTCCTATCTATCATCCCTTCAGCCTCCCAAATGATCCGGAGTTCATCCAGTTCCAGCTCCAACTCCTTAATGCGGATTGTTAGAAGCTGCAGCTGGATCCACTTCTCGCATTTGTAGTCATCAGGGACACTGGAGGTCTCCCTGGCTTCCCACATACTTCAGAAGGAACATTCCACTACCCTGTCTGGCATCTCTGCTGTCCTAGCTGAGCAGACATAAAGAAGGGAAGGAAAGAAAAACTTAACCTAGAACTTCTCTTTCCTTTGCTTTTTCTGAGTGAAGTCTCTCTCTGCTGAAGCCTCAAGATCACCACTCTGACTCTGTCCACGCAGACGATGGCTGCTACACTTGCCCTGCTTCCTTTAATTTGCTCTTTCTAATCAATCGCAAACATCAATTGGTCACTTGTCCAAGCTCTTTTTTGTCCTTCTTTGCTGCTTTTCTACTCGGGCAGTGGACCTGAGTGAAATCCCTTTCTCTCACAAGTTCTGGTATCTGGATTGCTCGCTGATCAAAGCTCCTTTTTTACTGTGTAGTCCTGGTCACCTACCTGCAGGAAGCTTATCTATAAGAACATGGATATAGGAGCAGAACTAGGCCACTCAGCCCATCAAGTCTGCTCCACCATTCCATCATGGCTGATTTATTATCCCTCTCAACCCCATTCTCCTGCCTTCTCCCCATAACCTTTAACGCCTTTACTAATCAAGAACCTATCAATGTCAGCTTTAAATATATCCAATGATTTGGCCTTCACAGCCATCTGTGACAACGAATTCCACAGATTCATCACCCTCTGGCTAAAGAGAAAATTTGCAATGAGTTTGGTTGGTCCTGAGGACCTGAGTTATAGGGTTACGACTTATAGAGTTGAATAGGTTACGACTTCATTCCCTGGAGTGTAGGGGAATGAGGGAAGATTATATAGAGGTATACAAAATGATGAAATGTAAATGCACATAGGCTTTTTCTACTGAGGCTAGGTGAGACCTGAGGTCATGGGTTAAGGGTGAAAGGTAAAGTGTTTAAGGAGAACATGAGGGAGAACTACTTTACTCAGAGGATGGAGCAAAGGTGGAATGAGCTGCCAGCAGAAGTGGTGGATCCAAATTCAATTTGAACATTTACGAGAAGTTTGGATAAGTACATGGATAGGAGAGGTGTGGAGGGTATGTGACTAGGCAGAGTAACAGTTCAGTATGGACTAGATGGGCCAAAGGGTCTGCTTCTATGCTGTGGTTTGCTATGACTATGAACTCTCAACAGACACTGTCTGACCTGCTGAGTGTTTCTGGCACTTTGTTTTCATTTTGCAATTACAACATCTGCAGGTTTTTGGTCATGCAACATTAAGCTGAGGTCTTGTCTGCCCATCTTAACAGGCTCACGTTTGGCAAAGGCCAGTGGATAGTTATTCTTGAAGCGATGCCACCAAGTGTATATCTTCTCATTTCAGGACTGGGATCTTGCTGTGCACTCTTTGTCATTTTTCATTGCTCTGTGTGGTGAGTACTTCCTTTCACCGTATGACAGAGTTCAACAGCTCATTTCCCCTCAGATGTCCAAATTGATTTGAATCATTCATTCTGTTGAATCACTTTGCAAGCAATAATTGACTTTATCCTCCATTCTTTAGTTCAGATACTTGACCAGAATCTTACAGATGCATAAGTTCCAGCTTTAGCATATTAAGGACGTGGCTGGATTCAAAAAACAAAAGTTCAAAGTTCAAAGCAACTTTATAATCAAAGTACTTGTTTGTCACCACACTCAGTAGCCACTCTATTAGGTACACCTGCTCATTAATGCAAATATCTAATCAGCCAATCTTCTGGCAGCGACTCAATGCATAAAAACATGGAGAAGTGATCAAGAGGTTCAGTTGTTGTTCAGACCAAACACCGGAATGGGGAAGAAATGTGATCTAAGTGACTTTGACCATAGAATGATTGTTGGTGCCAGATAGGGTGGTTTGAGTATCTCAGAAACTGCTGATCTCCTGGGATTTTCATGCACAACAGTCTCTAGAGTTTACAGAGTATGGTATGAAAAAGAGAAAAAAATCCAGTTAGTGGCAGTTCTGTGAGCAAAGCATCGTGTTAATGAGAGAGGTGAGAGGAGAATGACCGGACTGGTTCAAGCTGCCAGGGAGATGACAGTAACTCAAATAACCACATATAACAAAAGTGGTGTGCAGAAGAGCTTCTCTGAACACACAACACATTGAACCTTGAAGGGGGTGAATGACTGCAGCATACACACAGTGTACATCTAACCCTGAGATTCACTTTCATGAGGGCATTGACAGTAGATCAACGAATCAATGAAAAACAACACACTAACAACAAATGTGTAAAAGCAGACAAATTGTGCAAATACCAATAAAAACGAATAATAATACAGAAAAGCAGAAATCTTTCATGTTGCTATATGGAATACTAAAAAGCATTTGACTGTCCCACACACATGGTTAATAGAAGTTTTTAATATATATAAACTGCACCCAATACTTGCAAAATTCCTAAAACATCTGCTGAAGCATTGGTGTACTATAATCACCCTATCTATTAATAACCAAAAAAGAATTATCAAAATAAAACAAGACATTTTCCAGGGCCACTCTAAGCCCACAATGGTTTTGTCTAGCTTTAAACCCACTCCCTATTTTACTGAATTGGATGAAAATAGGGTATGAAATTAGAAACAACCAAATTAATTATACCTTGATACACCTTCTATCCATGGATGATTTGAAATTATATACTCCTTCATCAGTAAAGCTAAAGCAATTAATTCAACTAGTAGAATTATTTTCAAAAGATAGAAACATGAACTTTGGACGATAAGTGCAGAACATTAAACATAAAGAAAGGCACGATAGAACTAGTAGAATAAAAAAACAGGGCAGCAGGATACAATACAACTGATGGAGGATTGTGAAATATTTAAGTATCTGGGATATCAACAAATAAGGAAGATAGAGCATAGTGTGATAAAGGGAAAATTTTTGACAGAATTTACTTCAAGGCTTAAGAAAATCTGCCAAACAGAGCTCAGTAGTAACAATATAACAAAGGCAATAAACACTTTCGCTGTACCTATATTAATGTATTCTTCTGGCATAATAACTTGGTCTAAAACTGATTTGGAACATTTACAAAGAAAGATAAAAACTGAAATGACGAACTTTTAGAAAACACTATGTATACTTGAATGTGCTTAGATTAACACTACCTAGGACAGAAGGTAGAAGAGAAATCATAGGAAAATACACACAACAGTCAGATAAGACTTCTAAAGATATATTTTCAATGAAAACCGGATTCAGCACTCCAGGTGAGCATATACAATTCTGATAAGCACATACCACTAAACTTAAATGAAAGCACAATCCAGAAAACTGAAAAGAATTGCCACTATAAAGAGAAAATTAACCAACGGAAGAGCATGACCCTCCATGGAAGACATCCCTACGATCTGAGCAGACTAGATGTTGACGAGGAAGTGTTGAACGCCTGGATCAGAGTTGGAGACCTTTTCCCAGAAACAGAAGGTTCCTTCTGGGAACACAGGACCAGGTGGTTAGTACCAAAAATAATCAAAAGTACATAATTAATTCTAAGATGGCGGCGCGACGCAGCTTGCAGCGGCCACTCCGGAGCTGATTATCTGTTATTTGTGAAGTGGGGTGCCGTGCGCAATCATAATCGATTGAAAATGGACGTGGGAGCACGGAGGAACATCGGGTAATCTTCAGGAAGACCTTCTTCGTTGCTGCTGCTGTTGTGAGGTCCGGGACTCTGCTGGGAAGAACAGGCCCCCAGTCCTCAGGGTCACGTTGCCAATGGCCATTGGCGGGGCCGTCTTAATACGCTCGGCAGAGGATGGTGCTCGGAGAAACTGTGCCGGAGGGGATGGTCAGGTTCGACAGACTCGGAATCTGCTGCGGTCAGGTCGCTTTCGGTGTGTGCTGTGTCTGCGAGGCTGGGTTCGACAGAGCTTTTGTTCTGTGCTGTGTCTGCGAGACTGAGTCGGGCGGTGCCTTGGAAGTCCATAGTGGGGGTATTACCTCCTGCCGCCGGCGTGGGATGGCGAGTCTGTCGGGACCCTGGGGACTCGTGGAAACTGTGTGGTGATTTCTTTTGAACTTATAGTCTTTTAACATCTTTGGACTATTTTTACTGTGCCCATGGTCTGTTTATTTTTTATCAATTATGCTATTGTTTGCACTGTTGTAACTATATGTTGTAACTATGTGGTTTTGTGCAGGTCTTGTAGCTTTAGTTTTTGGTCTTGTTTTGTCTGGTGAATTTGGAGCTCCTTTCCGGGGAACACGCTAAGATGGTAGCGTGATATTAATACGCAGCAGTCTCTCCGGACTCTGGATTGGGGATTGCCAAACGTTATGTGGATTTTCTGGTGTAGTCTGTTTTGTCATATGCTTTTCTGGAGGAACGTTGTCTCAATTTTTAACTGCATTACATTTGTGGTTTCTCAATGACAAATAAACTGAATCTGAATCTGATAATAAAAGACCAGCAAATTCAAGATGATAAATGCAGAAAATGCCAAGAGAAACCAGAAACAACCCAACACATTACAGGATCCTGCAGCAGTTTAACTCAATCTGATCACTTACATAGGGCCAAGCAAGTGGCAAACATCATTCACCAAATTCTTGCTTCAAAATATAAACACATAAAAGACAACATACCTTACTATAAATACAAGCCTGATCTATAATAATAATAATAATAATAATAATAAATAAATATATATACTACCTATCTATAGTAATGGTCTGTATACAATATTACAGGATAAATAAGCAAGAACAACTTATTTAATAGATATAGCCATTCCAAACACACATAACTTGCAGAAATCAATAAGTGAGAAACACCAGAAATTACTGAATTAAAAGAGGCAACTGGAAGATTATGGAACATGAACAGGGTATATATTGTCCCGATAGTAATATGTACAACTGGTATCACCCCAAAGCCACTATATAATAACATTAAAAAATTAGGCCTACACACCAATATTTATATAAAACTCCAGAAAGCCACAATACGAAACACCTCTACAATAGTCCAAAAGTTTCTAGCAATTGAGAAATGAATGTGCTTGGCTATGCCCATACTTCAGGTTTTTCCAGCTTGAGCTGAGAGAAAAATAAAAATAGTATTAATAAACAATAATAAGTAAATAATAGTCATTGAAAAGTACAGCACAGAAACAGGACCTTTGGCCCATCTAGTCCATGCTAAAACCATTTAAACTGCCTACTCCCATTGACCAGCACTGACACCAACCCTCCATATGCCTATCCAAACTTCGCTTAAATGTTGAAATCGAGCTTGCATGCACTCCTTGTGGTGGCAGCTCATTCCACACCCTCACACCCTTCTGATTGAAGAAGTTTCCCCTAATTTTTCCCTTAAACTTCTCACCTGCCATCCTTAATCCATGACCTCTGGTTTAAGTCCCACCCAACCTCAGTGGGAAAAGCCTGCTTACATTTACCCTATCTATACCCCTCATAACTTTGTATACCTCTATCAAATCTGCTATGTTGTAAGGAATAAAGTCCTAATCTATTCAACCTTTCCTTATAACTCAGGTCCCCAAAACCTGGCAACATCCTTGCAAATGTTCTCAATGAATTATGGACCTGTATTCTCAGATCCCTTTGTACTTCCACACTCCTCAGTGTCCTACAGTGTAAGACTTGCCCTGGTTTGTACTATCAAAGTACAACACCTTGTATTTATCTGCATTAAATTGCATCTGCCACTTTCCAGCCCACTTTTCCAGCCTATTCACGTCCCTCTGCAAGCTACAATAGTCTTCTTCACTGTCTACTACAGTCCTAATTTTGGTGTCATCCGCAAATTTGCTGATTCAGTTTGCTACATTATCATCTAGATCATTGACATAGATGACAAACAACAATGGACCCAGCACTGATCCCTGTGGCACTCCACTAGTCCCAGGTCACCAGTCAGAGAGGCAACCACTTACTACCACTCTCTAGCTTCTCCTACAGAGCCACTGTCTAACCCAATTTATTACTTCAGCTGGAGCGCCGAGTGACTGAACCTTCTTGACCAACGTCACTTGTGGGACCATGTCAAGTGCTTTGCTAAAGTCCATGTAGACAACATCCACTGCCTTGTCTTCATCCACTTTCCCGATAACTTCCTTACAAATGCTATAAGATTAGTTAGGTATGATCTATCACACACAAAGCCATACTCACTATCGTCAATCAGTGCCTGTCAATCTAAATACTTACATATCCAGTCCTTTAGAATACTTTCCAGTAACTTTTCCACTGCTGATGTCAGATTCATTGGCTTATATTTCCTGATTTATGTCTAGATCCTTTCTTAAGCAGTCAAACAACACTGACTATCCTCCAATCCTCTGGTATATCTCCTGTCACAAAGGATGATTTAAAAATCTCTGCTAGGGCCCCGGCAATTTCTGCACTTGCCTCCCGGAAGGTCTGAGATAACACCTTTTCAGGGTCTGGGGATTTATCCATTTTGATTTGCTTCAGAATAACAAATATCTCCTCCTCTGTAATCTGTACAGGGTCCATGAAGTTGATACCGCTTTGCCTCACTTCTATAGACTCTGTCCATCTCCTGAGTAATTACAGGTGCAAAAAAAAAAGAATTTAAGATCTCCCCCATCTCTTTTGACTTTACACATGGATTACCATTCTGATCTTCTAGGGGACCAATGTTGTCCCTTACAATCCTTTTCCTATTAACATATCTGTAGAATCCCTTAGGATTCTTCTTCACTCTGTTTGTTAGGGCAACCTCATGCCCCTATTTTAGCCCTCCTGATTGCTTTCTTCAGTTATTTCTTGTAATTCCATAAGCACCTCATTTGTTCTTACCTGCATTAATCTGTGATGCAACCTTTGTTTTTCTTAACCAGGGCCTCAATATCTCTTGAAAACCTAAGTTCCCTACACCTGTTATCTTTACCTTTTATTCTGACAGGCACGTTCAAGCTTTGTACTCTCAAAACTTCACTTTTAAAGGCCTGCTACTTACCAAGTTCACTTTTGCCAGAAATCAGTCTGTCCCAATCCACACTGCCTGATCCTTTCTGGTACCACCAGAATTGGCCTTTCTCCAATTTAGAATCTGAACCCGTGGACCAGACCTATCTTTTTGCATATTTAATTTGAAACTAATGGCATTGTGATCACTAGATGCAAAGTGTTCCCCTGCCCAAACTTCCATCACCTGCCCTGTCTCAGTCCCTAATAGCAGGGCACCCTCTCACTGGGACTTCTACATACTGATTAAAGAAACTTCTCTGAACACATTTGACAAATTCTATCCCATCTAGTCCTTTTACAGTATGGGAGTCCCAGTCAATACGTGGAAAGTTAACATCACCTACTATAACAACTTTATGCTTCTTGCGATCTCTCTACAAATTTGTTCCTCTAAATCTCTTGGATCATTGGGTGGTCTGTAATGTAGCCCCATTAATGTGATCATACATTTCTTATTTCTCAGTTCCACCCGTAACACCTCACTAGACAAGTTCTCCTGTCTGGACCTCACGAGACAAGTTCTCCGGTCTGGACCTCACGAGACAAGTTCTCCAGTCTGGACCTCACGAGACAAGTTCTCCAGTCTGTCCAGACGGAGCACTGCCGTGACATTTTCCCTGACTAGTGACGCCACCCCTCCTCCTCTCACACTCACTGTTGCTGTGGGTCATGTCTAAAACAATGGAATCCCGGAATATTGAGCACCCAGCCCTGCCCCTCCTGCAGCCAGCTCTCACTAATGGCTACAATGTCATATTTCCAGGCGTTGGTCCATGCCCTGAGCTCGCCTCCCTTTTCTATGATACCTGCAGGCTCAGGTCACCATTTGCACCATGCTCGACCTTTTGATTCCTGACATTGTTTGAGGTCTTACCGACATCTATCTCCACAACCTCTCCACTAGCTGTTCTGGCACTCTGGTTCCCATCCCCCTGCAACTCTCGATTAAACCCCTGCACGCAGCATTAGCAAACCTTCCCACTGGGATGTTAGTCCCCTTCCAGTTCTGGTGAAAACAGTCTCTTCTGTATAGGTTCCACCTTCCCTGGAACAGAGCACAATGATCCAAAACTCTCACACCCTCTCTCCTACATCACCTCCTTAGCCACTGAGAACATGAGTTGTCGAGCCACTGAAAGTGAGTCTATAGGTTGTGGAGTCAATTCAGAGTTGAGGTGAACAGAGTTGTCTATGCTGGCTCAGGAGTCTGATGATTGAAGGGTAATAACTGTTCCTGACCTGTTGCTGTGGGTCCAAAGGCTTCTTTACCACCTTCTGAATGGCAGCACAAGAAGGGAGCTTGGCCTCTGGGTGGTGAGGGTTCTTGCTTTCCTGTGGCAGTGTTCTTTGTAGATGTGCTCAATGGCTTTGCCTGTGACAGACCGGGATGTTTCCCCTACTTTTTGTAGGCTTTACCATTCTAGGTTATTTATATAATGTAATAATATTATAACATTATAAATATTATAATAAAACAAATATATACATATAATAACATAATATAATAAAATTAATACATACTCAGTGGCTATTTCATTAGGAACACCTGTTCATTAATGCAGTATCTGATCAGCCAATCATATGGCAGTGACTTAATGCATAAAGCATGCAGGCAAGGTCAAGAGGTTCAGTTGTTGTTCAGACCAAACATCAGAATGGGGAAGGAATGTGATCTAACTGACTTTGACGGTGGAATGATTGTTGATGCCAGACGGGGTGGTTTGAGTATCTTGGAAACTGCTGATCTCCTGGGATTGTTATGCACCGCAGCCTCTAGAATTTACAGAGAATGGTGTGAAAAACAAACAAAAAAATCAGTGTGCAGTTGGTCTATGGTCAAAAATGCCTTGTTAATAAGAGAAGTCAGAGGAGAAAGGCCAGAGTGGTTCAAACACGAGGAAATCTGCAGATGCTGGAAATTCAAACAACAACACACACAAAATGCTGGTGGAACACAGCAGGCCAGGCAGCTTCTATAGGAAGAAGCACTGTTGAAGTTTCGGGCCGAGACCCTTCATCAGGACTTCGTTAGTCCTGACGAAGGGTCTTGGCCCGAAACGTCAACAGTTCTTCTCCCTATAGATGCTGCCTGGCCTGCTGTGTTCCACCAGCATTTTGTGTGTGTTGTCAGAGTGGTTCAAGCTGACAGGAAGGTGACAGTAGCTCAAATAACCATACATTACAACGGTGGTGTGCAGAAGAGCATAACAGAATGCACAAGACATTGAACCTCAAAGTGGATGGGCTACAGCAGCAGAAGACCATGAACATACACACAGTGTGACTTAATTAGGCACAAGAGGTACCTAATAAAGTGGCCCCTGAGTGTACATAATAAAATATTGCAATAACATAAATATAGATAATAAAATTAATATTATAATATAATATCCTAGGTTATCTATGAGCAAATGCTGAGTTAAATGTCCCTAAAGTTACCCTACTGCCCTAATAACTTTGTAAGGATTTTTCATATTTTTTAGGGGGAAGACCCTGCTAACTCTCCCCTACTTGTCTCTGGATCATGTTCCATATGTTTCCTAGAAACGGCACCCTGAGCACAGCACTAATGAGAGTGTAACTCCTGCCAGGGTTCCCCAAGGACTGAAGGACTACTGCTGTGCTAAAGGCGGTCCTCCTTGTCAGTCAGGCTAATGATCATCTCTTGTGTAAAGGTCTTCCATTAGACAGAGACAGGGCGAGCTTATCAGACTCTGAAATGTAGACATCATCATGAGGATAAACTGAATCTACTGGGTGCAAACTGATAATGGATATTTAAGCCTGATGGCTTCCTGTAAGTTGCCTTACCTCTCATCAGCCAATCACAACTGTATATACACTGAGTGGCCATTTTATTAGGTACCTCCTGTACATAATAAAGTGGCCACTGAGTGTATGTTCATGGTCTTCTGCAGCTGTAGCCCATCCACTTCAATGTTTAGTATGTGTTCAGAGATGCTCTTCTGCACACCGCTGTTGTAACCCGTGGTTATTTGAGTTACTGTCACCTTCCTGTCAGCTTGAACCAGTCTGGCCGTTCTCCTCTGACCTCCCTCATTAACAAGGCATTTTCACTTACGTAACTGCTGCTCTCTTGATGTTTTTTGTTTTTGCACTATTCTCTGTAAACTCTCGAGACTGTTGTGTGTGAAAATCCCTGGTGATCAGCTTTTTCTAAAATATTGACACCAACAATCATTCCCTGGTCAAAGTCACAAAAATCACATTTCTTCCCCATTCTGATGTTTGGTCTGGACACCACCTGAACCTTTTAACCACGTTGAAAGACACTCAAAGCTGCTGCGCGGGTTGACTCTGTGGTTAAGAAGGCGTATGGTGCATGGTCTTCATCAATCGTGGGATTGAGTTTAAGAGCCAAGAGCACTTGGAGTACTGTGCTCTGTTCTGGTCACCTCACTATAGGAAGGATGTGGAAGCCATAGAAAGGGTGCAGAGAAGATTTACAATGATGTTGTCTGGATTGGGGAGCATATCTTATGAGAATAGGTTGAGTGAACTTGGCCTTTTCTCCTTCGAGCAGCAGAGGATCAGAGGTGACCTGACAGAGGTGTATAAGATGATGAGACGCATTGATCGTGTGGATAGTCAGAGGCTTTTCCCCGGGGCTGAGATGGCTAGCATGAGAGGGCACTGTTTTAAAGTGCTTGGAAGTAGGTACTGAGGAGATGTCAGGGGTAAGTTTTTTATGCAGAGAGTGGTGAGTGCGTGGAATGGGCTGCTGGCAGTGGTGATGGAAGCGGATACGATAGGATCTTTTAAGAGACTCCCGGATGGCTACATTGAGCTTAGAAAAATAGTGGGCTATGGGTAGCCCAAGGTAATTTCTAAAGTAAGTATATATTTGGCACAGCATTGTGGGCCGAAGGGCCTGTATTGTGCTGTAGGTTTTCTACGTTTCCATGTTTTATACTTTATGCATTGAGTTGTTGCCACATGATTGGTTGATTAGATATCTGTATTAACAAGTGTGTGTACAGGTGTACTGTACTTAATAAAGTGACCACTGAGTTTATATTAGTAGCTCATGCTTCTGTAAATTTCAAGAAATACTACATTCCTGAGAAAAATTAATATACATTCTTATGGAGGAAAAAATATTCTCAAGTTGTATCAAACAATGCAATATTGTCTGCTCTTTCCTGCTCCCTCTAGACCAGGGGTTCCCACCTGAAGTCCATGGCATAAAAAAGATGGGACCCCTGCTCTATACAATAAAACAACATTTAGAATATTAACAGATTTTACTGGAAAACGAACGACACCAATACTTTTTCATCCAAGTACGGATCTGTTGGCAAAGCTGACTCATGATCTAGCCATGATTAAATAAATCTTGTAAAGTTGTTCATTTTGCTCCTGTGTCTTATTCTGGAAGATTAAAGATGAAGAGAACAGATTGTTGCATGACTGGGAAGAAATTTCAGGAAGGTGCAGCATAATGGGACTTAAGAGTTCTTGTCCCTGAAACACGGAAGTGAGCACACTCAGGGGAAGTGAGCACACTCAGGGGAAATTAGCACACTCAGGAGGAAGTGAGCACACTCAGGGGAAGTTAGCAGTCAGGGAAAATTAGCACACTCAGGGGGAAGTGAGCACACTCAGGGGAAGTTAGCACACTCAGGGGAAGTGAGCACACTCAGGGGAAATTAGCACACTCAGGGGGAAGTGAGCACACTCAGGGGGAAGTGAGCACACTCAGGGGAAGTGAGCACACTCAGGGAAAGTTAGCACACTTGGGGAAGTGAGCACACTCAGGGGAAGTTAGCAGTCAGGGAAAATTAGCACACTCAGGGGGAAGTGAGCACACTCAGGGGAAGTTAGCACACTCAGGGGGAAGTGAGCACACTCAGGGGAAGTGAGCACACTCAGGGGAAATTAGCACACTCAGGGAAAGTTAGCACACTCGGGGAAGTGAGCACACTCAGGGGAAGTGAGCACACTCAGGGGAAGTTAGCAGTCAGGGAAAATTAGCACAGTCAGGGGGAAGTGAGCACACTCAGGGGGAAGTGAGCACACTCAGGGGGAAGTGAGCACACTCAGGGGAAGTTAGCAGTCAGGGAAAATTAGCACACTCAGGGGGAAGTTAGCACACTCGGAAAGTTAGCACACTCAAGGGGAAGTTAGCAGTCAGGGAAAATTAGCACAGTCAGGGGGAAGTGAGCACACTCAAGGGGAAGTTAGCAGTCAGGGAAAATTAGCACAGTCAGGGGGAAGTGAGCACACTCAGGGGAAGTGAGCAGTCAGGGAAAATTAGCACAGTCAGGGGGAAGTGAGCACACTCAGGGGAAGTTAGCAGTCAGGGAAAATTAGCACAGTCAGGGGGAAGTGAGCACACTCAGGGGAAGTGAGCACACTCAGGGGAAGTGAGCAGTCAGGGAAAATTAGCACAGTCAGGGGGAAGTGAGCACACTCAGGGGAAGTGAGCAGTCAGGGAAAATTAGCACAGTCAGGGGGAAGTGAGCACACTCAGGGGAAGTTAGCAGTCAGGGAAAATTAGCACAGTCAGGGGGAAGTGAGCACACTCAGGGGAAGTGAGCACACTCAAGGGGAAGTTAGCACACTCAGGGGGAAGTGAGCACACTCAGGGGAAGTGAGCAGTCAGGGAAAATTAGCACAGTCAGGGGGAAGTGAGCACACTCAGGGGAAGTTAGCAGTCAGGGAAAATTAGCACAGTCAGGGGGAAGTGAGCACACTCAGGGGAAGTGAGCACACTCAAGGGGAAGTTAGCACACTCAGGGGGAAGTGAGCACACTCAGGGGGAAGTGAGCACACTCAGGGGAAGTTAGCAGTCAGGGAAAGTTAGCATGCTCAGGGGAAGTTATCACACTCGGAAAGTTAGCACAGTCGGGGGAAGTTAGCAGAGTCAGGGAAGCAGGTAGTAGGGAAGGGTGAATAAAAGTTGATTCTTGTTTCAAAGTGTTGGAGAACACACTCAGTGGCCACTTTTTTTGGTACACCTGCTCATTTTAATGCAAATATCTGATCGTCTGCTCAAGGGTAGCAACTCAATGCATAAAAACATTCAGACATGGTCAAAAGATTCACTTGTTGGTCAGACTAATCAGATGAGGAAGAAATGTGATCTAAGTGTTCTTGACTGTGGATTGATTGTTGGTGCCAGACAGGGTGGTCTGAGTATCTCAGAAACTGCTGATCTCCTGGGATTTTCATGCACAACAGCCTTTAGAATTTACACAGAATGGTATGAAAAGCAAAACAAAACACAAACATCCAGTGGAGTGGCAGCTCTGTGGGCCATATTGTAACAGTAACTGAAATAACTTTGCAGGGCAGCATCTCTGATGCATATGTTTAACCCGGAAGTGGACGGGCTACATCAGCAGGAGACCACGGGCATACACTCAGTGGACACTTTATTAAGTACAGGAGGAATGAAGGAGTTAATCTATGAGGAATGATTGATGGCTTTGGACCTGTACTCACTGGAGTTTTGAAGAATGAAGGGGGGATCCCATTGAAATCTATCGAATATTGAAAGGCCTCGATAGAGTGTGCATTGAGAGCATGTTGCATATAGTGGAGAGGCAGGGTTGGGTCTTTGACCAGAGGGCACAGCATCAGAACAGAAGGACATAATTTAGAATGGACATAAGGAGGAATTTCTTCTCATGAAATTCTCATGAATGACAAAAAAACTGCAGATGTTTGAAATCTGAAATGAAAACAAAACAGAAGAAAGTGCTCGGCTTTGTAAGGAAGAGAGAAAAGCTTGCGGACAGCATTGCAGAGGGTCCAGAGAAGGTCCATGAGAACGATCCTGGGAATGGAAGGGTTAATGTATGAGGAGCATTTGATGGGCCTGGGCCTGTACTTGATGAAGTTTAGAAGAATGAGGGGGGATCTCATTGAAACCTATCTAACATTGAAAGGCCTCGATAGAGTGGACTTGGAGAGGATGTTTCCAATGGTGGGTGATTCTAGGACCAGAGGACACAGACTCAGAATAGGAGGATGTCCCTTTAGAACAAGGATGAGGAGGAATTTCTTTAGCCAGATGGTGATCAACGTATGCAGATCAGTGGCATGGACAGCCTTGAAGGCCATTGGGTATATTTAGAGTGGAGGTTGATAGATTCTTGACTCATAAGGGTGTCAGAGGTCAGAGGGTACAGGCAGGAGATTGGGAGGGAGCAGGCAAGAGAGATAATAAATCAGCTATCAGTGGAGGAGACTTGATGTGTGAATGGCCTAATTTTTCTCTTATATCTTACGATCTTATGGCTGGATAGAAGTAAAGGGTCCCAGGGTATGCATGGCAAATTTCAGTCCCACTCCAAACCTGCTCTCTGCCACTGCTGAATTGCAGGGAGCCAGGTAAGAAGTTTGTATTCAGAGAGCTTCCATAATCTGACAATGATTGATTCTGAATATACTGGTAAACTAGTAAATTGGTTTATTGCTGTCACCTGTACCAAGGTACAGTGAAAAACTTAGTTTTGGACGCTATCTATACAGATCACTTCAATACAACAGTATATTGAAGAAGTACAAGTTTACTGATGAAACCACTGTTGTGGGCCGTATCAAAGGTGGTGATGAATCAGCATACAGGAATGAGATTGAAAATTTGGCTAAGTTGTGGTCGTAACAGCAATCTTTCACTCAATGTCAGTAAGACCAAGGAACTGACTGTAGACTTCAGGAGATGGAAACCAGAGGTCCATGGTCCTGTCCTTATTAGAGGAGCAGAGGTGGAGAGGGTCAGTAACTTTAAATTCCTGGGTGTCACTATCTCAGAGGACTGGTCCTGAACCCATCATATAAATGTAAAAGCAAAGGAAGTGTGACTGCACTTCTACTTCCTTAGGAGTTTGGAGATCTGGCATGTTATCAAAAACCTTGGCAAGCCTCTATAGATGTGTGCTGGAAAGTGTGTTGACTGGCTGCATTATGGCCTGGTATGAGAACACCAATGCTTTTCAATGGAAAATCCTACAAAACGTAGTGGATTTGGCCCAGTACATCATGGGTAAAGCCCTCCCAACCACTGAGCACATCTACATAAAATGCTGTCATAGGAAGGCAGCATCCATCATCAAAGATCCTCACCACCCAGGCCATGCTCTCTTCTCACTGCTGCCATCAGGTAGAAGGTCCAGGAGCCTCAGGACTCGTACCATCAAGAACAGTTACTACCCCTCAACCATCAGGCTCTTGAACAAAGGGGGATAACTACACTCATCTATTGAGATGTTCCCACAACCAATGCTCTCACTTTAAGGGCTTTTTATCTTGTTATTTCTTGGCCATTATTTGTTACTATTCATTTATATTTGTATTTGCACAGTTTGTTGTCTTACATGCTCTCCTTGCTTTTTTACTGATCCTGTTTACAGCCACTATTCTATAGATTTGCTGAGAATGCCTGCAGGGGACATGTGAGGACATGTACTGTATGTACTCTGGTAATAAATGTTACTTCGAACTTTTGAACTTTGAGCTTTGCTATCCAGATGCCCCAGAGGTGTCTGTAGGCCTGAGGAGGTGGCATCCATCATGGAACTGTTTCAGCGGTAGACGAATTGTAGAGGGTCGAGGATGTTTGGGAAGCTGCAGATAATACGTGCCATGACCCGCTTCTCGACGCACTTTGGTAAATGTCAGAAGTGTTGGGCAGTAGTCATTAAGGCAAGCTGTCTTGTTTTTCTTAGGTACTGGGACGATAGTGATCTTCTTAAAGCAATGGGCACCTCAGACTGAAGCAGGGAGAGGTTAGAAATGTTTGCAAATATCTGCACCAGCTGATTTGCACGTGATCTAAGAACATGGCCAGGAAGGCTGTCTGGGCCAGAGGCTTTCTGCGGGCTCACTCTCCAAAAGACTGATCTTACATCTACAATAGTGACCATGGGTACAGGTGCAGTGGAGGCTGTCAGGGTGGACAGTGGAATTCCAAGCCCTTTCTGCTCAAAATGTGCAGTTAATATCATTGGGAAGGAATGTATTGTTGTCAGCAATACTATTGGACCATATTGCATCGAGCCTATGGTTCTATTAACAAATGGCAAAAGCATTAACGTTTCTCAAGAAGTCAGGCAGCACCTGTGGAGAGGGAAACCAATGAACATATCAGGTTAACATTTCAGAACTGGAAGAATGATGAAATAAGTATGTTTTCTCAGTTGCAAACATAGTTAAGTGTGGAGAGAAAGTCTATGATAAAATAAGGACCAAAGTTATCTAGGTGATACACTTGCATCTGATGCTTTGTATAGGGGCAGTGAATGTGGAGGAGGTGTGAAAGGAGGAAGAGGCATGATGGTAGGAGGGGGGAAACACAACATGCAGGAACTGTGAGGCACAGAATGCAGCAGCCGCTGGAAATCTGAAATAAAATGGAGTGATGGCATGCACAGCAGGTTGGGTTGTAAATGAGCAGAGGTAATCACTGAATCAATGTTACAGCTGAATATGCTTCCATCAGAACAGGACAGGCCGGTTATCTGAAATTGTTAAATTCAATATTAGGTTCTAATGTCAGCGATGTGCCCAGCTGGAAGATGAGGTGCTGATCTTCAAGCTGACAGTGCAGGTTATAGTGAATTTAATTTAGGGATAGATATTGGCAAGGTCCATTGCCAATCCACCCCATATTCCTGTAGAAATATTACAGATGTCCGGATATTTGGATTCCTCTCAGCGCCGTGCACCAGTGAGCATGGAACTGGAGGGGGATGCCGATGAATGTGTGGCGGGAGAGACGGTGCAGGAGGGAGGACTCTAGACTCTTGAGGTATTGTGTGCAGCTCCAGAGTAGGTGGCCACTCTACAGGACACCTCAACAGATCTAGGACTGATGACTCAAGGTAAGTTTGCTGGTGGCTTTGGGGAGCGTTGAGCAAAAACTCAGAAGGGAGAAAAGAAGAGCTTGAAACAGAAGGCTAAACACTTGTCAGGGAATTTGAAAGGGAAGAAGAAGAGGAGACAGGCTGTGCTTAGGGCTCCATACCGGACAACAAGCTGTATAGTGAATAAGTTAGCTGCATGATGTTATATTTATTACAGGAATTTTGTTCAAAGAGGGGCAAGTCCACTCTACAAGGGTTTTAGATGATATAGAGAGGGGGACATGGAAAGGGGTCAATTCTGGCTAAAGCAACAATCTTCTATGGCTATGAACAGGGACGATATGGGAGAAAGATCATCAAATGAAGCAATTATAGGCCGAATGAAAGAACAAAAGGAGGTAGTTGCAATGCTGAGATGGTAATATGTTTTGCTAAATAGTCCAAGGGAGATGGAAGGGCGAATCTATAGACAAATATTTGACGTGTAATTGTATTAGGTCTATAATAGTGGGAGTTTCATGTTCTTAATATTGAGCAATACAGAGTAAAATGCTGAGGCACGTCCTAAACTGGTCTATTTTTACAGCATGGAGCTAGGCTTTTCAGCCCACTGACTCTGTGCCAACCGTCAATCACCTGGTTTTACACTCATTCTACCCTAACCCCCTTGGTTGTCCCCATGCTCCCATAAACTTCCCTCAGATTCTACCCGTCACCTACACTCATGGGGCAATTTACAGTGACCAAGTCATGTGCCTTTGGGACATGGGAAGAAACCAGAGCACTTGGAGGAAACCCGCACAGATACAGGAAGAAGGTGTAACTCCACATAAACAGCATTGGAATTGGGTTGCCGGAACTGTGAGATGGCAGTGCTACTACTGCATCAGCCTATGAAGACTTTTACAGTCAGTAAGTGGTGAGTCCAGTGAGAAGGTTGGAAGATGGGTGAAGGGAGCTGGGAGATTTAGCATTAGGGAATGAAAGAATCTCATTGGGGATGCACTTTTGTGATGTGATACAAATTCAGATAGATTTAGTATTGGTCTGGATAAAGACAGACATAGTATAGAGCCATGGTCTTCTATACCGCCACGATGAGGCCACTCTCAGGTTGGGGGAGCAACACCTCATATCCCGTCTGGGTAGCCTCCAACCTCATAGCACGAGCATCAATTTCTCCAACCTCTGATAGTTTCTCCACCCTCTCCATTTTCACTTTTTCACTTCCCTATTCTGGCTGACTTCTCACCACTTCTCTTCTCCTCACCAGCCTGCCACCTCCTTCCCTTTCTCCCATGGTCCACTGCCCTCTCCTGTCAGGTTTCTTCTTCTTTAGCCCCCTACCTTTACCACCAGTCATCTCCCAGCTTCGCACTTTATTCCCCCTCTCCATTCACACCCACCTCCCCCTTGACACAGCAAATTGCAGGGTCAATATGGACCAAAAAGGAAGCATGTGTGTAGGGCTACAGTAAGACTGAGACTCATATTGGAC